>NC_137812.1:37170108-37172608 GCF_963921795.1 Nannobrachium achirus | reverse complement strand
CACAATTCGATGTATTTATTTATTTGGTTGGTAACCTCATGATTAGCTGCATGCTTGCTACACACAGGACAAACATGCTGGCACCAAAAGCTAGTATCAGTTTGCACAGAACTTCATTCAGCCTCTAAACCTTCTTTGAACCCACCATTGAACTTGGCGAGCACTGTCTTGCAGAAGATGCTGTGGTGGGTGGCTGACAGTAAAGTACAGTCCAGATTTACTTAGATACTTTTTTTTTTTCACAAGAGTTAGATGGTGACTCCAGAACTGCACTTTCTTCCTTCTTGAACCACACTGCTCAGGGTTGAAAAACCTCAAACTTTTGCTTGGTGAATGTGAATGTAAGCTTCACATACCATACGTCGGGTGACATATAAGTTCAATGCAGTGGCAGCTGAAATGGACGCAAATAAACCAACGGTTTGGAAACCAATCCTGATATGCTCTGAAATTGTAAGGACTGCCCTAAAGTCTATGGATTCTTTCAGGAGAGAGAGGACATCTTATGACCAAAAGGCATAACAAAGAAAACAGGTCCAGGCACTCCAAAATACATCAATGCGTTTCGGCTTGCAGCTTCTTCAGGGTGTGAAGATGACATGTTTGTGCCTTTTGGATGTTATTTTGTCCTCTCTCCTGAAAATGATTCCCTTCAATGAGCACAGGTGGTTAGAGGGATACCAGCGGTGCTCCATGTAACTTCTGTCTGCATTGTTTTGTGTTTGTTTGTTTGTTCATCTCCACATTGATTCCACCCACTTTATGCAACATTGAATTTAGAAGTTGTCACCATATCGTCGTTGTCAGGAAAAAAAACCTTGTACAGCAGTAGCTTGAAGCTCATTTTGATCGCTTTACCTTCAGTTCGACCTCGCCTCCCAACAATTCAGAGCTTTAAAAACAACAACAACAAAAACAATAACCACTATATTGCAGAACCAATCTAAAGTCTTTAGGGCACTGGCTCTCAAAGTGGGGTCTGGTCCCCAGACCCCTGCCACAGATGGTGGCATATGTGGTAACCAAGGGACTACAATGGGAGAATGGACAATATGACTTGCAGAGAACTGGGTATGTCCAAAACCGTTCGTTTTGCATTTTTCATTTTAAAAATGATTTAAACTAGTGAAGACAGCTGATCTACAAGCACACAACGCCTCGCACCGCGAGGCGGTGTGTGCTTGTAGATCGGCTGTTTTCACTACTTTAAATCATTTCACAGATCGGCTATTTTCACTACTTTTGTGTCCGCCCGACAACGACAATATGTAACGGTAGGAAGTGCGCAGTACAGGATAGATGATAGATATTTTAATGTTTCCTACAGTGTACAGTATGAACAGCATCATGGGTTCTGCAGCACAGCAGATGACTGGGCTGTCACCACAATCTGTCCAAGACCACCACACACATCTGTCTGCTGACTTTTACCCATCTGTTTTTTTGCAATTTGTTAACTGTAATGAAAAAGGAAAAGGAAAGAGAAAGGAAGAGCCACTTGACATGCTTTTCAAGAACTTCACACATCTAAAGTGCCTATAAATATTCATTAGAAAGTTTACTGTACAGCATATTGCAGGAATGTGGGACTGTATATGCAAAACATGTTTGTCTCACGAACACACATACTGGGTGGCTGATGAGTCTCTTGGCATGATTTACGCTTTCTCCTTTGTACAATTTCTCCTCGTTCGCCACATCCAAAAGTCTCTCTCTCTCTCAGACACTCTCAGAATGATTCTGATTGGGAAAATAATAATTGTAGGCTACAGGTAATCGTTTTGGCGCGTCCAACCAACATTTATATGTTTTTGTTTGCCTCTCTAAGCCGGCAGCTGCCGTTACCATGGTGCTTCCATTTTTACTGGGAAAAGGCACCTTTTTCCTGCACTTACTGTAAGACACACAGACAACAGGAGTACATATGCCAGGGAAATAAGGAACCTTATGCAACAGAGGTAGTGGCTGCATGTTGTCTATTATTGCACCTTACACATGGGATTCTACTGGGTAGATAATGCATAGCGAGAGAGAGAGAGAGAGAGAGAGAGAGGGAGAGAGAGAGAGAGAGAGAGAGAGAGAGAGAGAGAGAGAGAGAGGGAGAGAGAGAGAGAGGAAGAGAGAGAGAGAAAGAGAGAGAGAGAGAGAGAGATAGAGAGAGATAGATAGAGAGAGAGCGAGAGAGAGAGATGAGTGGCAGGTGGAGAAGTGACAAAGGGGGAAGAGTGTGAGAAGATGACAGAATGAAGGTGGCATGGAAGATGGAAGGTGGAAGGTAAAGAGAGAGAGGTACCGTATATGAGAAGGTGAAAGTGGGGAGCAGGGAGATTATAATGTCAATGGAGATGAGAGGAGTTTTAAAGGCCGGGGAGAAACAGAAGCAATGTGCCTGTGGGAGTTACTGTCTGCCTGGCTGGCTGGCACACACTGTAAAATCCTATACGTTCTTCTTTGTATTTTTATGGTGAGAGTGTACATAATGTACACAAATACTTAAATG
>NC_137812.1:37042608-37165108 GCF_963921795.1 Nannobrachium achirus | reverse complement strand
CTCGTTGCAAAGCTGCAAGCCGCAATTCAAGCGGGGGACTCGGCGGGACTACAAAAACGCCGCTTGCCAGCGGATATACAGTGGTCGCCTGAGATGTGCTGCTCTGGAGTTTCAAACAGCATAGCAGGTCATTAATTTTATTAACAGAGACAGGTTTCACGGGTTAAAATGGAGGACTGCTGCATTGTGGGGGCTGATATTAAGCGGGGCACCTTTGCCAGAGCCTATGCACTGTTTGGGTGATGTCTGTGTAGGTGTATGTGAGGTGCAGTGATTCTCAAATGATCTGCTCCCAAGGCACACCAAAAGAAAGGCTGGGCAATATATTGAAAAATTATCGATATCGAGGTATCAACATGCAAGGTATACATATCGACGAAGAGGGCTTGACATGAGGTGGTGTATGTGTTAAATTAATTGACAGACACACTATGCATGCACGTAGCACATGCAAAAAAGCAGTCCATCTGTAACCAGGTGTGGTTATTTCAATAAAACCATTGTTGGAAAATGGAAATAAGGCATTTAATTTCTTTATTCTATGTGTACTGTGCAGTGTGCACTGTGCATGCATGGATATGCTATTCATTATCTGGTATAGGCAGAGGACCTAAAACAGAAAAAAACATTAAAAACTGTATAATGCAATTGTTTTTACTAATATCGTGAGTAATATGGATATCGAGGTATTCAACAACGTTATCAAATATCGAAGGTTTTCCTAATATCGCCCAGCCTTAACCAAAAGGCAAGTCCAAATCTCAAGGCACACCTACACAAAATAATTAGACGTACTATCTTCTGTTAAGTTTGTCCAACCCTATTTCATACTTTCAAAATTAAAAGAAATAGTCAAAATCAGCGATCTGCAAGCTCACGTCATCATTAGCTATTAGCTATCCACCTGGACTTGTCTCATGGTACCCCGGTCGGCACACTGTATGAGAACCACAGCCACTAGTACGAAAGGAAGACTAATGAAGGATGAGTCTTTGGTTTGACAAACATCACAAAGAGGATGGTGGTTGACGGTCGGAGGAGAGATACTGTATATGGTGTATAACATTGGTAAAGCAAAAGAGCTGTTCTCTTGGTGTGTGTTTGGAACTGTGATGACGGAACTGAGAAAATAGTTGTCATCAAAATGAACTAAAATGGGATTCTAATGAATGCACATTTTTAGACACTTGTGAGTGCTACATACCTCTCCACAAGGGCGTTGATTACATTTCAGAAGTGACATTAAGTCATGCAGTCTGGTTTAACTTCTGGCTCCTGGAATATGAGTCTTTTTACTGCAAGAACCCATTCCTCATGGTATTATCATTATTTATCCATATTTTTAGGGGCTGTAGTTTTTTTATAAACGCTTTGCAAAAGAGACATAAGTAACACATTTTATGTTATGAAGTATTATAAACTGCTTGTGACACTGTTAATGTTAAGCACTCACGAATATTCCTTATGCTTTGTACAAGAATCACAACACATTATAAAGCATTTTATAATGACTTTAAGGTTAAGTATCGTAATATGTACTTCATATACTACAGCTAGAGTATTATAATTGTCATAGTTGTAACTCATCATTACAATATTATATTATAATAATTATAATATAAAGCATTATGCTTTCACTAAAAAGGTCATTGGGTCCTTTATGTAAAGTAATGACATTCCTGGAGGTGTAGGGTGAAAGGAGCTAGTATTTAAGTGACAAGCAATTACGGTACGTGCAGTTATATTACAGCAATTTACAGCAATTATATACTCATTTAGTCATTTATTTAACCATTAAGACCTGAGGCTGATTCTAAAAATGTCTTTTAAATCCTAACAGTTTAATGGAACAAAAAGAGTCAGTATATCAGTGGTACACAAACGTTTTCATGTCAAGGACCCCAAAAATGATATGTATTTTGGCCTCTGGGAATAGGAACTAGAAACTTCACCCCCTCCTCCTAGATGCCCCTGTTTGTTTTTAATGAAACATCTACGTCTACAATTTGTTTTTCCCACATTGGATAATTTTGATGTACTGTAGGTTTAGTTGTTTAGTTCTCAACCTGTGCACATTATTTAATATACGGGTGAGAGTAAAGGACTTTTTAAGGACAATATAATATAAGGACAGTATAAGATCTTTTCATTCAACATGTAATGAAGAAAGACTGCTTCCAAAGTAATCAACAAACTATAAAAACAAATTGGCCAAATTGTCAAATAGAGGAAAGAATTGTGAAAATAGCCAATCAGCTTTTTTCAAAATATTTATCTGTGTCAAACTAAATGTAATGCCTCAACTCCTACAATTCAAAGTGCTTGTCAGGGTGGGGGTACCCAGTTCAAATATGGTTATTTTGGAGGGCTGTGGCCTAAAAAGTTTGAGAACCACTGGTTTAGTTGATGAAGTGATATTGCTATGAAATTGACCTAAATACTACAGTGGATGTCTATCGAATTGTCTGACTCCTCATATCTCTATGACGAAAAAATACAAAAACAAATATAACAATTTTCATGCGTGACTTGTTTGTTGCAAAGATGAAAGGTAACTCAATTTCACAGCACATTCATCATTGAACACTAAAAAAAAATCTGTTTATTAAATGAATCCCAGAGGAATTCTTGTTTACTCATCCTGATTTTATACTCCTCAAATTTCAGCTGAGAATCTTCATTACGCTCTACTCTCCGGTTGATAATTAAGCACCATTGTTACACAGTCCAAAGAGCAAGGTAAAATTAATTTTCAGTGATAAGGGAATGGCAAGATCAAGGCCCTGTGTGCACATCTCTTCTGTCTCTTCACTCCCTCATTGTGTGCAATGTGCGTGTGCGCGCGTGTGTGTGCGCGCGCGCGCGCGCGCGCGTGCGCGCGTGTGTGTGTGTGTGTGTGTGTGTGTGTGTGTGTGTGTGTGTGTGTGTGTGTGTGTGTGTGTGTGTGTGTGCGTGCGTGCGTGCGTGCGTGCGTGCGTGCGTGTGTGCATGCGTGTGTGCACTTGTCTGTGTCATTAATGGAATGGTGGAGAGAGGAAGATGAGGGCAATTTTAAAGACCGCACTGACCTTGGTAACAAAGGCTTTTTTCGCCTCAAACTTATTAACAATAATTGGACCTAATTATATGACGTGTAAAAATAGGGAGGAAATTATAGAGCATTCAATTGAACAATGGTTAGGAAGGATGGATAAGAACACATTGACAGGTCAAGTGGAACCAATAGTCTGCATAATTTGTGTGTGTGTGCGCAAGTGCACACTTCTGTGCATGTATGCAGGGCTTTTGTGATGTGATTTTGTATTGGTTCAGTAAAATGAATAATATTGACTTTATAATTGTCTTTTGGTCAACTCTCTAAGTGAGGAGAAATTAAAATTAGATCCTTGGGGAGACATGGTAGGTGAAAACATGTAAAAAAATCTAAATTAAAAAAATGAGGTTTTTTACTATTTTGCTTCCTAAACATGCCTTCTTTCAAACAAATGCAAAATGAATGTTCAAAATACACATATAGATGTTCATTTCATACGTGAAGCTGCCGAGTTAACAGAATTTGTTTTCATACATATTTTATGAAATATAGATATATATAGACAATAAAAAAATAAATAAAAGATGAATCAAAGAAACATGGCCCCCTCACTTATTAGCAGGGCAGTATGAGTCACCAGAAGCGAGGACAGGTGTTTTTGATGAATCTAACATGATTAAAATGGAGTTTGAAGTTACAATTGGTTTGTATAGGATGGGGGTGTGTCCGATCTTTAAAGGCCGTTTTCTCAAAATGTGTTTTTCCTCATACTTAGGTACATAAATCTCCACTTCAGTTGCACCCACATACACCAAACCTTCCAGTTTTATTGTTATCTATATCCTGAAGATATTTACGGAGGGGTTTGTTGATATATCATTCATAGCCTGATTTACATCACATTTTATCACTAAAAACATGGCGAAAATGTTTTTTTTATGACTGTTGACACTATTTTATGATTTATGGAGTGATAAAATGAGATATCTAAAATCCCCTCTGTAATTTGTTTTGTCTCTAATATGTCAAGAAAGGGAAACAATAGTTTTGAACCTGGCATTATCCAATCTTCATATTTATGTACCTGAAAAGTATGCAAATTGGGCATTATTAGCGCATATAATGCCTCATTTGCATATCTAAACATATAATTTCAGAAAGCTTGTAATTCAAAGATTCTTAATCTTGATGTAAGTAATCAACTGGAAAAGTTTCATTGTTGTAGCTATTAGTTCTTTTTTTACCCTATTCACCTGTAGTGTCTCACCTTTATCACTGTAACTTTTGACTTGTCTTGCATAGTCATCTTAAAAATGTGATTTTAAGTTTTTCATTAAGCAGAAAAAAATAACCAAAACAAACAATATGATATTTTGGTAAGACTAGTGATGACATACAAAATAATGTAAAGATATAGGTGACATAATTTTGAAGTAACTGACTTACTCCAGACTTAGGCAATTGTTTTTGGCCACAAAGCCATGGGACTTACCTGTGACTTACCTTCGCTTACTAGAGGTGCATGGCCAGTGTCACGAAAAGCTGATTTAGGCAAAAAAAGAAAATACTTACTGTCGGCCATACCGATGATACTGTACCATGCTTTATCAATGTACAGCATTATTCTCCTTGGGTAATACTCCTATCTTTGATGTCTATCCATCTTGGCTAGAGCATAAAGAAAACCATACTCAGACAGAATATATTGGATTCAGGGGGCAAGGTGGCAGAGTCGGTAGCGCTGTTGCCTCTATAAGGTCCTGGATTCAATTCCCGCCCGGTGTGTGTGTGTGTGTGTGTGTGTGTGCGTGCGTGCGTGCGTGCGTGCGTGTGTCTCTCTCTCTCTCTCTCTCTCTCTCTCTCTCTCTCTCTCTCTCTCTCTCTCTCTCTCTCTGTTCATCCACCTCTATGATCAGTTGCTCAGAACTCATCGATCATTAAAGTCAAATGAGTGCAGGTCAGCTCATAATGAGTGGGTCCAGGTCACAGGACCAGGAGCTATAGGCTCCAGATACCAGTGCTTTTCACATCATAGAACCTCAAAGAAATGTATAGAGCAGGGCAGGGCAGCCGGTGTTTTACACAGTTCCTTTTAAATTTTAATTAGTAACTCAGTTTAATCAACAAGACAGATTGTGCAGTCCATAATCCTGATTGTCATTTGAATGTTGAAAGCATTAGGCTACTTAATTTTTTATTTAATTTTGACAAGCATTACAGATCTTTTAAAGGCTTATAATGTTTGGGATTAGCATTTTTCTTCTTCTTTTTTTTTTTTTTTTAGTTGTTTTGTTTTGTAAAGTAACTTTGGGTTCCACCAGCAAAAGCGCTATAAAATGGAATATATTATTATTTTGTGTGCTACAATTTATTTTTGAAGCGGTGAAAGCCGCTTCCAAGGAGTGGCTTTGTGTGTCCCGTGCGTTCAGTATTGAGGATTGGTCAAGCTTCACATGACAATTTGGCCCTCCAGATAAAATCATTAATTCATTCAGAATTCATAAAAATATAGAACTAAAGCACATAGAAAGTATAGATCTAGAACACAGAATGTATAGATCTAGAACACAGATTTCATAGCTCTAGAACACATAGAATAAAAATTCACCGCTTCACTTCGAACCGAGGTTTGATTTTTAAAATCTTCACTCCGAATCTAAGATCACAACCTTTCGCAGCACAACACACTAATTTGAATAGGTAGCCAAATAGGGTTTAACTATTCCTTACCCGTTCAAAGATATGAGCTCCGAAATGATGTGCAGTGTGTGGGTTATGGGGTGTGCACTGTGCACTGTGCACACAGTATATGAGGGATGGAAAGTAACTTTCTGGTGCTTGCATGATAATATGTAGGAGCATCAATGTAAGAAATACCCGTTTCGTTTAAAGCCTACAGAGATACTGTGTACCGATCTTCATGACAACATCTCTGTAACAGGGCCAGCCAACACCCCCCCCCCCCACACACACACACACACACACACACACACACACACACACACACACACACACACACACACACACACACACACACACACAGAGCTGGTTAAACATGTTGCCCCATGCTAGATGCAGAATAGATATGCCTCATGCTAGATGCAGAATAGTAGATACACCATAAAAATGCTAATATACAGCATATGATTTGTGAAAGTGACAAACGGGCTTCACAGTTATGTCAGGTGTGTTCATATGCTAATGGTGATGCGATTTCAGATCAATTGCTCCAGCCACTGAGGAGAAACGCTGTGACAGACACTCACTCAGACAGACAGACAGACAGACATTCGCAAAATTATAGTATAGATGTACTCGTTATCGACCTTGTCTAGTTATCTATGTCTATGTCCATGCTGTGCGTATGTGTGTGCATGCATGGCCTCACCTCAGACCTTGCCATTGCATCTTTCTTATTAAGGTCTGCCAAGACCCCTTGAGTAAAGAAATGAAAGGTATATGTGAAAAAAGGACAGAACAGTAGTGATGCAATATGTGAAGACACTTTGTTCCACATCGGTGACATCAGACTTCAAGACTAGCAAGTTGAGCTTAGATGTACTGTACACATGAGGGCCATGCTTAAGGCTGCCAATTAAGGTACTTGGGTTCAAATCCCTGACATGCTCGCTCGCTCTCTCTCTCTCCTAATGAGCGAAATGTGTGTTTAGTGAGCGGCTTTACAGACGGACAGCTTGTCTGCTGCACTCGCACGGAAAGTGCATGGCAAGTACTGTAGCAATGTGAAGAACACATAGACATCAACGGGGGCTTGAGCCCCTGCCCTTTTATGTAAAAAGTACCCTCTCCAGACCATGAATGCAGTTTTTACTATGGTGAAAGAAACGCAAATGCCCCCTTTCCATGCCATACCTGAAGGCAGCATTCAAGAGACAGTCCAAACTCTCCTGAACTTGAATGCAGCATTTTATGTTGAAAGAAGTGCACTCTCTGTGTAGAAATGCTTGCTGTCATGCCACATCTCCAGTATTCACTTGATTATTCTTAGTTCAGTGTGATATCAAGCACTGAAAATAGCCGACCTCCAAGCTTGTGAGCTTGGAGCTCTGCTATTTTCGATATTTTTACCAAAAGGCCCTTTTCGAAATTTCAGCCCCTGCCTCTCTAACATTCTGTGCACGTCCCTGGTAGCAACGTGAAGAAGTAAAGCCTAGTACCTTTGCCAGCGTTCGTCAGTTGTGGGAGGCGATGGAGAAAAACAGTGTTGTAGTGAAGTTTGAAGTTGTGGAGATCAGAAGGAATGCGTGAAATACAACAGGCAAATGAGAGAAGTGAGTAGAACAAAAGAATGTGAGAGAGAGAATCATATCCTCCATTGGAGCAAAGTAAGAGCGTCAAAGTGGAGAGAAACAAAGCGGTGGCGAGCGCACCACCTGCATACCGAGATGGCAAGACGAGAATGTGGGTGTCGGGAAAGAGAAACAATAACAATGTCAAACGAACGCACACGATGAAAGTGCGTTTTCATCTTCGCAGGTAAAACAACAACAATGGCAAATTAAAGGACACCATGAAAGAAGCAGCTGAAAAAGAGCAGAGGCCAGAAGCCAGAGGCTTCCAAGTTGGAGCTCTGCCCTTTTAAAGACACATACAGAGAAAACATCCATTCGAGTTAATCATATCAGTGCACGAATACAACTCCAGGTACGAAAGACACAAAACATAAATAAGACAAACTAAAAAACACAGGGGAGTTGAAAAAGAAGCTCAACTATATATAAAAAAAGAAAAGAAGCTCAATGGTGAAATGAAGAGTGCATGGGGGTGGGGTGGGGGGCAGGGGAGGCGGTAGAGAGTGAGTGGGATTACCTCTTGAATATCAAAGGCGGCCTGGCATCAGAGAAGGTTAGGCCCGCCGTCATTAAACAAGCTTTCTTAATGATGAGCTGCACTGACGAGGGGAGGAGAGAGTCCAGGGACCTGCTAATTGGAATCAATCTCTGCATGACCGCATGTGTGTGCATGTTTATGTGCACGGCCGTGCTCAACAAGAGCATACATTTACCAATTCACTCCTGTTTGTGTGCATGTGTGTGTGTGTGTGGGTGTGTGTGCGTGCGTGCGTGCGTGCGTGTGTGGAATAGAGAGATGGTATATTCAATGTATGCTTGCCTAGCCATGTGTTTACGTGAATCAGATTGTGAATTTATCTCCCATCTGCAATGCTGAGTCTGAGAGGAACCATGATTCCAACTTATAAAAAAAAAAAACACCTCTTCCTTCCTGTCTCTCTCCATTATCCAGTTGACCTGAGGGGAGAGACAGACACCAAACTAACAAGATGAGGGGGAAGCAATTGAAGGGCGGACATATTGACAGCCACTGAGCCCAATTGAATCAAATTACTCACTGGTGTATTTATTTAGCCCAATTAGTTCCAGAATTAATGCCGGAGAGACAAACTGACAATAAATACCTCGCCTCGGCAACACCTGTCCTGAACACCTTTTCCGGGTGAGCTAAGGATAAAGTCAAACATGAAAACAAGTTGTTGTGCAAGCAAATGAGGATAAAGGCCCTTTTCCACCGGCAGCGATAACGATGACGATATCCATAAAATACCACAACCACATCATTGTTGATCCTAACAATATAGTTGTCGGCTATCGTTGTCTTTATCGGTGTTGGGTGGATGCTGCCGATCCACTTCAATTGAAAACACATTTTTTTAAATCGTTATCGTCATCGTTATCGCTGCCGGTGGAAAAGGGCCTTTACATGTACAGATACAAGTACAGATATAGCCATCTTAGCAATTAGAACAAACATTTTCTAAATTGAAAGTGCTACCCGAAAGGCAAAAAGAGTGATCTGTCTACTAATTGGTAGATGTTGGAGTTTGTTTGGCGTTCAAAGTGTGACATTTATTTATTTATTCATTTATTTATGTATGTATTTATTACCAGATGTCTATGTTTTCATTCCGTACCTCTGCAATATTTAAGAATTGGTTGATGTGGCCAGTGCAGTATTAAACCTTATAGACCTACTGTATGTGATGCTGGATAGGTGTTCAGTGTACAGCAATTGTCAGCATGTGTGGGACGTTTCACATATTGTGTGAGTGTTTGTGTGTGCGTGCGTGCGTGTGTGTGTGTGTGCGTGCGTGCGTGCGTGTGTGTGCGTGCCATCTCATAGCTGGGCTAATAGATGGAGTGTTCTTGTTTTTATATTTGGTAGCCCTAGGACATACCCACAGACTGGCTGTTATAGAGGGTTTCAACAACTCGGGAAGCCCAAAAAGAAGGCAAAAGGCTGGCAAGCAAGTACTGTGTTTCTCTGCCATAATTGGTAGCCGCCATATATGGCGGAGAGCCAGAGACGTTGTTACTTATACCCATAGAGTACTGAGTGATTATTATGTCATGAAGACATAAGCCATGATTTTGTGAATGTAACCTTGACTGAACCTTTAATATTTGTGTCCTTGTAAGCTCTCCTTTATGTGGATATGAATAGTTAATAGTGTGTGTGTGTGTGTGTGTGTGTGTGTGTGTGTGTGTGTGTGTGCGTGCGTGCGTGCGTGCGTGCGTGCGTGCGTGCGTGCGTGCGTGCGTGCGTGTGTGTGCTTGCGTGCTTGTGTGTCTGTGCGTGCGCACATGTGTGCCTTTGCAACGTGTGTTCATGCAATCTTTACTCTCTGTTGCATTTTACTGTGCACTTAGCTTGCCATAGCTGGCAAAACCACTAATGATGGCCTTATGGCAAATTTTGCCTGATTGATTTGTCGCGCTCGATACTGATGAAACAGCAGCCGTGCCAAACCCTGAATTGACCATGCAATATAACTGCACAGCTATTATTTATTGCAAACGAGGGGAAAATAATTACCCTTCATATTGACTACCATAATTAAACAGTCATTAGCTGGTGGTTTTATGGATTATACACGGCCCGGCACAGTATCATAAGTTATGCTACCTTATGATTTCTGGATATCTATTTATGAGGGAAAGGTTGTTTGGTTTTCTCGAACGGCGGCGGACTATAAATGCTTCTCTGTTCTACCCTTTGCTTAAAGGACAACTTTCGTTTTTTACAACAAGGGTTCGTATTTTAGATTGTAATTAGAGAAAAGAAAAAGTGAGTGTTGAAATGTTTTAATTTGCTTCGTTCTATTGTTTTATCACGTTTAACGTGCTAAAATGTGGGGCATGCGTACGCATGGGGGCATGCGTACGAGTGGCTAAATATGTATTTTTAGACACAATAAGCCAGCAGTTTCTTTGTTGCTATTTACAGTAACACTTCTAGCCCCCATAAGTCACATCCAACCATGGAAGGTTGCGTTGTATCTTGGGAATGGGCTTATTCTGTGTAAAATTACATATTTAGCCACTTGTACGCATGCCCCCAACCACTGAAATAAGAATCTCTAAAACAATAGAAAGAAGTAAATGAAATAATTTTAACACTCATCTTTTATATTCTTTAATTACAATCTAAAATATGAACCCTTGTTGTAAAAAACTAAAGTTGTCCTTTAATGCCGAGCACAAGCTGTGGTAATATCGTCACTGTCGGGCAGAAACCTCGTATCTCCAAGTTTCAAATTTGTAAATTATTTCGCAAAGTAAAGCCCTGCTTTACTTTGGCAAAAAGCAGGGCCATGGCACAAAAGTAGTGAAAACAGCTGATCTACAAGCACACAACGCCTCGCGGTGCGAGGCGTCGTGTGCTTGTAGATCGTCTGTTTTCACTAGTTTAAATCATTTTAAAAATTATAAATACAAAACAAACGGTTTTGGACATACAAGGTTTCCACCCGACAACGACGACATGCAGCTCACTAATGCTTTGCTGTTTGAAATCAACTCGTGCTTCAAGGCATACAGTGGGATCAGATCTCGCAGAATGTCGGTCCGTTTGAGGTGCTGTGCTTATTGGAACCTAAGGACAATTATTTTCGAACTCTACACCATCTCTCCACACTGTTCGGTGCACAAAGGGAGATAATAGAGTGTTAATTGCCATTTTCACAGCATTTAGGGAATGGGTTCGAGGTTCTTACATCCCTAAAGCTGGCAATGAAAGCAGTGCAATCATTGGGAAAAGTGTTAGAGAGCGACGGTGCTGGGGAGGAAATGCCAGCACCCTTCTGTCAACAATCAGGTCATGCAAGGTCCTTTTTTCTGTTTCTCCGCTCCTCTTTTCTTGCAGTCTCTTTGAACAATTTCACACCTTACAAAGAGCTGGTTGTGTTGTACGGAGTAGAAATAAAGGCTTTGAAGTTGACTTTAGATATGGTTTTGTAATGTATGGTTGCACTGTGAATGGATGTTGTTTACACACTCTTTTATGGGGTTGAATTTGGGTTAGCTGAGCTACTGTGCCGACAAATTGTTTACTAGTACACTCATGCTTCCATTATTTTGATGACATGCAGCGTGCGTGCGTGCATGCATGCATATGTGTCTGAGCAGACACCCGGCTATGCACAGACGAAAGGTACAACCACGATAATCAACCTATAAATTCTATTTGAAGCAACATCATTGTCGACATCGATGGACTGCCATATGTGTGTTAGACCATCATGATGTAATCAGCATCATTTCAGGGTTACGTGCAGGGTCATGGAAAGTCCGCTCGGGCCATTTGCCAATTATTATTTGCTGTCCGTTCGCCTGGAGTTTTTGCCAATAACTGACATTTATGTGCTCACATTCTTATGCACAACTATCAGCAGTCATTCGATTTGGAAGATTTCTACGTGTGTCTGTCTGTTTCTATCCACTAGTATTCACATCATAGGCTACGCAAGTTGAAGTTGAAATGTACTGTACATCAATCAATAAGAATAGGTCATTCCTGGGCGAAAGTCATGCGAGTACCGGGCGAAAGGTCGGGCGAAATATCCGACTTTTTGGGCGAACGGCCAGGAGGGCGAACAGACTTGTATTCAGGATCATGACTGAATTGTGTTTTGGTTAAAACCACATGTCTTGAACCCTAACGTCCCTATATTCAGGGGGGCGAACATTTGCCAAGAAGAGCAAGTCAAAGAAGCTCACAATGCGTAGCTTTGCGACACATTGTGAACTTATAGAGGGTACCCCGGTCAAGTATATAGGGTTCAAGGTTGACAATCTTCAAGGGGTTTAAACTATAATTCAGCCAATGGTCAAAATGTATTTGGTGCAAAGGGGGGAAAAAAGGAGTAGACCAAGTAGAATCCTGGGGGACCCTGGGCAAATATAGTATAGGGTATAGGGTTCAAGTGGTTAATGTTAAATTCATAATCTGCAAGACTTTAGTGTTTACGTACTGTATCATTCAGTCTATGGTCAAAATGTATAAATGTAGGCCTATAAAATGTATAAATATTGAATCATGTCTGGACCCTGGGAACTGGGATGTTTCATCACTCAAACGATCACAGATCACCAAAGTCTTTGAAAGCTTCTCTTATAACCTCACATCTTATGAGAGATAGAGAAGAAAGGGCCTTCTATATACAGTCAGTAGAGTAATACAGCTATCCCAGGAAGACTACTGTAGAATGAAACATTAATTCAGCCAATCTATCAGAAGTGGAGAGTGGCATTTTATTATAGCATAATCCTGAGCGTTAATTTAGAGTGAGTTAATTTTGAGTGTCTAGGCCATTTGGTTCAACTTAATTAAAAATGTACTCGACTTTCTAGAATGGTCGAAACAAGTGAAAACAAAGTGTATACATGAACTGCGCTAAACAAAGTTTGAAATAATAAGAGTTTAACTCTCTGCAATATGTTGGATGCCAGTGCCACGCATCAACGCTCTAAAATAGAACCGAGCTCTGAAAGACACTTCAACAGATTTTGACTCACGCGCTTGACGCCTCCAGCGTGGCTTCAGCCGTTGAAAACGATGGGTGTGTTACAAATAGATATACATTGTACAATTAACACTGAGGATTGTACTGTATATGATTTGCACCTCCGTCTAAGAAGTAATGTATATAAAAGCGGAGACTAGTTAAGCAAATCGTTTAGTGTTCACACGTTGTGCCTAAGATTAAGACATGAACTCAGCAAAATGAACAGTGTCAATGTAGCTCTGAAAGTGTCCGCTTTATAGTTTCAGGTTAGAGCTGCAATCCGCTGCATGCAGTGTAGTGTCTGACAGATAAGCTTTTTTTGTGTCTGATACGATAACCGATTCGAGAGAAGGGACTTTCGCCGATAACCGACATGCAGCCCATATAGTGAATTTATGAGCTGGAATGAAAACCAGCCTTTTTCTGTTATTTTGCACCGTTATGATTTTGCACAAATGTACAGTCACAGTGACACTAGCATAGAGAGCTACTTTCTTCTGACTTCATTCAAGACTTATAACTAGTCTGCGAAAAGGAGTAGTTTGAAGTGACACAGACACACTACTACCACTGGCATCACCATTTGGCACAGACAAAATAGGCTGTCTTTAAAGTGAACTTCCAAACTGCTGGACAAGATCTATCATTACACCAGAGCCCTCCAGTACACCAGAAACTGCGTTTAGTGCATTTGGCTTAATTGTTATTCTATCGGAGAGAGATTTCACCGATACAATATGATCCGATATAACCAAGTGGTGGCCGATACTATTGGTCGGACACTAATGCAGTGCAGTCCTACCAGGCAACCCTGGTCTCCCGTGCGAGTGCCGATATTTGTACCGGTCCAAGGTGGATATTGTGTTTTGCGCTTCATGCAATACCTCTTGTCAACCAGTAGTGGTCCTACCTGATCTCACGATCTAAAGTCCTCATTGGAAGAACACGGAGACCACCTCCAACCATGCAGTTGTGTTAGTTATATCGTATTAACATACTGTATACTACCATACAGATTGGTTGAAATAATGTTTTATTCACATAGAGAAGTTATGGATTGCACCTCTAACAATCTGGCATACTGTACTTGCAGATGGACATCAATCTTTGCCTGCAGCATCCTCCGAATTTCAATAAGGAGTCAGAAGCAGTAAACTTTATGAAAATGTTGTTGAGAGTAATGCTCGCTATATAACATAGCTTTCTGGCTCACAGCTTGTTTGGCGGAGGAAAACCCTCTCAGTCGTTACTAAGCTAAGCTTTGCCTTATCTGCAACAACAGTAGTATGGTAATTCAACACTACTTCAGTCCACGAATTATGAAGAGGGATCATTGGGTTTTAACTTAAGATACCACCATGTTGTGTCCTAATCCCACAATACAATCTCATAAAAGAAATAACATGGGAGAAGTTACAGGGAGAATGTTGACGTGGCACAGACTAGCGTGATAACAAAGCAGGGGTTAAAGAAATACACACTTTATTCTGTTCTCTAATGTATTGGAATCCATAGCAACACATTCTTATACGTAGACCTGATTTAACAAACTTTTAACCTGGCATTCTATTTTGGGCCTGTCATTAAAGGCAAACTACTGCTACTATTACTACTACTATTATAATAATTATTACTCTATAAAGTTAGGAGAGAATAGTGTGTTGCCTATAGCAACCACACTATTCTCTCCTAACTTTATGGAGTAACTTTTAGCCAGTGAGGAAGCAGCATTCTCGGTGACGTCACCTTTATAGAGTAGCCCCTTTGACTCGAATGGGAGAATGCAAAAACGGCAACCATACTCGCAATTTCCCAGAATTGCATCTTTCTAGTTATTATTATCATTATTATAGTCTATAGCAGCTATAGCAGCTATTTTCAAGTTTTAAAGTATAACATGGAGCATAAGGGGATAAACCCCCATACGATGGCACTGTGTAGGACAGGCCCATGTTGGGTTGTTTGTCTTGGCCGTGTTGCAGACATATGGAGAGGACATGCTGTAGTGACTGCTGATCGTCTGTGTCCTCAGCAGCACTGCAGATATTGCAGGTTTGTACAGTATATCAGCTTGATGATGATGCTCTGGTTGTTATGTTGTGGGCCTGATAGATGGTGGTGTGCTGCATTCATTTTATTTTTTACCTGCAACTTTAATTCTAAAAGCAGTCTCTGTGGGTCTGTGCGTGCGTGCGTGCGTGCGTGCGCGTGTGTATTTTCAGATATCTCTAAAAGCTCTCGACAGTCCCCATGATTGATGGCACATGTAAAACTAAAACTGGCCGAGCCTGAACACTGTAGTAAATTAAAGTTGATGCCCGCGGCATGTCCCAAGATGACAGCCGGACGCGCCCCAACACTAATAAATCCTTCCTTTTCTTGTACACGGTTCTTCCTCTCCTCGTTTGCTTTCCTTGCCCCTCCCCCCAGTATGTATATGCCATGTTTAAGTCACACAAAATAATGTTTTATGCAGCTTTGGAGAAATGGGTGGAATTTCTGAGTTTATGATCACCGCTGAGAGGGAAAACTTAAAGAGAGAGAGAGAGAGAGAGAGAGAGAGAGAGAGAGAGAGAGAGCGAGAGAGAGAGAGAGAGAGAGAGAGAGAGAGAGCAAACTGTACATCACTACCAAGGGCCCATTGGAACCGATGGTGTTCGATTTTTCACTTCCTCTGTCACCGTTATTTATACCAAATCTTTTCTGCCTGAAAAGGATACAGTGGAGAACAGCCTCACGGACACAGTATAGCTCAGTTAGAATGGGGGTCAATGGAGGGGCAGCCATACAATACAAACACACAAATACTGTACTCCTGTCGCAATCTATAGCATAAACAATGCAGCGCAGAAGATAACACTATTTCACTTTGTTCTCATTTGGCTAAGTACCTGTGTTGCTATTAGTCAGACGTGGAATGGGTGGAAATAAAGCCTGCACTTTTGACTTACTCCAGCACACCTTGGCCGAAAACATTAATCTCATGTCAAGTATAACAAATGTAGAGCGTTTTCCACCAGATCTGACGTTTATTTACCGGGGAAAGTCATATTAAAGCTGTACAATGATATGGTATTTTACAATACATTAAAAATATGATTTAGGGTTTTTTTTTTCTTTCTAAATGCTGTATATGCTGTAAGCCCACGAGAATGATTATTGTTTGAACTGTGCCCAGCATTACTTTTGTTGATTTACTGGATACTACACAGTAACATTTACATAAAGTTATGGTAAAACTCTGGATTGTGCAGTATGTCTGAGTGTGAAACATTTAATTGTGAATCTGTTTAAATCATTACAGTCCTAAAATGCTACTTGTTTAATAACTTCTTCATAGTTAACCAGAAAAGTTCTGGATTGCCCGGGAGGCCAAATAACTAGATGAAGGTGCTCTTTTGTAAGGAATACAAAAGTTAAAAAGATCCAAGGCTCTCGTCTGCCAAAACGTTAAAAGGCGTTCATTAAGATTGGTATGTCATGGTGAAATTCTTAAAAGTACATATAAGCATGATTGAATTATACGGACAATAAATATGCGTGTTAGAACTAGGTACAAAAAGCAAACCTTCTTCAGACCTTTTATAGATAATTGAAAACATTTCACCAAGCAACTGAGTGCTTGCTCCTGTAAGTGCCAGTGCATTGCTAAATAGAATATGTCTGTATTCAATTGATTTCTTTTGTACACAGTCCCATAAAAAATTAGGAAAACTTGATTACTCAGTTAAACAACCATTTTGAAGTGTTTTAATATACTGCATTCTATTAACATTATTAATGCCTTCAAATCAATACCAGAAATGTGGTCTTGAACTGATTAATTATTTCTTGATATCCAGCCTTAAAGCCTTGGTAGACAAGCTTGGCAGCCGCTAAATGTGGATTGTCTCAACAAATAGTGGATTTTGATGCTGCGGCTTCGAATGCTATCAACGCACTGGATGGGAATTTGTCACATCTTTTCAGACCTTTGCAGGGGCGTTATACCGTCTTGGAGAGTGGGGGGGATGACATAACCGCGCCGCGCGCGTGCACGTATCGCGCGCGCGAAAATTGGCGTTTTTTCGCGGTTTTGATCGCGTTTTATTCGGATTTTATTTTGTTGCTAAACAATCGGGAACGGCACACTACACTTTCCCTTTGCCTCTCTCCACATGCACCAGCCAGCAAGATAGTCTATAGTTATATAGTAGATGGAATTCTTGGTACCAACACTCCAACAGACAGACAACACCAGTATCATATCATCATTCAGTTCCAAAAGCTTTTCAGTTAATCTACTTAATTTTACACCACTGTCACTACAGCAAGCATGATGGTACCCAAACGTTTTAGCCCGTGAACCAAGAGAAACTAAACCCAAACAAGTAGAAGTGAAAATTAATAGCCGATCTACAAGCTCACAACGAGTCGCTTCGCGCTGCGTTGTGAACATCTAGATCGGCTATTTTCAAGACCCATACAATGTGTCCACAACGCTAGCCAAAACAGTGTTAGCTAGCAGCATTGCATCCATCATTACTCCAACTCCAATATAGCCACGACTCACTCACCAATTGTTGACTGAGTGACGATGAGACGAGCAGGATGATGTTTAATGCCTTTATAGCCTACATGGTCTTGTCTTGGTGTTCTGTTTATAATCCTTTATGCCTGTGTTGTTAATTTCACCACGAGTCCATCAGGGCGCAAGATACGCACTGACGACAGAGTGGACGACCGTTAAAGGCTCGTCCTATGAAAGCCATTTCCTCTCTGCACAGAAGCGCATTTCAAAACAAGAGTCTTTATTTTATTTTTTTCATCTATACAATCGATCATTCAACATGTTTATTTTGAAATTGTCCTGGAAAATAGTAGCCAAATAGCCCCTACATGCCACTGAGAGGTTACGTTTGTGTTGATGAGAGCCAGTTTGCAGCGCAGTGGAGGAAAAAAAAAAAAAAAACACCCCGGCCGGCAAAAAAGGTGGGGGGGATGAGATTAAGTTTTTATGAAAGTGGGGGTGTCCCGTCGTACTCACAATGAATGGTGGTGACGCGCCTGGACCTTTGAATGGTGCAGTAGGCGAGATACTGAACTACCAGTAGGGTGTTATCACCATTAAATGGGTTGATGGCAGAAGGTTTTTGTCATCATTCAGTGGGTTGACAAAAGCCGGGTAAATGAAGATTTACAATTCTGTCACGCTGGTTTACAACTTCTAGCGGCGCTGAGTCGGCTCATAAGACCTTCACAACGGTCGACGCGGCGACTCACTCGCTACCGCTCGCTCAGCGGTGTCTCCTCTAGGTCACCTCCTTCGCCAGTATTTCAATCAGTTCATCAGCCCCACCGCCAGGAGTCTCGGATATGTTTTGATATTGGGAGCTTCATGCCATCTTTCCAAACAACATTTGCACAGGAGAGAGATGCCAAAGTTGTGCAAACTGTGACAATGATCATCTTCAGTCTGATCTGTTCATTTGTAATGTCATGCATGTAGCTATAATGAGCATAGCTTGATAATAATTTGCATTTAATCAGAATTTCCCACAAGAAGATTCAAATAACTCTTGTCATTTGCCAAAAGAGAAAAAAAAGAAAAGTGTAAATTCTTCTCACCTTGTTCTCTTTACACAACTCACTTTCATCAGCGGGTTCATTTTTGGTAGCTTACTGACTAGCGTTTCGTGGCAGAGAATGCTTTGTACAACTGTTGGCAAGGCTGCTTTTGTAAGTTGAAATTGACAAAATGACACTGTGGTTTTGCACCTCCTAACACCCCTAAAATCATAATTATTTTAAGTATCTGTGGTTAGATCTGTTTGGGTAGGCAAAGTCCCGGAATAGAGTATCGATATTATCTTGAGTTAATATTTGAAATGTACCTAATTTTGCCTGCCTGCCTGCCTGCCTCTCTGTCTGTCTGTGTACTGTACAAAATAATGTCAACTCTTCTGTATTTACTGCCCTTTTCCTGAAAATGTCCTGCAAATGCAATTTGTCCACAGGTTTCTTTCCCTGTTTTGCCTTTACATTTTATTTGGAGAATGGAGCTTAGGCTATTTTTGCAAAAACTCTTTCTGCAAATCCCCTGAAGATGTCTTGCCAATGGCAGGCCGTGTGAAGTTTTGAAATGGCACATCTGTATACTGTATACTGTAGATACTCTCTATATAAAACCATACTGTAGATGCAGACACATGCAAATTGTGCATATAAAGATACCTTCACACACACATACTGTACAACTTGCACCACACGTAAATCATAAATATTCATCCACGTACGTGTGAAGGGAAAGGGTCCTCTACAAATTAAATTATGAACTGTATACACACAAATGTATGCACGCACGCATATGCGCGTGCACAAACACACTGAGACACACACACACACACACACACACACAGTGATCCCATATCCTTGTTGTTTTTGTCCCTTGCCTTTCATGTTCAAAGCTTACTGCACAATTCCCTTTCTCCACTGAGGATAGAGGGAGGGAGGATAATCTGTGTGACGGGGCGGAGGTGAGGAGAAGGAATGAGAGGAGGCAGAACGAATGAAAGGCAGGCTAGAATGTATAATTGAGCAACCTTGGCAATCTCGCGTCTCCGTAACATGATTAGGGCTAACCTCATCTAAATATGGATGGGAGAAAATGACCGGGTAAGTTACCATTGCCGTGGGCACCGGTATGCAAATGATGCCGCTTAATATTTCTTTATTGACAGTCGGTGCGGGGTTCTTCATTCGCTCAGATCCTCATTAAGATTTAACAAATGAAGGAAGCCAAAAGTGCTGTAGTTTCTTTTCTGTTCTTATTTTTTTTTTTATTATAGAAGAATGGGTCTTCCAGATTGTGTTATGCTGTGTGATACAGCCATCAGCAGTAGACATAATGGGTCAGTAAGCTTTGTGTGTGTGTGTGTGTGTGTGTGTGTGTGTGTGTGTGTGTGTGTGTGTGTGTGTGTGTGTGTGTGTGTGCCGTGCGTGTTGGGAGTAAACAGAGCCACATGGGGGAGAGATGACACTCCATAGACAGCAGAAACCGGCACATCTCACACACACACACACACACACACACACACACACACACACACACACACACACACACACACACACACACACACACACACACACACACACACACACACACACACACACACACACACACACACACACACACACACACACACACACACACACACACACACACACACACACACACACACACACACACACACACACACACACACACACACACACACACCCATGCGCACACAGGTCTGGTCTGGCACTTGTCCAAACTCAATTGGGGTGAGAGAGAGAGAGAGAGAGAGAGAGAGAGAGAGAGAGAGAGAGTGAGAGAGGCTGCATTTGGATGAAAATCAACGAATGGCGAAAAAGAGTGGGGTGTTGAACATCCATGTGTGTGTGTGTGTGTTGGGAGAGACAGCTGGACTTTAAACGGTGGCAGGCTGATAAATCGATCAGGCAGCGGGGTGGCCACCACATCCCCTGTTACCCAAAAGAAAGGACCCCTACTTGTGTGCTCAGGAAGTAATCTCTTCTATGCGTGCATGTATTTGTGTGTGTGAATCTACCCACTGGGTGTTTGTTTAGCAGTGTTTGTAGACCCGCTGGGCTTGCTACTGTATTCTACTTTGTAGCAATCAGAACAGACACTTGTTTATCAAACTTCCCTTCGTCTCTGAGTACTGCTTTAGCCTCCAACCCCAAATCCTGTTCTCTATTCTGTCTTTCAGAGCTCTCTCTCTCACTATCACTTTCTATCTCCCTATCTGTGTGTATGTGTGCGTGTTACAGCAAAAGCAGTAAGAGTTAAACACAAGAAGAAGTATAAGTGTAGTACTTCACATCACTGAGGAGCTCCCCTGACAGTCAGTGAAGAAACATGGCCTCTTTCATTTCAGGCAGCTGAAGAAGAAGTTTGGCGTGGGGCCCTGGATCCTGCAGGCCTTCTGCAGAGACACCAGCAAGAACATCCAGACCGGTTGCATCACTGCCTGTACTGCCTGTACTGCCCTCAACCGCAAAGCCCTGAGCATCCATGGGTGTGAGCTTCGATCCCTTCCCTCCGTCCAGGATGTACACAACGGCTGTTGTATCAGCAGAGCCCGTAGGATTATCAGAGACCCTAGCCACCAGGACCACTGAACTGTTTCGGCTGCTACCATCTGGCGAGCGGTTCCGGACGATGCTTCAAGGCCCGGCTCAGCGAGATCCGAGACAGCTACTTCTCCCAGGCAACCCAGGTTTATGAACAATTAACACGAAAGGCCTGTTGCCTTCCTGCCTATCACACGCACGCACGCACGCGCAAACACACAGAAGCCCACGCACACCAACCAAAGTACAGTACATTATTTAACATAAACATATGCACAGATAAATGTGCGCGCACACACACGTGTCAGTGTGTGTACTGTTACTGTGAGCAACAGTAGAGCATAATGCCTATGGACCATAAAGTTCTGGGTTCGATCGTAGGGCACCACCAACCAACAAATCAGCGTATGAGTAGCATGCATGCAGTGTTGTTTTTGACAGCAAATTTTGAATAAAATCTCATTTAGTTTTAGTCATAATTTAGTCACCTGAAAAGTTTTAGTTTTAGTCTAATTTTAGTCGACTAAATATCATAACATTTTATGGCGACTAAATCTACAGTTGATTTAGTCAACTAAAATGTATTTTGGCAGGCCTTGATGGGTGATGGCATCGTAATGACTGATTTTACACTTGGTTGTGTGCTGAAAATAGACGATCTACAAGCTGATCTACAAAATGACTCTCTTCAGCACTAGTCCCTCACCAACATTTTAATCTAGTTTTTATTTTGTTGACGAAATTGTCAATATGTTTAGTCTGAGTTTTGGTCATCACAGCTTAGTTTTTATTTAGTTTTCGTCAGTTAAAAAACAGTCAACAAAAAAAAATTGTCTTAGTTTTAGTTGACGAAATCAACACTGCATGCTGATCTGGGTGCGGCAAGTCATGCTGTATAAGGAGCTGAAGAGGTTGCACTCATCAGCGATCTATCTTCCAGGGGTAATAGGCTTGTGAGTAAACATCCTGTTTAATTTTAGTCTTTGTTTCCTTCATGAATGTGGCTCCATAGGTTGAGCAGGTCGTCCAATGATCCGTGGCTCTACTCTCAGAGGCAAATATTGTACTTTTACCCCACTAGAATTATTTGACAACTTTAGTTAGGCTACTAATTAGTTACTTAGATTGATTGAACAACTTCTGCGTATACATTTCGACTGTTTGAAAATAGCCGATCTACAAGCTCACAATGCGTCGTGATGAAGTGCATTGTGAGCATGTAGATCTGCTATTTTCAAAAGATTTTTATTTGAAAACTTGTGAAATGGGTCATTCTGCACAACGAGTACTTTTACTTTTGGTACTTTAAGTGCATTTTGATACCAATACTTTTGTACTTTTACTCAAGTACATTTTGAATTCCGGACTTTTACTCGTAAAAGTATTTCTACATTGCAGTATTGATACTTTTACTTAAAGATGGGATGCCATGATTTTTCCCTAGTCTACAACATAATCATCAGGTATTATGATTATACTTGGAGGAAGATCTTTTTCAAAAAAGTACAGAAAGTATTAAAAATATGTTTTTATCTGACCACACCCACCTGCTCATAAGTACACCTGGTTGTCAGGTGGGTGGTGACCCAGCTGAAGTTAACCACACCCACCGTGTTGTTGAATGGTAAAAAGGGGAGGCGATGATTTTATGATGTCATTAAATCAGTGTTTTTTGATCTGACCACCTCTTTAAGTAAAGAATGTGAGCACTTTTTCCACCACTGCACATTTCTCTTTTGGGTCTCGAGCTGAAAAGTGTGGGAACCATAGTAGCACATTGAAACGCAGATAGACTCCCACGATCTCGGCTGACACCAACAATACGTGCAAGACTCTCCAACCTACTTATAGAAGTTGGTTTCATCATCTTTCATGTCATTCTGTCACACGCAAACAGTACCAGACTAATTAGATGGTTAACATATAATTAACATAATTATGTTCTAAAATACCTAGTTGTAAATTGGATGAAAATGGACAGAAATCACACCCTGCTCTATAACACTGACTTGTAAATTGGATGAAAATGTACAGCATTAATACGTTCCGCTTTATTGTAGCAGAATAACTATATTATATTCTGTACGGTGTACATGCAGTCCTTTATGAAATGCATTGCTCTTTATTTGTGTGACTTGATCATGGAAACGCCAATAGTCATCTCTCTACTGCAGACACAATACTCCAGTGTTTACACAGATGGACAGATGAACGAATGATTCTTTCCAAAGTCTGGTTGTCATAAACAAGACTAGCAATGAGAAGAAGAAAAATCCTCAAGGTGAGAGACTGAAGTGAAACTTCAAATGGGGAGGGGGAAGGGGAACAATAAATAGAAGAAAAAACGTCAAAGCCTTTTTTCATTTAAAGCTCAAGGTTACTGCATGCAAACACCTTTCCCACATCAATGTAAGTGTAATTCCGTGGCTTCCAGGGGTTGCTATTATGTTTTACAACCCGATTACAGACTCTAGCCCTGAATTAATTATTACAATTGTTGCTCTATAAAATGACATTATACTACATCTGTAGCAATTGCAGGCAGCCAAGGCAATGTGACCTGTTGTCAGCTACAGTGAGGTTGGTAGCCAGATACCTGTTGCCATGGATACTACAGAGCCCGACTAACAGAAGGGGTATATTGAGAAGTAATTTTCCTCGGGACTCGCGTGTGTTCCTGTGATTCCATGCCAGCACAGATCTGTGCTTGAGGAGCATGTGAGAAACGGATCCAAGACGTAGGAGGATGTGAGGGAGAGTGGTCCAAACAGCTATCACACAGTCAAATCGGCGGTGTTCGTTTATCCACGAAGGGTAACATCACATCACATCGCATCACATCACAAGGGTCCACTGGAGTTAAATGTGTACACTCTCTGAGATAAATGAACAGTGAGGATTTTACTGTGAAGCTGTACTCTCAGGGGTGTTGCACCAAAATGATGGGCCCTGGGTACAAGGATTCACTGCGGGCCCCCCATGAATGTTCTTCATAGGGGGAGGGGGTTCAACCCATTTAGACTGGGAACGCATTATACGCATTATAGTACGCGTATTTTGTGCTTTAACCATTGACGAATGGCAGATATTCAAGTCTTTGAATATTTCAAATCCTTTCACGGTTGCTAAGAACGATTAGACAGAAGGACACAGCTGCAAAATAGGTCCAGAGCAAGGCAGCAGAATGCGAGACCCTGGAATAAAAAAAATATTTTTTTACTTTGATGGCTTTTTTGTTGAAAACGTGTACATTTTAGCAGTAAATATCCCATAAAGTTGCGGAATCTTATAATTTTTATACCTACTGTACAACTGCTAGTTTTAAAATTTGTTATAGAAATTTGCATGTTCACCTCGGACAACTTCTGTGGGGGTAGTTTCGGAATATAATGATATGCACGCTCAACTCTGTTACTGTACAGAAAGTACTACGGGGGAAGCTAATTAGATGTAGCTGTTTTGGGCGTGTCCCTCCCACTTTAATCAAAGCAACTCTGTTACTCTGTTCACCTCGGATCTCTCCCTTCTCACACGGAGGCAGTGTGAGAAGCCCTGACCTTCCGCCCCCTGACAGGTGAACGCTGTCAGGGCAAAGCAGAACGAGTGTCGGCATCAGCATCAAATGCTGTACACTCCACAGAACACTCTTTGATGGCCCCAACACGGCCACTTCAAAACCATTCGCCGGGTGACGTGCATCAAAGCAATCAGGGTTTACAGATTAGCAGCTAGAGTGATGGACCCGGCAGGCGAGCTTTGAATTGTCTGATGGGTGATGGGCAGTGACAGGGGGACGGGGGGGATCACAGTTTGTTTAGTGACCACCGTGGAGCCAAGGCTGCCCGGTACCAGGGGTGTCGCACCAGATTCTGGGCCCTGGGTACAAGGATTCACTTCAATTATTTTGTGCTTTAACTATTGAAAAATAGCAGATATACAAGCTCACAAGCTTGTAGATCTGCTATTTTCGAAAAATCGTGAAATCTTGTGCAAGTCTTTGAATATTTCAAATCCTTCTAAGGTTTTTTGAAAAAAACATGTTTCTATGTCAGTGGTGCTCAAACTTTTTCATGTGAAGGACCCCCAAAGTGATATGTATTTGGCCACGGACCCCCATCTCAAAGTATTTAGTTCCAGGGACCCCCCAGAAGCAAGATTTGAGTTACAAATGTTCGCTTAAAAAACACATATATATTCAAAGATTTGCACACATTTTCATGACTTTTCAAAAAATAGCAGATCTACAAGCTCGCAGCGCGGCACAGAGTGCCGCGCTGTGAGCTTTTGGGCCCTAGTAACTCAGTCCCCCCCCCCCCCCCCCCCCTTATGACGCCCCTGCCCGGTCCCCCTGTGCCACCAGCAGGTCGATCATGTGGCTGAGGGTTGTCACTCAGAAAGCAACAGACCTGAAGGGGAGGATAAAGGAGGTGATAGGGTTCGGGCACTCTGAATTTGGCCTTCTCCTTTCTATTTGATGCTTGCAATATTGACAGTTTGGGGAGGCTAAAACTTGGACCAAAGTACTCACTGTTTGATGAGTTGAGTGCCTAAAATGTCAAGTAGATTGTGTATAGGCAATGGAGAGAAGACGGAGGTGTGATTAGTGTCAAAATACAGCTAGCGTTGAAATGAGAAGTGGGAAAAAAGATTATAAATTACAGCACGCAACAAGGAGACACCGGGTTTGGGTGAATAAGTGAACATTTTTGTTGAATTTACAAAAACATGGTACTGAAATGATTGTGATAAATCTGGGGGTGTGTAGGTGGTATATTCATGAATAGGAAAAGGCTTTGAATAGCTGGCTGGGCCCAAGAGAGAGAACACAGTTCTGTGTACGGTGCAGTGTGTGAAAGACTGCAATCGCAGAGTGTTTATGAGAGAATAGAAGAAACCCACTGCTAGAGCCAGGGTTGCTGCGAGAATACTCAATCGGTGCAGGGTTTTGTGAGATATAGAAAGAGCATGTGAGGATATTCACTTTAATATCCACATTTCATAAATGGTATTTGGTCTTTGAACTCGCAGTGCTACAGTGTCTTACTGCATTACCCCTCTAATTTGTGAGGCTCAGGAGCATGGTGCTATGCTGCCTCACGTACTTAGCCTTTGACTGCTACACAGTAGTACCAATTTGGGGCCTCTATGTCTATTAAAGCAGTGGTTCTCAACCTTTTCAGCCTGCAACCCCCAAAATAATCATATTTTAACTGGGGACCCCCCAACCTGACGAGCACTAAGAGTTGAGGCATTACATTTTGTATAACACGTTTCTATTGTGAAAATAGCAGACGGCTATTTTCACAATTTCTTCCTCTAATATTTGGCAATTTGACCAATGTTTAATTTGTAATTCTAGAGGTATTAAAAAGTCCTCAAATTGTCACTTTAGAAATGTGCAGATACCCTCTATACACATAAACGTTATGCTGCTTTGTTTACTGTTGAGTGAGAAAACAATGTTTCACATTAAGTTGATCATCTGGGGACCCCCTCAAAATAATTTGGGGACCCCCCTGGGACGCGATTTGAACAGGAGTTTTAAGTTCAGTATTTTATAAACGAATATGGCGGTGCCCTGGTCATGTTATCGCGTGAGAAAAATATGCGGATTATCAATTTATGCAATTGCTCCTGTCTGAAGCCCTGGTCGGGTAGGACAAGTCGAGCCAACAATATACTGTATTGAATCATTTGAAAAACTAACACCTCGACCAATGTTTGGGAGAGGAAATAAGTACTTCTAAAGGTAAGATAGTCTTTTGGGCTGGAACTCTCCTTTAATGAAACCCATAGTTGAGTGTGATTGGCCGAGTGAGTGCCCAACCCTCATGGGTTTATAAGACACCATTTCAAGTTTACAGTGTGCAATAGGTCATACATTCAGTTACACAGAATTACACAGAAGTATTTTGTCTTCTATCCCAAGCTTGACAAATAAAACTGGGATACAATCCCTTTTATGCCCATATATGGAGATCCCTAACGGAATCCCTTTTATGCCCATATATGGAGATCCCTGCTCTGAGTATTTATAATAAGTATGTTATATTACATCTGTATTACTTCTCCAAAGCAAATAGTTTTAAATTATCAGATTGAATTTTTATCAGAGTGAATTTTTATTTTGCTATTAACATTTTGAGCAATAAATGTGACTTAAAACTTAAATCTTCTACTTATTTTTCTTCTTTTACAATATTCTGGACCTTCCATGAAGATTATAGGGGAGTCCATCTGAATTGATTAGATAAACATAATTTACAGAGAGAAAGAGAGATCAACAACGAAGACCAGTTTGGTCGAAACATGTTGGTTTTTATGTTGTTTTATTGATTTCCTCCGTTCGTCTTTAAGTGCTCGGATCATCTTCTCTTTTTCGAGGAGAAAAAAAACTGTTGTAATTGTCTACGATTTTCATGTTGGCATTTTTTGGTAACCATTTTATAAAAGTAAAAAGCCAAGCAAGGCAGTGGTTTCCATTGATTCTAGAATAGCTAAGGGGGTTTTATAGGCAATCCGCTTCACATTGCCTTACAATGCCCTTTAGCTGTTCTAACATATAACTCCAAACCACAGCAACTTGGGGTGTATTGCTTTAATATGCTCACGCTAGACATTTTGGATGAAAAACGTGTTTGTATACCTCACTGTGTGAGCTGTGTAGCAGTCAGACTACTGTTTATGGCTCAGATATGTTTTGAGTATATGCAGGGTAGATACCCTCACAAAAAACATGCAGTAATCCTGGTTTCTATACTGCCTCCCCCTGTTCTACCGGGACACCTGATGGAGGGGAAAGGAACTGTTTGGAATAACGTGTTCCTTCCACGCGCTACCTCCTACCAGGGAACACCCCCCCGTCAGGTGATAAGAAGCAGCTTGCTCACTCCTCATGAAGGAAACATGAGCTCATTCGGGCTCTCCCCAGGTTGGCAGAGAGAGAGTAGAGACCCCGGAATTAGAGTTTAAGCAATTGGCACTGGGTGAAAAATGGGTTACGAAAATCGTGTGATGATTTTTCTTTCTTTTCTTTTTAAGATAGAAAGAAAAAGAAATGGCACCTCATTTATAACATTTTAGAATGTAAATATAAAATCAAATATAAAAGAAGAAAAAAAAGAAAATGTAAATAACCATCAGGTGCCCACTTTTCCGGTTGCCTTTGTTGGTAGTTCTGTGTAAACCGTTGCAGTTTTTACGTTGGGTGTCTAATGCTAAAAACTCATAATGAGCCTCATATATGGCTATGACGGTAACAGCTCTGAGTAATAACAGATGACCAGACGAGGGACAATATAGCGCCAGGTTTTCCCTACCGTTATAAAGCGTATACTGTATGTGCAGTACCCAAGCTCCTTTGAACATTAAATCAATGTGGAAAGCATCAAAACAATCTAAATGTATGTGGACTTCATTAGTAAGTTTTGTCATTAGGCTTTTAGGATGGTGTTTATTTATGTGCTCTAGCTTTTCCATTTCATTATTATTTTTATTTTACACTGATCTGGTCATGATAGGAAATGGCATTTTCTTTTTAACTGAAGGACATAGCATTTTCTTGGAGATTTTCTCCCCCCAAACCCACCATCAAATGCGTGTGACTAACTATTCCACAAACTTAAGGAAATGCAACACTTTGAACGTCTTTAGACAAGGTAAAGAAAGTAATGGGAGAGAAGAAGGGGTTGGGACGAGAGTGATGCTGGGTTCTGAAAGAAATGATATATAAAGACACAGTATTGACACTCAATCAAAGTAGGTTACTGCTTTACTTCTACAAACAGTACACACACAGTCTGTCTCTGTCTCTCCCTCTCTCTCTCACACACACACACATACGCACGCACGCACGCACACACGCACGCATGCACACGCACACACACACTCACACACACTCACACACACACACACACACACACACGCACACGCACACACACACACACGCGCGCGCACACATACACTATGAGCACATGCAAATGCATACACATTCAAAGCTGTTGTCATCAAAATGATACATACACAGAAAGACTGTAAAAGAGGTCTGCCTCACATAACAGGAGAAATGTTTATTTCCAGACGCTCTCTGTCTCTCTTTCTTCCTCCTTCAAAAACAAAAACAACAACAACAAAAAAACTCAAATCATTGCCATTTCGTGACTGAGTCACAGCCATGATGCTGTGAAGAGTCTGAGTTAAAAGGCAGGGTTGATTGTTTCTAGAGGAATACGGGATTATGCAGCCACTTTGCACCTCTGCTCTCCGTTTGAAGTGCTATCTGTATTTATCTTTCCACAGGGTTGTTAGGCACTCATAAAGAATGTTATCACATTTCTGTATGAAATAAACAGCAAAAGCAACGCTGCCCTCTCATCGTGTACAGTGTGACCTCTTATCTTTTTCAAATATTAGTGGCAACACTTTTACTTTTATGCTTTTTTGTGGCTGATACTTAAGTACACTTTATACTTCTTTCCCCATAAACCTCATATGATGCTCCATTGGCTGAAGCAATAATTTTCCTTTAGTTCCTGTCTGTGAATGCTTAATTCTTGAACAATGACTTGGTGTTTTTGTTATGCATCATGCTGCAACATGTTTCCTGAAGCAACGCGCACAACAGCTGGAACAAATGGATCTATTTTACAGGCTTGTTGATCATACACACAATGCACGTACCACCATCACACACTCACACACACACAGGGACGTGCTGGCCATTGGGAAAAGCGGGACAACTCCCGAACGGCCGGTTCATTCCCGGCCGGTCCAGGCCGGCCATTAGGAAAAAATGAAAAATAAAATGTCGGCCTTCGTTCCATTTTGGGGGCTGTCCGGCCAACAAAGTAAATCGTCACTGTCGGGCAGAAACCTCGTATCTCCAAGTTTCAAATGTATACGTTTTTTCCGCAAAGCAAAGCCCTGCATCATACAAGGCCTTTGCAAAAAAGTAGTGAAAACAGCAGATCTACAAGCACACAACGCCTCGCGGTGCAAGGCGTTGTGTGCTTGTAGATCGTCTGTTTTCACTAGTTTAAATCATTTTTTAAATGATAAATACAAAACAAACGGTTTTGGACATACAAGGTTTCCACCCGACAATGACGAAAAAAAGAAGAAAAACAATTATGAGGGCCTCTCCAACTATTTTCCCCGGGCTGAATCAGGGGCCCAGCACGTCCCTGCACACACAGTACAGTTCACACATTCACACGTTAATACTCACACACAAAGCCCAGAGAAGTATACACAGTGCACACACAAGGATTTGACTGCGAGCGTGCACAAATACACAGCGTGAGGGGCGCTCCACAGATACCCCTAGTGAGCGGTTAATGTGAGGAAGGAGAAGATTATGTAAAACAATGATTAACCCTGATGAAAAGAGCCTTCCAGTCACTGGGCTTTTGTCTCCAGCCTTTGAAGTCGTCAAACTCCGTCTTCGCTCCACTGTCAGGCGTTGGCGCCGTGACTGAGCCGTGAATATATAGCAAATGAGGGCACACATGAGTACACATATTGTACACACTAGCACACACTCCAGCACAAAGAGAAACGCTATAATACGCATGCAGTGGACACGTCCTTGCCAGTCAATGGGTTCACGCACACTCACAACATGCACCATCACCTTCCATAACCCCATGAATGGTAGTGTGAAAAGAGAGAGAGAGAGAGAGAGAGAGAGAGAGAGAGAGAGAGAGAGAGAGAGAGAGAGAGAGAGAGAGAGAGAGAGAGAGAGAGAGCAGGGACACAGAGTATTATAGAGAGGCAGGGGCTGACATTTCTAAAAGGGCCTTTTGGTCAAAATGGCGAAAATAGCAGACTTCACACTGAACTAAGCATAATCAATCGAGTGAATACTGGAGTGGAGATGTGACGTAACAGCATGGATTACTACACAGAGAGGGCAATTCTTTCAACATAAGATGCTGCATTCAAGTTCAGGAGAGTTTGGACAAGACAATTAATTCTCTTGAGCGCTGCCTTCAGGTATGGCATGGAAAAAGGGCGTTTGCATTTCTTTCACCATAGTAAAACTGCATTTCATGGTCTGGAGAGGGCACTTTTTTACAGAATCAATGAATGAATGAATGAATGAATGAATGAATGAATGAATGAATGAATGAATGGATGAAAAATAGAGACGATGAATGAGAGATGTGTGGAGAAACGAGAGCTTGCACATCAAAACCAGCAAGTGTGATAGCAATCGTAGCTTGTGGCTGGTCTGAATTCAATGGGATGATGGATCACTCTAAATCTGAGCCGAACCAAGTACGACTGCAAGATATCCATGCAGTCTCCCGCTGTGTGTGTGTGTGTGTGTGTGTGTGCGTGTGTGCGTGCGTGCGTGCGTGCGTGCGTGCGTGCGTGCGTGCGTGCGTGCGTGCGTGCGTGCGTGCGTGCGTGTGGTGGAGGAAGGGGGGAGCCGGGGAGTGAGTGTGTCTGCAGCTAAAATGAGCCTCAATTGCCGTTGTACCAGACACAGATAGTGAACAGTCTTAATGTTTCCCACCCTTCCATCATCTGTCTGTCCATCCGTTCATCAGTATCCATCCTCCCCATCTGTCAGTCTATCCATCAATCCCTTTATCTGTTTAATATTGTGCTGGGGAAGGGACTCTTTGTCAACACTGGCACTGTGCAGATACTGTAAGACTGTGGCGTTGTTGGTTTAACATAGCGTTGCTGTTGCTGTGGAAACCTCATATATGTCCCAAACTGTTATTTCCCAGGATTCAAATACCAGAGGCCACGTGTTTTGCGGGTGTGGACCGGCTATCTTAGCAACTCTTGTGCGACACAGTAATATGATGGAGTAGAACCCCCCCCCCCCCCCAAAGAAAAAAGATAGATAAGATATAGAGATAAGAGGTTTGTGCCCAACAACAACAACAACTAGAAAAATATTGTTCCTTCGAAACAATTGTGGGCTCGCTTCAAGCCAGAAAACAATGGCTATAAAAGCACAAAATGTCAAGATCGCAGGCAGTGCTCTCTTTGACGTTACTGACGTCAAAGATTGGTCCATTTTGTTCCAAAAATGTGTTGTGCAAAAGTTGACCCGCTGGTGGCGCTATAACAGGCCAATGTGAGAAGGTTGGTATCTGTTCCTTGACCTATTGGGAATGTGCTTGCAAGATTTCACGCACATCCCAGGCTGTGTTCATGATTTGAGGTGTTTTTGGCTTTGGACACTTTATCGCTGCTTGCAGCTATATTTATTATTATTATTTTATAATTTTTTTGTGTGCACTTCATAGGCATGTTAGATAAAGGTCCTTAGATTGCGTGTAGAATGTTTCATGCAAATTGCAAAAAAAATCCTAGAATAAAAACGGGTTTAAGCGTTTTACAAACTGCTCAAAATTATATAGCGCCCCCCTTTGGCCATTTGGGGTAAGATTGGTTTCAGTGATATTTGAACTAACCCTCTACACTATTTTGTCATGAAAATGTGACTTTGCTTGTATGTTTTAGAGGCAGAAGAATAATTTGCATAAAAATGCAATATTGTTTGAATTATTTAAAAAAGCATGTTTCAATGTTAAAGAAATCCGATCTGACAGATCTTTAGATATCGGTCCAAAGTTCACGTAAAAAAAGTTTTGTGCACGTGACGCGAAAATTCCAGAATAAAAGCGGGTTTACGCGTTTTACAAACTGCTCAAAGTGGCGGAAAATCGAAGGGCGGAGCTTACTTAACAACGACACAGATGTCTTCCGCTTGAGTCAAAGCACGCGTGTAACAAGTTGCATGTCTTCAAACGAAACGAGTCATGACTTATGCCCGTTTGAAGTTTGAATTTTCAAACGCTTCGTATAGCGCCCCCCTTTGGCCGATTGGAATAAAATTGGTTTCAGTGATACTTTGACTAACCCTCCACATCTTTGCCAAATGCCATGAACGTGTAACTTTGCATGTATGATTTAGAGGCAGAAGAATAATTTGCATAAAACCGCAATATTGATAGAATTATTAAAAAATTATATTTCACTTTAAAAGAAATCCGCCGAGATTAGTTTGACCGTATTGGTCCAAAGTTCATGTGAAAAAAGTTTTGTGCACTTGACGCGAAAATCCCAGGAGGAGATAGATTTTTACTGTTTTTCATATAATTCCGAATTGTGGGAGACCTAAAGGTCAGAGGTCAAAAGTTAGAGGGTAAAAGTTGTTAGGCATGAGGAGACGCATACGTGTATACAGGTTTCATGGCTGTACCTAAAACACAGCATGAGCTATACCTGTTCAAAGTTCGCACTTTCGAAGGCTTCCTACAGCGCCACCATTTGGCCGATTGCTATAAAAAATAATAGCACACTTCGCCACTGTAAACTGAACACATTGATGTTTTTATTTTCATTTTCTCACTAAGTATGTAGGAGTAGAAAGGAACCGAAGTTTTTTGATACTTGCACTGACTGCCTAGTATGCCTAGTATAGAAATAACTAGAAAAATATTGTTCCTTCGAAACAATTGTGGGCTCGCTTCAAGCCGGAAAACAATGGCTATAAAAGCACAAAATGTCAAGATCGCAGGCAGTGCTCTCTTTGACGTTACTGACGTCAAAGATTGGTCCATTTTGTTCCAAAAATGTGTTGTGCAAAAGTTGACCCGCTGGTGGCGCTATAACAGGCCAATGTGAGAAGGTTGGTATCTGTTCCTTGACCTATTGGGAATGTGCTTGCAAGATTTCACGCACATCCCAGGCTGTGTTCATGATTTGAGGTGTTTTTGGCTTTGGCCACTTTATCGCTGCTTGCAGCTATATTTATTATTATTATTTTATAATTTTTTTGTGTGCACTTCATAGGCATGTTAGATAAAGGTCCTTAGATTGCGTGTAGAATGTTTCATGCAAATTGCAAAAAAAATCCTAGAATAAAAACGGGTTTAAGCGTTTTACAAACTGCTCAAAATTATATAGCGCCCCCCTTTGGCCATTTGGGGTAAGATTGGTTTCAGTGATATTTGAACTAACCCTCTACACTATTTTGTCATGAAAATGTGACTTTGCTTGTATGTTTTAGAGGCAGAAGAATAATTTGCATAAAAATGCAATATTGTTTGAATTATTTAAAAAAGCATGTTTCAATGTTAAAGAAATCCGATCTGACAGATCTTTAGATATCGGTCCAAAGTTCACGTAAAAAAAGTTTTGTGCACGTGACGCGAAAATTCCAGAATAAAAGCGGGTTTACGCGTTTTACAAACTGCTCAATATGGCGGAAAATCGGGGGGCGGAGCTTACTTAACAACGACACAGATGTCTTCCGCTCGAGTCAAAGCACGCGTGTAACAAGTTGCATGTCTTCAAACGAAACGAGTCATGACTTATGCCCGTTTGAAGTTTGAATTTTCAAACGCTTCGTATAGCGCCCCCCTTTGGCCGATTGGAATAAAATTGGTTTCAGTGATACTTTGACTAACCCTCCACATCTTTGCCAAATGCCATGAACGTGTAACTTTGCATGTATGATTTAGAGGCCGAAGAATAATTTGCATAAAACCGCAACATTGATTGAATTATTAATAAAATATATTTCACTTTAAAAGAAATCCGCCGAGACTAGTTTGACCGTATTGGTCCAAAGTTCATGTGAAAAAAGTTTCATGCGCGTATCGCAAAGATCCCAGGAGGAGATAGATTTTTACTGTTTTTCATATAATTCCAAATTCTGAGGGATCTAAAGATCAGAGGTCAAAAGTCAGAGCGTAAAAATTGTTCGGCATGAGGAGACGCATACGTGTATACAGGTTTCATGGCTGTACGTATAACAGAGCATGAGCTATACCTGTTCAAAGTTCGCACTTTCGAAGGCTTCCTACAGCGCCACCATTTGGCCGATTGCTGTAAAAAGTAATAGCACACGTCGCCACAGTAAGCTGAACACATTGATGTTTTTATTTTCATTTTCTCAATAAGTATGTAGGAGTAGAAAGGAACCGAAGTTTTGAGGAGAACTTGATATGACGGTTAGATATTGTCACTAGAAAAATATTGTTCCTTCGAAACAATTGTGGGCTCGCTTCAAGCCGGAAAACAATGGCTATAAAAGCACAAAATGTCAAGATCGCAGGCAGTGCTCTCTTTGACGTTACTGACGTCAAAGATTGGTCCATTTTGTTCCAAAAATGTGTTGTGCAAAAGTTGACCCGCTGGTGGCGCTATAACAGGCCAATGTGAGAAGGTTGGTATCTGTTCCTTGACCTATTGGGAATGTGCTTGCAAGATTTCACGCACATCCCAGGCTGTGTTCATGATTTGAGGTGTTTTTGGCTTTGGACACTTTATCGCTGCTTGCAGCTATATTTATTATTATTATTTTATAATTTTTTTGTGTGCACTTCATAGGCATGTTAGATAAAGGTCCTTAGATTGCGTGTAGAATGTTTCATGCAAATTGCAAAAAAAATCCTAGAATAAAAACGGGTTTAAGCGTTTTACAAACTGCTCAAAATTATATAGCGCCCCCCTTTGGCCATTTGGGGTAAGATTGGTTTCAGTGATATTTGAACTAACCCTCTACACTATTTTGTCATGAAAATGTGACTTTGCTTGTATGTTTTAGAGGCAGAAGAATAATTTGCATAAAAATGCAATATTGTTTGAATTATTTAAAAAAGCATGTTTCAATGTTAAAGAAATCCGATCTGACAGATCTTTAGATATCGGTCCAAAGTTCACGTAAAAAAAGTTTTGTGCACGTGACGCGAAAATTCCAGAATAAAAGCGGGTTTACGCGTTTTACAAACTGCTCAATATGGCGGAAAATCGGGGGGCGGAGCTTACTTAACAACGACACAGATGTCTTCCGCTCGAGTCAAAGCACGCGTGTAACAAGTTGCATGTCTTCAAACGAAACGAGTCATGACTTATGCCCGTTTGAAGTTTGAATTTTCAAACGCTTCGTATAGCGCCCCCCTTTGGCCGATTGGAATAAAATTGGTTTCAGTGATACTTTGACTAACCCTCCACATCTTTGCCAAATGCCATGAACGTGTAACTTTGCATGTATGATTTAGAGGCCGAAGAATAATTTGCATAAAACCGCAACATTGATTGAATTATTAATAAAATATATTTCACTTTAAAAGAAATCCGCCGAGACTAGTTTGACCGTATTGGTCCAAAGTTCATGTGAAAAAAGTTTCATGCGCGTATCGCAAAGATCCCAGGAGGAGATAGATTTTTACTGTTTTTCATATAATTCCAAATTCTGAGGGATCTAAAGATCAGAGGTCAAAAGTCAGAGCGTAAAAATTGTTCGGCATGAGGAGACGCATACGTGTATACAGGTTTCATGGCTGTACGTATAACAGAGCATGAGCTATACCTGTTCAAAGTTCGCACTTTCGAAGGCTTCCTACAGCGCCACCATTTGGCCGATTGCTGTAAAAAGTAATAGCACACGTCGCCACAGTAAGCTGAACACATTGATGTTTTTATTTTCATTTTCTCAATAAGTATGTAGGAGTAGAAAGGAACCGAAGTTTTGAGGAGAACTTGATATGACGGTTAGATATTGTCACTAGAAAAATATTGTTCCTTCGAAACAATTGTGGGCTCGCTTCAAGGCAGAAAGCAATGGCTATAAAAGCACAAAATGTCAAGATCGCAGGCAGTGCTCTCTTTGACGTTACTGATGTCAAAGATTGGTCCATTTTGTTCCAAAAATGTGTTGTGCAAAAGTTGACCCGCTGGTGGCGCTATAACAGGCCAATGTGAGAAGGTTGGTATCTGTTCCTTGACCTATTGGGAATGTGCTTGCAAGATTTCACGCACATCCCAGGCTGTGTTCATGATTTGAGGTGTTTTTGGCTTTGGACACTTTATCGCTGCTTGCAGCTATATTTATTATTATTATTTTATAATTTTTTTGTGTGCACTTCATAGGCATGTTAGATAAAGGTCCTTAGATTGCGTGTAGAATGTTTCATGCAAATTGCAAAAAAAAATCCTAGAATAAAAACGGGTTTAAGCGTTTTACAAACTGCTCAAAATTATATAGCGCCCCCCTTTGGCCATTTGGGGTAAGATTGGTTTCAGTGATATTTGAACTAACCCTCTACACTATTTTGTCATGAAAATGTTACTTTGCATGTATGATTTAGAGGCAGAAGAATAATTTGCATAAAACTGCAATATTCATTGAATTATTTAAAAAAGCATGTTTCAATTTTAAAGAAATCCGATCTGACAGATCTTTAGATATTGGTCGAAAGTTCACGCAAAAAAAGTTTTGTGCACGTGACGCGAAAATTCCAGAATAAAAGCGGGTTTACGCGTTTTACAAACTGCTCAAAATGGCGGAAAATCGAAGGGCGGAGCTTACTTAACAAAGACACAGATGTCTTCCGCTCGAGTCAAAGCACGCGTGTAAGCAAGTTGCATGTCTTAAAACGAAACGAGTCATGACTTATGCCCGTTTGAAGTTTGAATTTTCAAACGCTTCGTATAGCGCCCCCCTTTGGCCGATTGGAATAAAATTGGTTTCAGTGATACTTTGACTAACCCTCTACATCTTTGCCAAATGCCATGAACGTGTAACTTTGCATGTATGATTTAGAGGCCGAAGAATAATTTGCATAAAACCGCAATATTGATTGAATTATTAAAAAATTATATTTCACTTTAAAAGAAATCTGGTTGATCAATCTCACCGTATTGGTCCAAAGTTCATGTGAAAAAAGTTTTGTGCGCGTAACAAATAAAACCCAGGAGGAGATAGATTTCTACTGTTTTTCATATAATTCCAAATTGTGGGAGATCTAAAGGTCAAAGGTCAAAAGTCAGAGCGTAAAAGTTGTTCGGCATGAGGAGACGCCTACGTGTATACAGGTTTCATGGCTTTACCTCAAACACAGCATGAGCTATACCTGTTCAAAGTTCGCACTTTCGAAGGCTTCCTACAGCGCCACCATTTGGCTGATTGCTGTAAAAAGTAATAGCACACGTCGCCACAGTAAGCTGAACACATTGATGTTATTATTTTCATTTTCTCACTAAGTATGTAGGAGTAGAAAGGAACCGAAGTTTTTTGATACTTGCACTGACTGCCTGCCTAGTATAGAAATAATGACAATATCTAAAGTGTGCTCGCCTTATAGGCGAGCCCACAACTAGAAAAATATTGTTCCTTCGAAACAATTGTGGGCTCGCTTCAAGCCGGAAAACAATGGCTATAAAAGCACAAAATGTCAAGATCGCAGGCAGTGCTCTCTTTGACGTTACTGACGTCAAAGATTGGTCCATTTTGTTCCAAAAATGTGTTGTGCAAAAGTTGACCCGCTGGTGGCGCTATAACAGGCCAATGTGAGAAGGTTGGTATCTGTTCCTTGACCTATTGGGAATGTGCTTGCAAGATTTCACGCACATCCCAGGCTGTGTTCATGATTTGAGGTGTTTTTGGCTTTGGACACTTTATCGCTGCTTGCAGCTATATTTATTATTATTATTTTATAATTTTTTTGTGTGCACTTCATAGGCATGTTAGATAAAGGTCCTTAGATTGCGTGTAGAATGTTTCATGCAAATTGCAAAAAAAATCCTAGAATAAAAACGGGTTTAAGCGTTTTACAAACTGCTCAAAATTATATAGCGCCCCCCTTTGGCCATTTGGGGTAAGATTGGTTTCAGTGATATTTGAACTAACCCTCTACACTATTTTGTCATGAAAATGTGACTTTGCTTGTATGTTTTAGAGGCAGAAGAATAATTTGCATAAAAATGCAATATTGTTTGAATTATTTAAAAAAGCATGTTTCAATGTTAAAGAAATCCGATCTGACAGATCTTTAGATATCGGTCCAAAGTTCACGTAAAAAAAGTTTTGTGCACGTGACGCGAAAATTCCAGAATAAAAGCGGGTTTACGCGTTTTACAAACTGCTCAAAGTGGCGGAAAATCGAAGGGCGGAGCTTACTTAACAACGACACAGATGTCTTCCGCTTGAGTCAAAGCACGCGTGTAACAAGTTGCATGTCTTCAAACGAAACGAGTCATGACTTATGCCCGTTTGAAGTTTGAATTTTCAGACGCTTCGTATAGCGCCCCCCTTTGGCCGATTGGAATAAAATTGGTTTCAGTGATACCTTGACTAACCCTCTACATCTTTGCCAAATGCCATGAACGTGTAACTTTGCATGTATGATTTAGAGGCCGAAGAATAATTTGCATAAAACTGCAATATTTATTGAATTATTAAAAAATTATATTTCACTTTAAAAGAAATCCGCCGAGATTAGTTTGACCGTATTGGTCCAAAGTTCATGTGAAAAAAGTTTTGTGCGCGTATCGAAAAAAACCCAGGAGGAGATAGATTTTTACTGTTTTTCATATAATTCCGAATTGTGGGAGATCTAAAGGTCAGAGGTCAAAAGTCAGAGGCTAAAAGTTGTTCGGCATGAGGAGACGCATACGTGTATACAGGTTTCATGCCTGTACCTCAAACACAGCATGAGCTATACCTGTTCAAAGTTCGCACTTTCGAAGGCTTCCTACAGCGCCACCATTTGGCCGATTGCTGTAAAAAGTAATAGCACACTTCGCCACTGTAAACTGAACACATTGATGTTTTTATTTTCATTTTCTCACTAAGTATGTAGGAGTAGAAAGGAACCGAAGTTTTGAGGAGAACTTGATATGACTAGTATAGTATAGAAATAATGACAATATCTAAAGTGTGCTCGCCTTTAGGCGAGCCCACAACTAGAAAAATATTGTTCCTTCGAAACAATTGTGGGCTCGCTTCAAGCCAGAAAACAATGGCTATAAAAGTACAAAATGTCAAGATCGCAGGCAGTGCTCTCTTTGACGTTACTGACGTCAAAGATTGGTCCGTTTTGTTCCAAAAATGTGTTGTGCAAAAGTTGACCCGCTGGTGGCTCTATAACAGGCCAATGTAAGAAGGGTGGTATCTGCTCCTTGACCTATTGGGAATGTGCTTGCAAGATTTCACGCACATTGCAGGCTGTGTTCATGATTTGAGGTGTTTTTGGCTTTGGCCACTTTATCGCTGCTTGCAGCTATATTCATTATTATTATTTTTTTTGTGTGTGTGCACTTCATAGGCATATTAGATAAAGGTCCTTAGATTGTGTGTAGAATGTTTCATGCAAATTGCAAAAATAAATCCTAACGGGTTTAAGCGTTTCACAAACTGCTCAAAATGATATAGCGCCCCCCTTTGGCCAATTGGGGTAAGATTGGTTTTAGTGATATTTGGATTAACACTCTACATCTTTGCCAAATGCCATGAACATGTTACTTTGCATGTATGATTTAGAGGCAGAAGAATAATTTGCATAAAACTGCAATATTCATTGAATTTATTTTAAAAAGCATGTTTCAATTTTAAAGAAATCCGATCTGACAGATCTTTAGATATCGGTCCAAAGTTCACGTAAAAAAAGTTTTGTGCACGTGGAGTGAAAATTCCAGAATAAAAGCGGGTTTACGCGTTTTACAAACTGCTCAATATGGCGGAAAATCGGGGGGCGGAGCTTACTTAACAACGACACAGATGTCTTCCGCTCGAGTCAAAGCACGCGTGTAACAAGTTGCATGTCTTCAAACGAAACGAGTCATGACTTATGCCCGTTTGAAGTTTGAATTTTCAAACGCTTCGTATAGCGCCCCCCTTTGGCCGATTGGAATAAAATTGGTTTCAGTGATACTTTGACTAACCCTCCACATCTTTGCCAAATGCCATGAACGTGTAACTTTGCATGTATGATTTAGAGGCCGAAGAATAATTTGCATAAAACCGCAACATTGATTGAATTATTAATAAAATATATTTCACTTTAAAAGAAATCCGCCGAGACTAGTTTGACCGTATTGGTCCAAAGTTCATGTGAAAAAAGTTTCATGCGCGTATCGCAAAGATCCCAGGAGGAGATAGATTTTTACTGTTTTTCATATAATTCCAAATTCTGAGGGATCTAAAGATCAGAGGTCAAAAGTCAGAGCGTGAAAATTGTTCGGCATGAGGAGACGCATACGTGTATACAGGTTTCATGGCTGTACGTATAACAGAGCATGAGCTATACCTGTTCAAAGTTCGCACTTTCGAAGGCTTCCTACAGCGCCACCATTTGGCCGATTGCTGTAAAAAGTAATAGCACACGTCGCCACAGTAAGCTGAACACATTGATGTTTTTATTTTCATTTTCTCACTAAGTATGTAGGAGTAGAAAGGAACCGAAGTTTTGAGGAGAACTTGATATGACGGTTAGATATTGTCACTAGAAAAATATTGTTCCTTCGAAACAATTGTGGGCTCGCTTCAAGCCGGAAAACAATGGCTATAAAAGCACAAAATGTCAAGATCGCAGGCGGTGCTCTCTTTGACGTTACTGACGTCAAAGATTGGTCCATTTTGTTCCAAAAATGTGTTGTGCAAAAGTTGACCCGCTGGTGGCGCTATAACAGGCCAATGTGAGAAGGTTGGTATCTGTTCCTTGACCTATTGGGAATGTGCTTGCAAGATTTCACGCACATCCCAGGCTGTGTTCATGATTTGAGGTGTTTTTGGCTTTGGACACTTTATCGCTGCTTGCAGCTATATTTATTATTATTATTTTATAATTTTTTTGTGTGCACTTCATAGGCATGTTAGATAAAGGTCCTTAGATTGCGTGTAGAATGTTTCATGCAAATTGCAAAAAAAATCCTAGAATAAAAACGGGTTTAAGCGTTTTACAAACTGCTCAAAATTATATAGCGCCCCCCTTTGGCCATTTGGGGTAAGATTGGTTTCAGTGATATTTGAACTAACCCTCTACACTATTTTGTCATGAAAATGTGACTTTGCTTGTATGTTTTAGAGGCAGAAGAATAATTTGCATAAAAATGCAATATTGTTTGAATTATTTAAAAAAGCATGTTTCAATGTTAAAGAAATCCGATCTGACAGATCTTTAGATATCGGTCCAAAGTTCACGTAAAAAAAGTTTTGTGCACGTGACACGAAAATTCCAGAATAAAAGCGGGTTTACGCGTTTTACAAACTGCTCAAAGTGGCGGAAAATCGAAGGGCGGAGCTTACTTAACAACGACACAGATGTCTTCCGCTTGAGTCAAAGCACGCGTGTAACAAGTTGCATGTCTTCAAACGAAACGAGTCATGACTTATGCCCGTTTGAAGTTTGAATTTTCAGACGCTTCGTATAGCGCCCCCCTTTGGCCGATTGGAATAAAATTGGTTTCAGTGATACCTTGACTAACCCTCTACATCTTTGCCAAATGCCATGAACGTGTAACTTTGCATGTATGATTTAGAGGCCGAAGAATAATTTGCATAAAACTGCAATATTTATTGAATTATTAAAAAATTATATTTCACTTTAAAAGAAATCCGCCGAGATTAGTTTGACCGTATTGGTCCAAAGTTCATGTGAAAAATGTTTTGTGCGCGTATCGAAAAAAACCCAGGAGGAGATAGATTTTTACTGTTTTTCATATAATTCCGAATTGTGGGAGATCTAAAGGTCAGAGGTCAAAAGTCAGAGGCTAAAAGTTGTTCGGCATGAGGAGACGCATACGTGTATACAGGTTTCATGCCTGTACCTCAAACACAGCATGAGCTATACCTGTTCAAAGTTCGCACTTTCGAAGGCTTCCTACAGCGCCACCATTTGGCCGATTGCTGTAAAAAGTAATAGCACACTTCGCCACTGTAAACTGAACACATTGATGTTTTTATTTTCATTTTCTCACTAAGTATGTAGGAGTAGAAAGGAACCGAAGTTTTTGATACTTGATATGCCTGCCTGATAGATAAATAAATAAATAAATAATGACAATATCTAAAGTGTGCTCGCCTTATAGGCGAGCCCACAACTAGAAAAATATTGTTCCTTCGAAACAATTGTGGGCTCGCTTCAAGCCGGAAAACAATGGCTATAAAAGTACAAAATGTCAAGATCGCAGGCAGTGCTCTCTTTGACGTTACTGACGTCAAAGATTGGTCCATTTTGTTCCAAAAATGTGTTGTGCAAAAGTTGACCCGCTGGTGGCGCTATAACAGGCCAATGTAAGAAGGGTGGTATCTGCTCCTTGACCTATTGGGAATGTGCTTGCAAGATTTCACGCACATTGCAGGCTGTGTTCATGATTTGAGGTGTTTTTGGCTTTGGACACTTTATCGCTGCTTGCAGCTATATTCATTATTATTATTTTTTTTGTGTGTGTGCACTTCATAGGCATATTAGATAAAGGTCCTTAGATTGTGTGTAGTATGTTTCATGCAAATTGCAAAAATAAATCCTAACGGGTTTAAGCGTTTCACAAACTGCTCAAAATGATATAGCGCCCCCCTTTGGCCAATTGGGGTAAGATTGGTTTTAGTGCTATTTGGACTAACACTCTACATCTTTGCCAAATGCCATGAACATGTTACTTTGCATGTATGATTTAGAGGCAGAAGAATAATTTGCATAAAACTGCAATATTCATTGAATTTATTTTAAAAAGCATGTTTCAATTTTAAAGAAATCCGATCTGACAGATCTTTAGATATCGGTCCAAAGTTCACGTAAAAAAAGTTTTGTGCACGTGGAGTGAAAATTCCAGAATAAAAGCGGGTTTACGCGTTTTACAAACTGCTCAATATGGCGGAAAATCGGGGGGCGGAGCTTACTTAACAACGACACAGATGTCTTCCGCTCGAGTCAAAGCACGCGTGTAACAAGTTGCATGTCTTCAAACGAAACGAGTCATGACTTGTGCCCGTTTGAAGTTTGAATTTTCAAACGCTTCGTATAGCGCCCCCCTTTGGCCGATTGGAATAAAATTGGTTTCAGTGATACTTTGACTAACCCTCCACATCTTTGCCAAATGCCATGAACGTGTAACTTTGCATGTATGATTTAGAGGCCGAAGAATAATTTGCATAAAACCGCAACATTGATTGAATTATTAATAAAATATATTTCACTTTAAAAGAAATCCGCCGAGACTAGTTTGACCGTATTGGTCCAAAGTTCATGTGAAAAAAGTTTCATGCGCGTATCGCAAAGATCCCAGGAGGAGATAGATTTTTACTGTTTTTCATATAATTCCAAATTCTGAGGGATCTGAAGATCAGAGGTCAAAAGTCAGAGCGTAAAAATTGTTCGGCATGAGGAGACGCATACGTGTATACAGGTTTCATGGCTGTACGTATAACAGAGCATGAGCTATACCTGTTCAAAGTTCGCACTTTCGAAGGCTTCCTACAGCGCCACCATTTGGCCAATTGCTGTAAAAAGTAATAGCACACGTCGCCACAGTAAGCTGAACACATTGATGTTTTTATTTTCATTTTCTCACTAAGTATGTAGGAGTAGAAAGGAACCGATGTTTTGAGGAGAACTTGATATGACGGTTAGATATTGTCACTAGAAAAATATTGTTCCTTCGAAACAATTGTGGGCTCGCTTCAAGCCGGAAAACAATGGCTATAAAAGTACAAAATGTCAAGATCGCAGGCAGTGCTCTCTTTGACGTTACTGACGTCAAAGATTGGTCCAAAAGAAAAACCACAAAGAAAGCACCAACCTTGCGTTAAGAACAATTCATGACTTTTAAGAAACGAACATACTTACTTGCTCAGTGTGATTTACTTGAAGATACAATGAAGATACAATGTATTGTATGCATGATATGTGAAACTGTGAATTGATGGCTATGTGAGAATTTTGTGGAATAAAGTTTATATATAAAAAAAGATTGGTCCATTTTGTTCCAAAAATGTGTTGTGCAAAAGTTGACCCGCTGGTGGCGCTATAACAGGCCAATGTAAGAAGGGTGGTATCTGTTCCTTGACCTATTGGGAATGTGCTTGCAAGATTTCATGCACATTGCAGGCTGTGTTCATGATTTGAGGTGTTTTTGGCTTTGGCCACTTTATCGCTGCTTGTGTAGCAAGTTGCACAATGGATAACGCTGTTACACTGTTATAAATGAGATATGACTGCATAAAAACCAGAAGTAACCAGGTTCGGCTGCTGAGAGCTCAGTTTGTAGTGTGAATACCAAAGAAATTGGAGACGGAGTCAAAGTTGCAAGTTTAAACAGAAATATATATTGAAAACTTTTCAGACAGATAAGAAAATCAACAGTTGCAACAACATGAAAAATAACAAATGGGGGCCCTTTAAAGAGTTCGAGTTCAGTTCAGTTCATTGGGATTGGGCATTGGGATTGGGCATGGGATTGGGCTCAGTGCCTCAGTGAGAGAGAGAACACAAGGGGAACACAGGTTCCTACCAAACACCATGGGAGGAGGGGTTCAAGGTCCAGCAGGTTCAATGGGAGGCTCGCCAGAGCTCATCAGCTCGTGTCACAAAAAACCTGACCTGAAAAAGGCCAGGTGAAAATAAAGCAATCAGTCTATTGTACAATATAATTCAATTCTAAGTCAACATGAATGTTACTTTTCATTTCATGATTCTCATTAAAGTCAATATTTCAAGCTCATAATAGCATGCATGCATTAAGAAAATAAAAATATATTTCTCAAATAAATCATTACTTTATAAAGAAACAAAAGTCATTACTTCAAAACTCAAAATCTTTCAAACTCAAAATCAGATAGTTCAAAAACCCAAATGAAATACTTCAAAACGCAAATGTAATTCACTTTAGTGAATAATGAAAACCAAGCAGTTTGAGCTTGTACACATTTGTTTGGTCTGCTAGGAGTTTAGCACAGTCAAGTAAACCCCTTGTTACACAGCATTTGTGCTAAAACACCAAACAGCTAGCAGACCCATTTCAACACAATCGACCAAGCCATTGAGAATAAACCAGTTGATATGAACTCACCGCTGAGTAGGTATGGATAGGCACAGAAAGTATACAGCATGAGGGCAGCTGCAGCAGCATAGCATGAACCATGCTGCTTCCAAACACTCTGGGTTGGGAGGGAGTGGCAATCTAGGAAGTGACATCACCTCAACCTTTATTTATACTCCTTGCTTGACAAGGTTGCCATGTCTGGTTGGGTTGCCACGTTTGGTTGCAATAAGTAACCAGGGTTACACTTGCAGCTATATTTATTATTATTATTTTATAATTTTTTGTGTGCACTTCATAGGCATGTTAGATAAAGGTCCTTAGATTGCGTGTAGAATGTTTCATGCAAATTGCAAAAAAAATCCTAGAATAAAAACGGGTTTAAGCGTTTTACAAACTGCTCAAAATTATATAGCGCCCCCCTTTGGCCATTTGGGGTAAGATTGGTTTCAGTGATATTTGAACTAACCCTCTACACTATTTTGTCATGAAAATCTGACTTTGCATGTATGTTTTAGAGGCAGAAGAATAATTTGCATAAAAATGCAATATTGTTTGAATTATTTAAAAAAGCATGTTTCAATGTTAAAGAAATCCGATCTGACAGATCTTTAGATATCGGTCCAAAGTTCATGTAAAAAAATGTTTTGTGCACGTGACGCGAAAATTCCAGAATAAAAGCGGGTTTACGCGTTTTACAAACTGCTCAAAGTGGCGGAAAATCGAAGGGCGGAGCTTACTTAACAACGACACAGATGTCTTCCGCTTGAGTCAAAGCACGCGTGTAACAAGTTGCATGTCTTCAAATGAAACGAGTCATGACTTATGCCCGTTTGAAGTTTGAATTTTCAAACGCTTCGTATAGCGCCCCCCTTTGGCCGATTGGAATAAAATTGGTTTCAGTGATACTTTGACTAACCCTCCACATCTTTGCCAAATGCCATGAACGTGTAACTTTGCATGCATGATTTAGAGGCAGAAGAATAATTTGCATAAAACCGCAATATTTATTGAATTATTAAAAAATGATATTTCACTTTAAAAGAAATCCGCCGAGATAAATCTGACCGTATTGGTCCAAAGTTCATGTGAAAAAAGTTTCGTGCGCGTATCGAAAAAAACCCAGGAGGAGATAGATTTTTACTGTTTTTCATATAATTCCGAATTGTGGGAGACCTAAAGGTCAGAGGTCAAAAGTTAGAGGGTAAAAGTTGTTCGGCATGAGGAGACGCATAAGTGTATACAGGTTTCATGCCTGTACCTCAAACACAGCATGAGCTATACCTGTTCAAAGATCGCACTTTCGAAGGCTTCCTACAGCGCCACCATTTGGCCGATTGCTGTAAAAAGTAATAGCACACTTCACCACTGTAAACTGAACACATTGATGTTTTTATTTTCATTTTCTCACTAAGTATGTAGGAGTAGAAAGGAACCGAAGTTTTGAGGAGAACTTGATATGACTAGTATAGTATAGAAACTAGAAAATGTGCAATTTGTGAAATTGCGAGTGTGGTTGCCCGCCCCGCCCCCCTCCCACGAGTTTAGCAAGACGATTATGTTGTCACGTCGCTCCCGAGATCGTTTGTCTTTCGTTTTGAGAGGGTTGTTCCCCCTGAAAAACGCGTTTTGGCCTGAAACGGTTACGTTTTGTGCGTTTGTGGCGCCCCCTAAGGGTCGAAGTGGAAATGCTTTTGGGGATTTGTTGAATATCCCACCCGCAACTTGTGGTTAAAATTTGGTGTTGACTGGATGTTTCGTTTTTGATTTATGGCTATTTTTGGCAAAACGGGCCCCTCTCGCTAACTTCGGAAGCGTGTTCCGGACGAACGGTATGGACTATCGAAATATCGCTTGAATATGTTTATCGCGTGGGTTCAGAGATCTTGTGTACCGATTTTTATGACATTTGGAGAAAATATGTGGGAAAAGGAGCAAAAAGTGTGTTTTGAAGAAAATTCAAAATGTCGGAAAATCTATCCTGACGCAAATGGGCGTGGCCTATATGGGGAGATGCGTCATGACCCAAGGAATCCAGGGAAAAAATAATTTTAATTTTCCGACCTACGGTTCAAGAGTTACAGGCCAAAACGTAAAGTGGGCTGTTATAGCGCCACCATGTGGCCGACTGATGTAATTTTTTTAAAATTAATTCTTACAATTATTATGAATCTCCTCTCCAAGTTTTGAAACTGTAGACCCTATGGTTTGCGAGGGAAAAATAATTGAATGTGAGTTTTTTCGATTCCCATTATAAGTCAATGGGGAAAATTAATTCACTAATAAATTAATATCAATTAAACTATACAACTTTTCTCTTAGAAAAGTAATAGCACACTATTCCCGATCAAGCCGGTCGATTTGACATATGGCGCGAGTGTGTGGCGCAAAAACTGTGGGAGGAGATTCGCGCCGAAAAAAAGGTTACACTAGAGGTCAAGAATAATAAAGTTTCCCTAGAACTATAGTGTGTTGCCCTGTAAGGGCAACCACACTAACTAGAAAATGTGCAATTTGGGAAATTGCGAGTGTGGTTGCCCGACCCGCCCCGGCGCGAGCGGCGGGGATGCGCCTCGTTGTCGCGTCACTCCCGAGATCGTTTGTGTTTCGTTTTGAGAGGGTCGTTCCCTCTGAAAAAACGCGTTTTGGCACGAAACGGTTAGGTTGTGTGCGTTTGTGGCGCCCCCTAAGGGTCGAAGAGGAAATGCTTTTGGGGATTTGTTGAATATCCCACCCGCAACTTGTGGTTAAAATTTGGTGTTGACTGGATGTTTCGTTTATGATTTATGGCTATTTTTGGCAAAATGGGCCCTTCTCGCTAACTTTGGAAGCGTGTTCCAGACGAACGGTATGGACTATCGAAATATCGCTTGAATATGTTTATCGCATGGGTCCATAGATCATGTGTACCGATTTTTGTGACATTTGGAGAAAATATGTAGGAAAAGGAGCAAAAAGTGTGTTTTGAAGAAAATTCAAAATGGCGGAAAATCTATCCTGACGCAAATGGGCGTGGCCTATATGAGGAGATGCGTCATGACCCAAGGAATCCAGGAAAAAAATAATTTTAATTTTCCGACCTACGGTTCAAGAGTTATAAGCCAAAACGTAAAGTGAGCTGTTATAGCGCCACCATGAGGCTGACTGACAATATTATTTTTTATTTATTCCTTGAACTCATTATGCATCTACTCTCCAAGTGTTGAAACTGTAGCCCCTATGGTTTGCAAGAGAAAAAATAATTGAATGTGAGTTTTTGCTATTCCCATTATAAGTCAATGGGTTTGGCCTGAAACGGTTACGTTTCGCGCATTTGTGGCGCCCCCTAAGGGTTGAAGTGGAAATACTTCTGGGGATTTGTTGAATATCCCACCCGCAACTTGTGGTTAAAATTTGGTGTTGACTGGATGTTTCGTTTCTGATTTATGACTATTTTTGGCGAAACGGGCCCCTCTTGCTAACTTCGTAAGCCTGTTCCGGACGAACGGTATGGACTATCGAAATATCGCTTGAATATGTTTATTGCATGGGTCGAGAGATCCTGTATACCAATTCTTGTGACATTTGGAGAAAATATGTAGGAAAAGGAGCAAAAAGTGTGTTTTGAAGAAAATTCAAAATGGCGGAAAATCTATCCTGACGCAAATGGGCGTGGCCTATATGGGGAGATGCGTCATGACCCAAGGAATCCAGGGAAAAAATAATTTTAATTTTCCGACCTACGGTTCAAGAGTTATAGGGCAAAACGTAAAGTGGGGTGTTATAGCGCCACCATGTGGCCGAATGATGTAATTATTTTTTAATTAATTCTTACAATTATTATGAATCTCCTCTCCAAGTTTTGAAACTGTGGACCCTATGGTTTGCGAGAGAGAAAATAATTGAATGTGAGTTTTTGCGATTCCCATTATAAGTCAATGGGGAAAATTAATTCACTAATAAATTCATATCAATTAAACGATACAACTTTTTTCTTATCGCAATAATAGCACACGATTCCCGATGAAGCCGGTCGATTTGACATATGGCGCGAGTGTGTGGCGCAAAAACTGTGGACGGTGAAACGCGTCAAAATAAAGTTTATCCAGAAGAATAAAAATAAGTTTCCCTAGAACTATAGTGTGTTGCCCTGTTAGGGCAACCACACTAATAAAGAATAAAGTTTCCCTAGAACTATAGTGTGTTGCCCTGTAAGGGCAACCACACTAATAAAGAAAGTTTCCCTAGAACTATAGTGTGTTGCCCTGTTAGGGCAACCACACTAACTAGAAAATGTGCAATTTGGGAAATTGCGAGTGTGGTTGCTTGCCCCGCCCCCCTCCCACGAGTTTTGCAAGACGATTATGTTGTCACGTCGCTCCCGAGATCGTTTGTGTTTCGTTTTGAGAGGGTTGTTCCCCCTGAAAAACGCGTTTTGGCCTGAAACGGTTACGTTTTGTGCGTTTGTGGCACCCCCTAAGGGTCGAAGTGGAAATGCTTTTGGGGATTTGTTGAATATCCCACCCGCAACTTGTGATTAAAATTTGGTGTTGACTGGATGTTTCGTTTATGATTTATGGCTATTTTTGGCAAAACGGGCCCCTCTCGCTAACTTTGGAAGCGTGTTCCGGACGAACGGTATGGACTATCGAAATATCGCTTGAATATGTTTATCGTGTGGGTTCAGAGATCTTGTGTACCGATTTTTGTGACATTTGGAGAAAATATGTGGGAAAAGGAGCAAAAAGTGTGTTTTGAAGAAAATTCAAAATGGCGGAAAATCTATCCTGACGCAAATGGGCGTGGCCTATATGGAGAGATGCGTCATGACCCAAGGAATCCAGGGAAAAAATAATTTTAATTTTCCGACCCACGGTTCAAGAGTTACAGGCCAAAACGTAAAGTGGGCTGTTATAGCGCCACCATGAGGCCGAGTGATCTATTTATTTTTTGATTAATTCTTGCAATAATTATGAATCTCCTCTCCAAGTTTTGAAACTGTAGCTCCTATGGTTTGCGAGAGAAAAATAATCTAATGTGAGTTTTTGCAATTCCCATTATAAGTCAATGGGGAAATTTAATTCACTAATAAATTAATATCAATTAAACGATACAACCTTTCTCTTAGCAAAATAATAGCACACGATTCCCGATGAAGCCGGTCGATTTGACATATGGCGCGAGTGTGTGGCGCAAAAACTGTGGGCCGTGAAAGGCGCTGAAATAAAAGTTTATCTAGAAGAATAAAGTTTCCCGAGGACTATAGTGTGTTGCCCTGTAAGGGCAACCACACTAACTAGAAAAATATTGTTCCTTCGAAACAATTGTGGGCTCGCTTCAAGCCAGAAAACAATGGCTATAAAAGCACAAAATGTCAAGATCGCAGGCAGTGCTCTCTTTGACGTTACTGACGTCAAAGATTGGTCCATTTTGTTCCAAAAATGTGTTGTGCAAAAGTTGACCCGCTGGTGGCGCTATAACAGGCCAATGTGAGAAGGTTGGTATCTGTTCCTTGACCTATTGGGAATGTGCTTGCAAGATTTCACGCACATCCCAGGCTGTGTTCATGATTTGAGGTGTTTTTGGCTTTGGACACTTTATCGCTGCTTGCAGCTATATTTATTATTATTATTTTATAATTTTTTTGTGTGCACTTCATAGGCATGTTAGATAAAGGTCCTTAGATTGCGTGTAGAATGTTTCATGCAAATTGCAAAAAAAATCCTAGAATAAAAACGGGTTTAAGCGTTTTACAAACTGCTCAAAATTATATAGCGCCCCCCTTTGGCCATTTGGGGTAAGATTGGTTTCAGTGATATTTGAACTAACCCTCTACACTATTTTGTCTTGAAAATGTGACTTTGCTTGTATGTTTTAGAGGCAGAAGAATAATTTGCATAAAACTGCAATATTGTTTGAATTATTTAAAAAAGCATGTTTCAATGTTAAAGAAATCCGATCTGACAGATCTTTAGATATCGGTCCAAAGTTCACGTAAAAAAAGTTTTGTGCACGTGACGCGAAAATTCCAGAATAAAAGCGGGTTTACGCGTTTTACAAACTGCTCAAAGTGGCGGAAAATCGAAGGGCGGAGCTTACTTAACAACGACACAGATGTCTTCCGCTCGAGTCAAAGCACGCGTGTAACAAGTTGCGTGTCTTCAAACGAAACGAGTCATGACTTATGCCCGTTTGAAGTTTGAATTTTCAAACGCTTCGTATAGCGCCCCCCTTTGGCCGATTGGAATAAAATCGGTTTCAGTGATACTTTGACTAACCCTCCACATCTTTGCCAAATGCCATGAACGTGTAACTTTGCATGTATGATTTAGAGGGCGAAGAATAATTTGCATAAAACCGCAATATTGATTGAATTATTAAAAAATGATATTTCACTTTAAAAGAAATCCACCGAGATAAATCTGACCGTATTGGTCCAAAGTTCATGTGAAAAAAGTTTTGTGCGCGTAACAAAAAAAACCCAGGAGGAGATAGATTTTTACTGTTTTTCATATAATTCCGAATTGTGGGAGACCTAAAGGTCAGAGGTCAAAAGTTAGAGGGTAAAAGTTGTTCGGCATGAGGAGACGCATAAGTGTATACAGGTTTCATGGCTGTATGTATAACACAGCATGAGCTATACCTGTTCAAAGTTCGCACTTTCGAAGGCTTCCTACAGTGCCACCATTTGGCCGATTGCTGTAAAAAGTAATAGCACACTTCGCCACTGTAAACTGAACACATTGATGTTTTTATTTTCATTTTCTCACTAAGTATGTAGGAGTAGAAAGGAACCGAAGTTTTTTGATACTTGATATGCCTGCCTGATAGATAAATAAATAAACTAGAAAAATATTGTTCCTTCGAAACAATTGTGGGCTCGCTTCAAGCCAGAAAACAATGGCTATAAAAGCACAAAATGTCAAGATCGCAGGCAGTGCTCTCTTTGACGTTACTGACGTCAAAGATTGGTCCATTTTGTTCCAAAAATGTGTTGTGCAAAAGTTGACCCGCTGGTGGCGCTATAACAGGCCAATGTAAGAAGGGTGGTATCTGCTCCTTGACCTATTGGGAATGTGCTTGCAAGATTTCACGCACATTGCAGGCTGTGTTCATGATTTGAGGTGTTTTTGGCTTTGGCCACTTTATCGCTGCTTGCAGCTATATTCATTATTATTTTTTTTTTTGTGTGTGTGCACTTCATAGGCATATTAGATAAAGGTCCTTAGATTGTGTGTAGAATGTTTCATGCAAATTGCAAAAATAAATCCTAACGGGTTTAAGCGTTTCACAAACTGCTCAAAATGATATAGCGCCCCCCTTTGGCCAATTGGGGTAAGATTGGTTTTAGTGATATTTGGACTAACACTCTACATCTTTGCCAAATGCCATGAACATGTTACTTTGCATGTATGATTTAGAGGCAGAAGAATAATTTGCATAAAACTGCAATATTCATTGAATTTATTTTAAAAAGCATGTTTCAATTTTAAAGAAATCCGATCTGACAGATCTTTAGATATCGGTCCAAAGTTCACGTAAAAAAAGTTTTGTGCACGTGGAGTGAAAATTCCAGAATAAAAGCGGGTTTACGCGTTTTACAAACTGCTCAATATGGCGGAAAATCGGGGGGCGGAGCTTACTTAACAATGACACAGATGTCTTCCGCTCGAGTCAAAGCACGCATGTAACAAGTTGCATGTCTTCAAACGAAACGAGTCATGACTTATGCCCGTTTGAAGTTTGAATTTTCAAACGCTTCGTATAGCGCCCCCCTTTGGCCGATTGGAATAAAATTGGTTTCAGTGATACTTTGACTAACCCTCCACATCTTTGCCAAATGCCATGAACGTGTAACTTTGCATGTATGATTTAGAGGCCGAAGAATAATTTGCATAAAACCGCAACATTGATTGAATTATTAATAAAATATATTTCACTTTAAAAGAAATCCGCCGAGACTAGTTTGACCGTATTGGTCCAAAGTTCATGTGAAAAAAGTTTCATGCGCGTATCGCAAAGATCCCAGGAGGAGATAGATTTTTACTGTTTTTCATATAATTCCAAATTCTGAGGGATCTAAAGATCAGAGGTCAAAAGTCAGAGCGTAAAAATTGTTCGGCATGAGGGGACGCATACGTGTATACAGGTTTCATGGCTGTACGTATAACAGAGCATGAGCTATACCTGTTCAAAGTTCGCACTTTCGAAGGCTTCCTACAGCGCCACCATTTGGCCGATTGCTGTAAAAAGTAATAGCACACGTCGCCACAGTAAGCTGAACACATTGATGTTTTTATTTTCATTTTCTCACTAAGTATGTAGGAGTAGAAAGGAACCGAAGTTTTGAGGAGAACTTGATATGACGGTTAGATATTGTCACTAGAAAAATATTGTTCCTTCGAAACAATTGTGGGCTCGCTTCAAGCCAGAAAACAATGGCTATAAAAGTACAAAATGTCAAGATCGCAGGCAGTGCTCTCTTTGACGTTACTGACGTCAAAGATTGGTCCATTTTGTTCCAAAAATGTGTTGTGCAAAAGTTGACCCGCTGGTGGCGCTATAACAGGCCAATGTAAGAAGGGTGGTATCTGCTCCTTGACCTATTGGGAATGTGCTTGCAAGATTTCACGCACATTGCAGGCTGTGTTCATGATTTGAGGTGTTTTTGGCTTTGGCCACTTTATCGCTGCTTGCAGCTATATTCATTATTATTATTTTTTTTGTGTGTGTGCACTTCATAGGCATATTAGATAAAGGTCCTTAGATTGTGTGTAGAATGTTTCATGCAAATTGCAAAAATAAATCCTAACAGGTTTAAGCGTTTCACAAACTGCTCAAAATGATATAGCGCCCCCCTTTGGCCAATTGGGGTAAGATTGGTTTTAGTGATATTTGGACTAACACTCTACATCTTTGCCAAATGCCATGAACATGTTACTTTGCATGTATGATTTAGAGGCAGAAGAATAATTTGCATAAAACTGCAATATTCATTGAATTTATTTTAAAAAGCATGTTTCAATTTTAAAGAAATCCGATCTGACAGATCTTTAGATATCGGTCCAAAGTTCATGTAAAAAAAGTTTTGTGCACTTGGAGTGAAAATTCCAGAATAAAAGCGGGTTTACGCGTTTTACAAACTGCTCAATATGGCGGAAAATCGGGGGGCGGAGCTTACTTAACAACGACACAGATGTCTTCCGCTCGAGTCAAAGCACGCGTGTAACAAGTTGCATGTCTTCAAACGAAACGAGTCATGACTTATGCCTGTTTGAAGTTTGAATTTTCAAACGCTTCGTATAGCGCCCCCCTTTGGCCGATTGGAATAAAATTGGTTTCAGTGATACTTTGACTAACCCTCCACATCTTTGCCAAATGCCATGAACGTGTAACTTTGCATGTATGATTTAGAGGCCGAAGAATAATTTGCATAAAACCGCAACATTGATTGAATTATTAATAAAATATATTTCACTTTAAAAGAAATCCGCCGAGACTAGTTTGACCGTATTGGTCCAAAGTTCATGTGAAAAAAGTTTCATGCGCGTATCGCAAAGATCCCAGGAGGAGATAGATTTTTACTGTTTTTCATATAATTCCGAATTGTGGGAGACCTAAAGGTCAGAGGTCAAAAGTTAGAGGGTAAAAGTTGTTCGGCATGAGGAGACGCATAAGTGTATACAGGTTTCATGGCTGTATGTATAACACAGCATGAGCTATACCTGTTCAAAGATCGCACTTTCGAAGGCTTCCTGCAGCGCCACCATTTGGCCGATTGCTGTAAAAAGTAATAGCACGCGTCGCCACAGTAAGCTGAACACATTGATGTTTTTATTTTCATTTTCTCACTAAGTATGTAGGAGTAGAAAGGAACCGAAAATCCCGTCTACTTACTAGATAAATAAATAAATAAATAATGACAATATCTAAAGTGTGCTCGCCAGGTACTGGCGAGCCCACAACTAGAAAAATATTGTTCCTTCGAAACAATTGTGGGCTCGCTTCAAGCCAGAAAACAATGGCTATAAAAGTACAAAATGTCAAGATCGCAGGCAGTGCTCTCTTTGACGTTACTGACGTCAAAGATTGGTCCATTTTGTTCCAAAAATGTGTTGTGCAAAAGTTGACCCGCTGATGGCGCTATAACAGGCAAATGTAAGAAGGGTGGTATCTGTTCCTTGACCTATTGGGAATGTGCTTGTAAGATTTCACGCACATTGCAGGCTGTGTTCATGATTTGAGGTGTTTTTGGCTTTGGCCACTTTATCGCTGCTTGCAGCTATATTCATTATTATTATTTTTTTTTGTGTGTGTGCACTTCATAGGCATATTATATAAAGGTCCTTAGATTGTGTGTAGAATGTTTCATGCAAATTGCAAAAAAAAAATCCTAACGGGTTTAAGCGTTTCACAAACTGCTCAAAATGATATAGCGCCCCCCTTTGGCCAATTGGGGTAAGATTGGTTTTAGTGATATTTGGACTAACACTCTACATCTTTGCCAAATGCCATGAACATGTTACTTTGCATGTATGATTTAGAGGCAGAAGAATAATTTGCATAAAACTGCAATATTCATTGAATTTATTTAAAAAAGCATGTTTCAATTTTAAAGAAATCCGATCTGACAGATCTTTAGATATCGGTCCAAAGTTCACGTAAAAAAAGTTTTGTGCACGTGGAGCAAAAATTCCAGAATAAAAGCGGGTTTACGCGTTTTACAAACTGCTCAAAATGGCGGAAAATCGAAGGGCGGAGCTTACTTAACAACAACACAGATGTCTTCCGCTTGAGTCAAAGCACGCGTGTAACAAGTTGCATGTCTTCAAACGAAACGAGTCATGACTTATGCCCGTTTGAAGTTTGAATTTTCAAACGCTTCGTATAGCGCCCCCCTTTGGCCGATTGGAATAAAATTGGTTTCAGTGATACTTTGACTAACCCTCCACATCTTTGCCAAATGCCATGAACGTGTAACTTTGCATGTATGATTTAGAGGCTGAAGAATAATTTGCATAAAACCGCAATATTGATTGAAGTATTAAAAAATTATATTTCACTTTAAAAGAAATCCGCCGAGACTAGTTTGACCGTATTGGTCCAAAGTTCATGTGAAAAAAGTTTTGTGCGCGTAACGCAAAAATCCCAGGAGGAGATAGATTTTTACTGTTTTTTATATAATTCAAAATTCTGGGGGATCTAAAGGTCAGAGGTCAAAAGTCAGAGCGCAAAAGTTGTTCGGCATGAGGAGACGCATACGTGTATACAAGTTTCATGACTGTACGTATAACAGAGCATGAGCTCTATCTGTTCAAAGTTCGCACTTTCGAAGGCTTCCTACAGCGCCACCATTTGGCCGATTGCTGTAAAAAATAATAGCACACTTCGCCACTGTAAGCTGAACACATTGATGTTTTTATTTTCATTTTCTGTCTAAGTATGTAGGAGTAGAAAGGAACCGAAGTTTTGAGGAGAACTTGATATGACGGTTAGATATTGTCACTAGAAAAATATTGTTCCTTCGAAACAATTGTGGGCTCGCTTCAAGCCAGAAAACAATGGCTATAAAAGTACAAAATGTCAAGATCGCAGGCAGTGCTCTCTTTGACGTTACTGACGTCAAAGATTGGTCCATTTTGTTCCAAAAATGTGTTGTGCAAAAGTTGACCCGCTGGTGGCGCTATAACAGGCCAATGTAAGAAGGGTATCTGTTCCTTGACCTATTGGGAATGTGCTTGCAAGATTTCACGCACATTGCAGGCTGTGTTCATGATTTGAGGTGTTTTTGGCTTTGGCCACTTTATCGCTTCTTGCAGCTATATTTATTATTATTATTTTATTTTTTGTGTGTGTGCACTTCATAGGCATATTAGATAAAGGTCCTTAGATTGTGTGTAGAATGTTTTATGCAAATTGCTAAAAAAAAACGAGTTTAAGCGTTTCACAAACTGCTCAAAATGATATAGCGCCCCCCTTTGGCCAATTGGGGTAAGATTGGTTTTAGTGATATTTGGACTAACACTCTACATCTTTGCCAAATGCCATGAACATGTTACTTTGCATGTATGATTTAGAGGCAGAAGAATAATTTGCATAAAACTGCAATATTCATTGAATTTATTTAAAAAAGCATGTTGTAATTTTAAAGAAATCCGATCTGACAGATCTTTAGATATTGGTCCCAAGTTCACGTAAAAAAAGTTTTGTGCACGTGACGCGAAAATTCCAGAATAAAAGCGGGTTTACGTGTTTTACAAACTGCTCAAGATGGCGGAAAATCGAAGGGCGGAGCTTACTTAACAACGACACAGATGTCTTCCGCTTGAGTCAAAGCACGCGTGTAACAAGTTGCATGTCTTCAAACGAAACGAGTCATGACTTATGCCCGTTTGAAGTTTGAATTTTCAAACGCTTCGTATAGCGCCCCCCTTTGGCCGATTGGAATAAAATTGGTTTCAGTGATACTTTGACTAACCCTCTACATCTTTGCCTAATGCCATGAACGTGTAACTTTGCATGTATGATTTAGAGGCCGAAGAATAATTTGCATAAAACCGCAATATTGATTGAATTATTAAAACATTATATTTCACTTTAAAAGAAATCCGCCGAGATTAGTTTGACCGTATTGGTCCAAAGTTCATGTGAAAAAAGTTTCATGCGCATATCGCGAAAATCCCAGGAGGAGATAGATTTTTACTGTTTTTCATATAATTCCGAATTGTGGGAGACCTAAAGGTCAGAGGTCAAAAGTTAGAGGGTAAAAGTTGTTCGGCATGAGGAGACGCATACGTGTATACAGGTTTCATGGCTGGACCTCAAACACAGCATGAGCTATACCTGTTCAAAGTTCGCACTTTCGAAGGCTTCCTACAGCGCCACCATTTGGCCGATTGCTGTAAAAAATAATAGCACACTTTGCCACTGTAAGCTGAACACATTGATGTTTTTATTTTCATTTTCTCACTAAGTATGTAGGAGTAGAAAGGAACCGAAGTTCCCGTCTACTATATGACTGCCTGATAGATAAATAAATAATGACAATATCTAAAGTGTGCTCGCCTTATAGGCGAGCCCACAACTAGAAAAATATTGTTCCTTCGAAACAATTGTGGGCTCGCTTCAAGCCAGAAAACAATGGCTATAAAAGCACAAAATGTCAAGATCGCAGGCAGTGCTCTCTTTGACGTTACTGACGTCAAAGATTGGTCCATTTTGTTCCAAAAATGTGTTGTGCAAAAGTTGACCCGCTGGTGGCGCTATAACAGGCCAATGTGAGAAGGTTGGTATCTGTTCCTTGACCTATTGGGAATGTGCTTGCAAGATTTCACGCACATCCCAGGCTGTGTTCATGATTTGAGGTGTTTTTGGCTTTGGACACTTTATCGCTGCTTGCAGCTATATTTATTATTATTATTTTATAATTTTTTTGTGTGCACTTCATAGGCATGTTAGATAAAGGTCCTTAGATTGCGTGTAGAATGTTTCATGCTAATTGCAAAAAAAATCCTAGAATAAAAACAGGTTTAAGCGTTTTACAAACTGCTCAAAATTATATAGCGCCCCCCTTTGGCCATTTGGGGTAAGATTGGTTTCAGTGATATTTGAACTAACCCTCTACACTATTTTGTCATGAAAATGTGACTTTGCTTGTATGTTTTAGAGGCAGAAGAATAATTTGCATAAAAATGCAATATTGTTTGAATTATTTAAAAAAGCATGTTTCAATGTTAAAGAAATCCGATCTGACAGATCTTTAGATATCGGTCCAAAGTTCACGTAAAAAAAGTTTTGTGCACGTGACGCGAAAATTCCAGAATAAAAGCGGGTTTACGCGTTTTACAAACTGCTCAAAGTGGCGGAAAATCGAAGGGCGGAGCTTACTTAACAACGACACAGATGTCTTCCGCTTGAGTCAAAGCACGCGTGTAACAAGTTGCATGTCTTCAAACGAAACGAGTCATGACTTATGCCCGTTTGAAGTTTGAATTTTCAGACGCTTCGTATAGCGCCCCCCTTTGGCCGATTGGAATAAAATTGGTTTCAGTGATACCTTGACTAACCCTCTACATCTTTGCCAAATGCCATGAACGTGTAACTTTGCATGTATGATTTAGAGGCCGAAGAATAATTTGCATAAAACTGCAATATTTATTGAATTATTAAAAAATTATATTTCACTTTAAAAGAAATCCGCCGAGATTAGTTTGACCGTATTGGTCCAAAGTTCATGTGAAAAAAGTTTTGTGCGCGTATCGAAAAAAACCCAGGAGGAGATAGATTTTTACTGTTTTTCATATAATTCCGAATTGTGGGAGATCTAAAGGTCAGAGGTCAAAAGTCAGAGGCTAAAAGTTGTTCGGCATGAGGAGACGCATACGTGTATACAGGTTTCATGCCTGTACCTCAAACACAGCATGAGCTATACCTGTTCAAAGTTCGCACTTTCGAAGGCTTCCTACAGCGCCACCATTTGGCCGATTGCTGTAAAAAGTAATAGCACACTTCGCCACTGTAAACTGAACACATTGATGTTTTTATTTTCATTTTCTCACTAAGTATGTAGGAGTAGAAAGGAACCGAAGTTTTTTGATACTTGCACTGACTAGTATAGAAATAACTAGAAAATATTGTTCCTTCGAAACAATTGTGGGCTCGCTTCAAGCCGGAAAACAATGGCTATAAATGTACAAAATGTCAAGATCGCAGGCAGTGCTCTCTTTGACGTTACTGACGTCAAAGATCGGTCCATTTTGGACCAAAAATGTGTTGTGCAAAAGTTGACCCGCTGGTGGCGCTATAACAGGCCAATGTGAGAAGGGTGGTATCTGTTCCTTGACCTATTGGGAATGTGCTTGCAAGATTTCACGCACATTGCAGGCTGTGTTCATGATTTGAGGTGTTTTTGGCTTTGGCCACTTTATCGCTGCTTGCAGCTATATTCATTATTTATTTTTATTTTTTTGTGTGTGTGCACTTCATAGGCATATTAGATAAAGGTCCTTAGATTGTGTGTAGAATGTTTCATGCAAATTGCAAAAAAAGAAAAAATCCTATTTTGAGCGTTTCACAAACTGCTCAAAATGATATAGCGCCCCCCTTTGGCCAATTGGGGTAAGATTGGTTTTAGTGATATTTGGACTAACACTCTACATCTTTGCCAAATGCCATGAACATGTTACTTTGCATGTATGATTTAGAGGCAGAAGAATAATTTGCATAAAACTGCAACATTCATTGAATATTATTTAAAAAGGCATGTTTCAATTTTAAAGAAATCCGATCTGACAGATCTTTAGATATCGGTCCAAAGTTCACGTAAAAAAAGTTTTGTGCACGTGGAGCGAAAATTCCAGAATAAAAGCGGGTTTACGCGTTTTACAAACTGCTCAAAATGACGGAAAACCGAAGGCCGGAGCTTACTTAACAACGACATAGATGTCTTCCGCTCGAGTCAAAGCACACGTGTAACAAGTTGCATGTCTTCAAACGAAACGAGTCATGACTTATGCCCGTTTGAAGTTTGAATTTTCAAACGCTTCGTATAGCACCCCCCTTTGGCCGATTGGAATAAAATTGGTTTCAGTGATACTTTGACTAACCCTCCACATCTTTGCCAAATGCCATGAACGTGTAACTTTGCATGTATGATTTAGAGGCAGAAGAATAATTTGCATAAAACCGCAATATCTATTGAATTATTAAAAAATGATATTTCACTTTAAAAGAAATCCGCCGAGATAAATCTGACCGTATTGGTCCAAAGTTCATGTGAAAAAGGTTTCGTGCGCGTAACGAAAAAAACCCAGGAGGAGATAGATTTTGACTGTTTTTCATATTATTCCAAATTGTGGGAGACCTAAAGGTCAGAGGTCAAAAGTTAGAGGGTAAAAGTTGTTCGGCATGAGGAGACGCATACGTGTATACAGGTTTCATGGCTGTACCTAAAACACAGCATGAGCTATACCTGTTCAAAGTTCGCACTTTCGAAGGCTTCCTACAGCGCCACCATTTGGCCGATTGCTGTAAAAAGTAATAGCACACTGCGCCACAGTAAGCTGAACACATTGATCTTTTTATTTTCATTTTCTCACTAAGTATGTAGGAGTAGAAAGGAACCGAAGATCCCGTCTACTGATTGCCTGCCTGCCTGCCTGATAGATAAATAAATATTGACAATATCTAAAGTGTGCTCGCCTTATAGGCGAGCCCACAATGACAATATCTAAAGTGTGCTCGCCTGTTTACAGGCGAGCCCACAACTAGAAAAATATTGTTCCTTCGAAACAATTGTGGGCTCGCTTCAAGCCAGAAAACAATGGCTATAAAAGCACAAAATGTCAAGATCGCAGGCAGTGCTCTCTTTGACGTTACTGACGTCAAAGTTTGTCCATTTTGTTCCAAAAATGTGTTGTGCAAAAGTTGACCCGCTGGTGGCGCTATAACAGGCCAATGTGAGAAGGTTGGTATCTGTTCCTTGACCTATTGGGAATGTGCTTGCAAGATTTCACGCACATCCCAGGCTGTGTTCATGATTTGAGGTGTTTTTGGCTTTGGACACTTTATCGCTGCTTGCAGCTATATTTATTATTATTATTTTATAATTTTTTTGTGTGCACTTCATAGGCATGTTAGACAAAGGTCCTTAGATTGCGTGTAGAATGTTTCATGCAAATTGCAAAAAAAAATCCTAGAATAAAAACGGGTTTAAGCGTTTTACAAACTGCTCAAAATTATATAGCGCCCCCCTTTGGCCATTTGGGGTAAGATTGGTTTCAGTGATATTTGAACTAACCCTCTACACTATTTTGTCATGAAAATTTGACTTTGCATGTATGTTTTAGAGGCAGAAGAATAATTTGCATAAAAATGCAATATTGTTTGAATTATTTAAAAAAGCATGTTTCAATGTTAAAGAAATCCGATCTGACAGATCTTTAGATATCGGTCCAAAGTTCACGTAAAAAAAGTTTTGTGCACGTGACGCGAAAATTCCAGAATAAAAGCGGGTTTACGCGTTTTACAAACTGCTCAAAATGGCGGAAAATTGAAGGGCGGAGCTTACTTAACAACGACACAGATGTCTTCCGCTTGAGTCAAAGCACGCGTGTAACAAGTTGCATGTCTTCAAACGAAACGAGTCATGACTTATGCCCGTTTGAAGTTTGAATTTTCAGACGCTTCGTATAGCGCCCCCCTTTGGCCGATTGGAATAAAATTGGTTTCAGTGATACTTTGACTAACCCTCCACATCTTTGCCAAATGCCATGAACGTGTAACTTTGCATGTATGATTTAGAGGCCGAAGAATAATTTGCATAAAACCGCAATATTGATTGAACTATTAAAAAATTATATTTCACTTTAAAAGAAATCCGCCGAGATTAGTTTGACCGTATTGGTCCAAAGTTCATGTGAAAAAAGTTTCGTGCGCGTATCGAAAAAAACCCAGGAGGAGATAGATTTTTACTGTTTTTCATATAATTCCGAATTGTGGGAGACCTAAAGGTCAGAGGTCAAAAGTTAGAGGGTAAAAGTTGTTCGGCATGAGGAGACGCATAAGTGTATACAGGTTTCATGGCTGTATGTATAACACAGCATGAGCTATACCTGTTCAAAGATCGCACTTTCGAAGGCTTCCTACAGCGCCACCATTTGGCCGATTGCTATAAAAAATAATAGCACACTTCGCCACTGTAAACTGAACACATTGATGTTTTTATTTTCATTTTATCACTAAGTATGTAGGAGTAGAACGGAACCGAAGTTTTTGATACTTGCACTGACTAGTATGACTAGTATAGAAACTAGAAAAATATTGTTCCTTCGAAACAATTGTGGGCTCGCTTCAAGCCAGAAAACAATGGCTATAAAAGTACAAAATGTCAAGATCGCAGGCAGTGCTCTCTTTGACGTTACTGACGTCAAAGATTGGTCCATTTTGTTCCAAAAATGTGTTGTGCAAAAGTTGACCCGCTGGTGGCGCTATAACAGGCCAATGTAAGAAGGGTGGTATCTGTTCCTTGACCTATTGGGAATGTGCTTGTAAGATTTCACGCACATTGCAGGCTGTGTTCATGATTTGAGGTGTTTTTGGCTTTGGCCACTTTATCGCTGCTTGCAGCTATATTCATTATTATTATTTTTTTGTGTGTGTGTGCACTTCATAGGCATATTATATAAAGGTCCTTAGATTGTGTGTAGAATGTTTCATGCAAATTGCAAAAAGAAATCCTAACGGGTTTAAGCGTTTCACAAACTGCTCAAAATGATATAGCGCCCCCCTTTGGCCAATTGGGGTAAGATTGGTTTTAGTGATATTTGGACTAACACTCTACATCTTTGCCAAATACCATGAACATGTTACTTTGCATGTATGATTTAGAGGCAGAAGAATAATTTGCATAAAACTGCAATATTCATTGAATTTATTTAAAAAAAGCATGTTTCAATTTTAAAGAAATCCGATCTGACAGATCTTTAGATATCGGTCCAAAGTTCACGTAAAAAAAGTTTTGTGCACGTGGAGCGAAAATTCCAGAATAAAAGCGGGTTTACGCGTTTTACAAACTGCTCAAAAAGGCGGAAAATCGAAGGGCGGAGCTTACTTAACAACGACACAGATGTCTTCCGCTTGAGTCAAAGCACGCGTGTAACAAGTTGCATGTCTTCAAACGAAACGAGTCATGACTTATGCCCATTTGAAGTTTGAATTTTCAAACGCTTTGTATAGCGCCCCCCTTTGGCCGATTGGAATAAAATTGGTTTCAGTGATACTTTGACTAACCCTCCACATCTTTGCCAAATGCCATGAACGTGTAACTTTGCATGTATGATTTAGAGGCTGAAGAATAATTTGCATAAAACCGCAATATTGATTGAAGTATTGAGACTAGTTTGACCGTATTGGTCCAAAGTTCATGTGAAAAAAGTTTTGTGCGCGTAACGCAAAAATCCCAGGAGGAGATAGATTTTTACTGTTTTTTATATAATTCAAAATTCTGGGGGATCTAAAGGTCAGAGGTCAAAAGTCAGCGTGCAAAAGTTGTTCGGCATGAGGAGACGCATACGTGTATACAAGTTTCATGACTGTACGTATAACAGAGCATGAGCTCTATCTGTTCAAAGTTCGCACTTTCGAAGGCTTCCTACAGCGCCACCATTTGGCCGATTGCTGTAAAAAATAATAGCACACTTCGCCACTGTAAGCTGAACACATTGATGTTTTTATTTTCATTTTCTGTCTAAGTATGTAGGAGTAGAAAGGAACCGAAGTTTTGAGGAGAACTTGATATGACGGTTAGATATTGTCACTAGAAAAATATTGTTCCTTCGAAACAATTGTGGGCTCGCTTCAAGCCAGAAAACAATGGCTATAAAAGTACAAAATGTCAAGATCGCAGGCAGTGCTCTCTTCGACGTTACTGACGTCAAAGATTGGTCCATTTTGTTCCAAAAATGTGTTGTGCAAAAGTTGACCCGCTGGTGGCGCTATAACAGGCCAATGTAAGAAGGGTATCTGTTCCTTGACCTATTGGGAATGTGCTTGCAAGATTTCACGCACATTGCAGGCTGTGTTCATGATTTGAGGTGTTTTTGGCTTTGGCCACTTTATCGCTGCTTGCAGCTATATTTATTATTATTATTTTTTTGTGTGTGTGCACTTCATAGGCATATTAGATAAAGGTCCTTAGATTGTGTGTAGAATGTTTTATGCAAATTGCTAAAAAAAATCCTAACGAGTTTAAGCGTTTCACAAACTGCTCAAAATGATATAGCGCCCCCCTTTGGCCAATTGGGGTAAGATTGGTTTTAGTGATATTTGGACTAACACTCTACATCTTTGCCAAATGCCATGAACATGTTACTTTGCATGTATGATTTAGAGGCAGAAGAATAATTTGCATAAAAATGCAATATTCATTGAATTTATTTAAAAAAGCATGTTGTAATTTTAAAGAAATCCGATCTGACAGATCTTTAGATATTGGTCCCAAGTTCACGTAAAAAAAGTTTTGTGCACGTGACGTGAAACTTCCAGAATAAAAGCGGGTTTACGTGTTTTACAAACTGCTCAAAATGGCGGAAAATCGAAGGGCGGAGCTTACTTAACAACGACACAGATGTCTTCCGCTTGAGTCAAAGCACGCGTGTAAACAAGTTGCATGTCTTAAAACGAAACGATTCATGACTTATGCCCGTTTGAAGTTTGAATTTTCAAACGCTTCGTATAGCGCCCCCCTTTGGCCGATTGGAATAAAATTGGTTTCAGTGATACTTTGACTAACCCTCCACATCTTTGCCAAATGCCATGAACGTGTAACTTTGCATGTATGATTTAGAGGCCGAAGAATAATTTGCATAAAAACGCAATATTGATTGAATTATTAAAAAATGATATTTCACTTTAAAAGAAATCCACCGAGATAAATCTGACCGTATTGGTCCAAAGTTCATGTGAAAAAAGTTTTGTGCACTTGACGCGAAAATCCCAGGAGGAGATAGATTTTTACTGTTTTTCATATAATTCCGAATTGTGGGAGACCTAAAGGTCAGAGGTCAAAAGTTAGAGGGTAAAAGTTGTTCGGCATGAGGAGACGCATAAGTGTATACAGGTTTCATGGCTGGACCTCAAACACAGCATGAGCTATACCTGTTCAAAGTTCGCACTTTCGAAGGCTTCCTACAGCGCCACCATTTGGCCGATTGCTGTAAAAAGTAATAGCACACTTCGCCACAGTAAGCTGAACACATTGATGTTTTTATTTTCATTTTCTCACTAAGTATGTAGGAGTAGAAAGGAACCGAAGTTCCCGTCTACTATATGACTGCCTGATAGATAAATAAATAATGACAATATCTAAAGTGTGCTCGCCTTATAGGCGAGCCCACAACTAGAAAAATATTGTTCCTTCGAAACAATTGTGGGCTCGCTTCAAGCCAGAAAACAATGGCTATAAAAGCACAAAATGTCAAGATCGCAGGCAGTGCTCTCTTTGACGTTACTGACGTCAAAGATTGGTCCATTTTGTTCCAAAAATGTGTTGTGCAAAAGTTGACCCGCTGGTGGCGCTATAACAGGCCAATGTGAGAAGGTTGGTATCTGTTCCTTGACCTATTGGGAATGTGCTTGCAAGATTTCACGCACATCCCAGGCTGTGTTCATGATTTGAGGTGTTTTTGGCTTTGGCCACTTTATCGCTGCTTGCAGCTATATTTATTATTATTATAAAGGTCCTTAGATTGCGTGTAGAATGTTTCATGCAAATTGCAAAAAAAATCCTAGAATAAAAACGGGTTTAAGCGTTTTACAAACTGCTCAAAATTATATAGCGCCCCCCTTTGGCCATTTGGGGTAAGATTGGTTTCAGTGATATTTTAACTAACCCTCTACACTATTTTGTCATGAAAATGTGACTTTGCATGTATGTTTTAGAGGCAGAAGAATAATTTGCATAAAAATGCAATATTGTTTGAATTATTTAAAAAAGCATGTTTCAATGTTAAAGAAATCCGATCTGACAGATCTTTAGATATCGGTCCAAAGTTCACGTAAAAAAAGTTTTGTGCACGTGGAGCGAAAATTCCAGAATAAAAGCGGGTTTACGCGTTTTACAAACTGCTCAATATGGCGGAAAATCGAAGGGCGGAGCTTACTTAACAACGACACAGATGTCTTCCACTCGAGTCAAAGCACGCGTGTAACAAGTTGCATGTCTTCAAACAAAACGAGTCATGACTTATGCCCGTTTGAAGTTTGAATTTTCAAACGCTTCGTATAGCGCCCCCCTTTGGCCGATTGGAATAAAATTGGTTTCAGTGATACTTTGACTAACCCTCCACATCTTTGCCAAATGCCATGAACGTGTAACTTTGCATGTATGATTTAGAGGCCAAAGAATAATTTGCATAAAACCGCAATATTGATTAAATTATTAAAAAATGATATTTCACTTTAAAAGAAATCCACCGAGATAAATCTGACCGTATTGGTCCAAAGTTCATGTGAAAAAAGTTTTGTGCGCGTAACAAAAAAAACCCAGGAGGAGATAGATTTTTACTGTTTTTCATATAATTCCGAATTGTGGGAGACCTAAAGGTCAGAGGTCAAAAGTTAGAGGGTAAAAGTTGTTCGGCATGAGGAGACGCATAAGTGTATACAGGTGTCATGGCTGTATGTATAACACAGCATGAGCTATACCTGTTCAAAGTTCGCACTTTCGAAGGCTTCCTACAGCGCCACCATTTGGCCGATTGCTGTAAAAAGTAATAGCACACTTCGCCACTGTAAACTGAACACATTGATGTTTTTATTTTCATTTTCTCACTAAGTATGTAGGAGTAGAAAGGAACCGAAGTTTTGAGGAGAACTTGATATAGTATATAAATAAATAAATAAATAAATAATGACAATATCTAAAGTGTGCTCGCCTTATAGGCGAGCCCACAATAATGACAATATCTAAAGTGTGCTCGCCTTATAGGCGAGCCCACAACTAGAAAATTTGCAATTTGGGAAATTGCGAGTGTGGTTGCCCGCCCCGCCCCGGCGCGAGTCGCTGGGATGTGCCGCCGGGACCCCGAGGAAAACGCCGGGGCCCGAGGGAGACGACGTCGGGACGGATACCGTCTGGGCCGCGCGATGCGCGATTCTAAAAGGTGCCTTTCGGATCCTGCGTTTGTGATGTAAGGATACGGCGTCTTGTTTTTTAAGAAATAGGCTCCTCCCACAAGTTTCGCCAAGCGATTACGTTGTCCTGTCGCTCCCGAGATCCTTTGTGTTTCGTTTTGAGAGGGTCGTTCCCCTTGAAAAACGCGTTTTGGCACGAAACGGTTACATTTTGTGCGGTTGTGGCGCCCCCTATGGGTCGAAGTGGAAATGCTTTTGGGGATTCGTTGAGTATACCAACCGCGACTTGTGGTTAAAATTTGGTGTTGACTGGATGTTTTGTTTGTGATTTATGGCTATTTATTGAAAAACGGGCCCCACCCGCTAACTTTGGAACCCTGTTACGGACAAACGGTACAGACTATCAACATATCGCTTGACTTTGTTTATCGCATGGGTCCAGAGATCATGTGTACCGATTTTTGTGACATTTGGAGAAAATATGTAGGAAAAGGAGCAAAAAGTGTGTTTTGAAGAAAATTCAAAATGGCGGAAAATCTATCCTGACGCAAATGGGCGTGGCCTATATGAGGAGATGCGTCATGACCCAAGGAATCCAGGGAAAAAGGAATTTTAATTTTCCGACCTACGGTTCAAGAGTTATAGGGCAAAAGGTAAAGTGGGGTGTTATAGCGCCACCATGTGGCCGACTGATGTAATTATTTTTTTATTAATTCTTACCCTTATTATGAATCTCCTCTCCAAGTTTTGAAACTGTAGCCCCTATGGTTTGCGAGAGAAAAATTATTGAATTTGAGTTTTAGCGATTCCCATTATAAGTCAATGGGGAAAATTAATTCACTAATAAATTCATATCAATTAAACGATACAACCTTTCTCTTAGAAAAGTAATAGCACACGATTCCCGATTAACCCGGTCAATTTGACATATGGCGCGAGTGTGTGGCGCAAAAACTGTGGGAGGAGATTCGCGCCAAACTTTTGGTTACACTATAAATAAAGTTTCCCTAGAACTATAGTGTGTTGCCCTGTAAGGGCAACCACACTAATAATGACAATATCTAAAGTGTGCTCGCCTTATAGGCGAGCCCACAACTAGAAAATATTGTTCCTTCGAAACAATTGTGGGCTCGCTTCAAGCCAGAAAACAATGGCTATAAATGTACAAAATGTCAAGATCGCAGGCAGTGCTCTCTTTGACGTTACTGACGTCAAAGATTGGTCCATTTTGTTCCAAAAATGTGTTGTGCAAAAGTTGACCCGCTGGTGGCGCTATAACAGGCCAATGTAAGAAGGGTGGTATCTGCTCCTTGACCTATTGGGAATGTGTTTGCAAGATTTCACGCACATTGCAGGCTGTGTTCATGATTTGAGGTGTTTTTGGCTTTGGACACTTTATCGCTGCTTACAGCTATATTCATTATTATTATAATTTTTTTGTGTGTGTGCACTTCATAGGCATATTAGATAAAGGTCCTTAGATTGTGTGTAGAATGTTTCATGCAAATTGCAAAAAAAAAATCCTAACGGGTTTAAGCGTTTCACAAACTGCTCAAAATGATATAGCGCCCCCCTTTGGCCAATTGGGGTAAGATTGGTTTTAGTGATATTTGGACTAACACTCTACATCTTTGCCAAATGCCATGAACATGTTACTTTGCATGTATGATTTAGAGGCAGAAGAATAATTTGCATAAAACTGCAATATTCATTGAATTTATTTAAAAAAGCATGTTTCAATTTTAAAGAAATCCGATCTGACAGATCTTTAGATATCGGTCCAAAGCTCACGTAAAAAAAGTTTTGTGCACGTGGAGCGAAAATTCCAGAATAAAAGCGGGTTTACGCGTTTTACAAACTGCTCAAAATGGCGGAAAACCGAAGGGCGGAGCTTACTTAACAACGACACAGATGTCTTCCGCTCGAGTCAAAGCACGCGTGTAACACGTTTCATGTCTTCAAACGAAACGAGTCATGACTTATGCCCGTTTGAAGTTTGAATTTTCAAACGCTGCATATAGCGCCCCCTTTTGGCCGATTGGAATAAAATTGGTTTCAGTGATACTTTGACTAACCCTCTACATCTTTGCCAAATGCCATGAACGTGTAACTTTGCATGTATGATTTAGAGGCAGAAGAATAATTTGCATAAAACCGCAATATCTATTGAATTATTAAAAAATTATATTTCACTTTAAAAGAAATCCGCCGAGATAAATCTGACCGTATTGGTCCAAAGTTCATGTGAAAAAAGTTTCGTGCGCGTAACGAAAAAAACCCAGGAGGAGATAGATTTTTACTGTTTTTCATATAATTCCGAATTGTGGGAGACCTAAAGGTCAGAGGTCAAAAGTTAGAGGGTAAAAGTTGTTCGGCATGAGGAGACGCATACGTGTATACAGGTTTCATGGCTGTACCTAAAACACAGCATGAGCTATACCTGTTCAAAGTTCGCACTTTCGAAGGCTTCCTACAGCGCCACCATTTGGCTGATTGCTGTAAAAAGTAATAGCACACTGCGCCACAGTAAGCTGAACACATTGATGTTTTTATTTTCATTTTCTCACTAAGTATGTAGGAGTAGAAAGGAACCGAAGTTTTTTGATACTTGCACTGACTGCCTGCCTAGTAAACTAGAAAAGCAGTTCCTGCAGAAACTGCGTGGGCTCGCTCGAAACTGTTATGAAGTAATAGTAGAAAATGCATTTAAGCGCAAGGGTGTAAAAAAAAGTTTTTTGAAAAAAAAAAAATTGAAATTTTTTTTTTTTGAAAAAATATTTTTTTTTGAAAAAAAAAAGATTTTTGAAAAAAAAAAAAAATTTTGAAAAAAAGAAATTTTGAAAAAAAAAAATGTTTGAAAAAAAAATTGTTGAAAAAAAAATGTAAGTTTTTTGAAAAAAAAAAATTTTGAAAAAAAAATTAAGTTTTTTGAAAAAAAAAATTTTTTGAAAAAAAAAATTTGAAAATTTTTTTTTTTGAAAAAAAACAATTTGAAAAAAAAGTTTTTTGAAAAAAAGTTTTTTGAAAATTGAAAATTGGTATGGAACTGCCGATGGAATTAGATCTACAAATCATGGGGATGGGACTGGTTCTAGAATTAGATCTACAAATCATGAGGATGTGACTGGTTTCAGAATTAGATCTACAAATCATGTGGATGAGAGGTGATGGATTTAGTGCTACAAATTATGGTATGGAACTGCCGATTGAATTAGATCTACAAATCATGGGGATGGGACTGGTTTTAGAATTAGATCTACAAATCATGTGGATGTGACTGGTTTTAGAATTAGATCTACAAATCATGTGGATGAGCTACAAATTATGGTATGGAACTGCCGATGGAATTAGATCTACAAATTAGATCTACAAATCATGGGGATGGGACTGGTTTTAGAATTAGATCTACAAATCATGTGGATTTGACAGGTGATGGATTTAGAGCTAAAAATTATGGTATGGAACTGCCGATGGAATTAGATCTACAAATCATGGGTTTGGGACTGGTTTTAGAATTAGATCTACAAATCATGTGGATGTGACTGGTTTTAGAATTAGATCTACAAATCATGTGGATGAGACAGGTGATGGATTTAGAGCTACAAATTATGGTATGGAACTGCCGATTGAAATAGATCTACAAATCATGGGGATGGGACTGGTTTTAGAATTAGATCTACAAATCATGTGGATGTGACTGGTTTTAGAATTAGATCTAAAAATCATGTGGATGTGACAGGTGATGGATTTAGAGCTAAAAATTATGGTATGGAACTGCCGATGGAATTAGATCTACAAATCATGGGTATGGGACTGGTTTTAGAATTAGATCTACAAATCATGTGGATGTGACTGGTTTTAGAATTAGATCTACAAATCATGTGGATGAGACAGGTGATGGATTTAGAGCTACAACTTATGGTATGGAACTGCCGATTGAAATAGATCTACAAATCATGGGGATGGGACTGGTTTTAGAATTAGATCTACAAATCATGTGGATGTGACTGGTTTTAGAATTAGATCTACAAATCATGTGGATGTGACAGGTGATGGATTTAGAGCTACAAATTATGGTTTGGAACTGCCGATGGAATTAGATCTAAAAATCATTGGGATGGGACTGGTTTTAGAATTAGATCTACCAATCATGTGGAAGTGACTGTGTGTGTGTGTGTCTGTGTGTGTGTGTGTGTGTGTGTGTGTGTGTGTGTGTGTGTGCGCGTGTGTGTGTGTGTGTGCGTGTGTGTGTGTGTGTGTGTGTGTGTGTGTGTGTGTGTGTGTGCGTGTGCGTGTGAGTATGCATGTGTATGTGTGCATACATGCATGCGTGCGACCGTGCGTCCATGTGTTCCCTGGACCACACTTTGAGAACCAGATAAATAGCCGATCTACAAGCTCACAAAGTTACACAGTGCAACTTATTGTGAGCTTGTAAATCATGTGAGACCACTGACTCAGCACTGTAATTAAAGTTAATAAGGAGCACCTTTGCTTCTGAGCTGTAGAACTGTTTGTTCAAGATATGGGCCATATCCATTGGTTTGAATAGGGAGCGCAAGTGTACGAACTGATCGCTCTCCCGGAAACACGAAAAGTTGAAAACACAGTCTTTGCTCGGGGAGTGGCTCGGTGAGTGGCTCTACGAACATTGCGATTCTGATGTTAAAAGGATCAATAATGTGCGCATGAGAGCAAGCTAGAAATGTTTGGGGGAAAATAAAAAAATTCCGAAAACCAGAAAAAAATGACTTGAGGTGAATGGGGCGTCTGAGGCGCGACCCGGCACTCAGAGGGCCATAGATGAAATTCTGTAAGTCTCTGTTTTATTTTAGTTGCACTTTACGAAACACGACGAGCGTGGCTACAAACGTGCCAAAAAACATGCATACATTTTAAATATTCTGGCCGTGAGGACGATTCGTTCAGAGAACTTCATTACTTTAAGAAAAAATCTCCTCCACTCTAGCCACACTCTAGGAATGGTTTTCCCGCCAAAAATACCCCCCAAATACCCCAAACCACTCTACCTTTGGACTGCGATTGTGGAAGAACGGTATGATGTTTTCGAATACCGTTTGAACCATGAAGAAGTCCAAAGGCGTGTGAGCGTTTTTCAAGTTTGAATCGCGTTCCTACGTAAAAGTATGCCAGAGTAATGAGGCTATAAAGTTTTGTGAAAAAGTGAAAATTTGAAAGTCAGATCCCATTCATTCTCTATGCGATGAAAGATTTATGAATAAAGTTAAATATTTCAAACAGTATAAACTTTTAAATAATTTCGAAAACAACAATGAAACTTCAAACCTCGCTGAACATTTCAAAGTTGGAACGAAGTTTTTATGTGAAAGTATGAAAAAGTTATAAGAGCACAAAGAATTTGCACCAGAAAAGTGGGCACTTTTTTGCATAGACTCCCATTATAAGGAGGAAAAATTAAAGTTTAAAAGTTAAATATTTCCAAAAATATGAAATATTTTGAAAAGAAAAATATAAGCACACATCACTGTAGAAAGCTGAACATGTTGAAGTTGGAACGAAGTTTCTAGCACAAAGTGTGAGGGAGTTGAAAGATGCCGAAGAAAGTGGTCGGACCCTTGGAAGTTTTAAAGAAATAAATATAAACTGGGGTATAACAAGCTGGACTCGCCTTCAGCGAGCCCACAATAATGACAATATCTAAAGTGTGCTCGCCTTATAGGCGAGCCCACAACTAGAAAAGCAGTTCCTGCAGAAACTGCGTGGGCTCGCTCGAAACTGTTATGAAGTAATAGTAGAAAATGCATTTAAGCGCAAAGGTGTAAAAAAAAATTTTTTGAAAAAAAAACATTTTTGAAAAAAAAAACATTTTTGAAAAAAAAAACATTTTTGAAAAAAAAACATTTTTTGAAAAAAAAAAATTTGAAAAAAAAATGTTTTGAAAAAAAAAATGTTTTTTGAAAAAAAAAATGAAAAAAAAGAAATTTTGAAAAAAAAAATTAAAAAAAAAAAAAATGTTTTGAAAAAAAAAAATTTGAAAAAAATTTTTTTTGAAAAAAAATATTTTTTGAAAAAAAAATATTTTTTGAGAAAAAAAAATATTTTTTGAGAAAAAAATATTTTTTGAGAAAAAAAAATATTTTTTGAGAAAAAAAAATTTGAAAAAAAAAAAGTTTTGAAAAAAATTTTTTTTTGAAAAATGTTTTTTTTGAAAAAAAAAAGGTTTTTGAAAAAAAAAGGTTTTTGAAAAAAAAAAGTTTTTTGAAAATTGAAAATTGGTATGGAACTGCCGATGGAATTAGATCTACAAATCATGGGGATGGGACTGGTTCTAGAATTAGATCTACAAATCATGAGGATGTGACTGGTTTTAGAATTAGATCTACAAATCATGTGGATGAGCTACAAATTATGGTATGGAACTGCCGATGGAATTATATCTACAAATTAGATCTACAAATCATGGGGATGGGACTGGTTTTAGAATTAGATCTACAAATCATGTGGATGTGACTGGTTTTAGAATTAGATCTACAAATCATGTGGATGAGCTACAAATTATGGTATGGAACTGCCGATGGAATTATATCTACAAATTAGATCTACAAATCATGGGGATGGGACTGGTTTTAGAATTAGATCTACAAATCATGTGGATGTGACAGGTGATGGATTTAGAGCTACAAATTATGGTATGGAACTGCCGATTGAATTAGATCTACAAATCATGGGGATGGGACTGGTTTTAGAATTAGATCTACAAATCATGTGGATGTGACTGGTTTTAGAATTAGATCTACAAATCATGTGGATGAGCTACAAATTATGGTATGGAACTGCCGATGGAATTATATCTACAAATTAGATCTACAAATCATGGGGATGGGACTGGTTTTAGAATTAGATCTACAAATCATGTGGATGTGACAGGTGATGGATTTAGAGCTAAAAATTATGGTATGGAACTGCAGATGGAATTAGATCTACAAATCATGGGTATGGGATTGGTTTTAGAATTAGATCTACAAATCATGTGGATGTGATTGGTTTTAGAATTAGATCTATAAATCATGTGGATGAGATAGGTGATGGATTTAGAGCTACAAATTATGGTATGGAACTGCCGATTGAAATATATCTACAAATCATGGGGATGGGATTGGTTTTAGAATTAGATCTACAAATCATGTGGATGTGACTGGTTTTAGAATCAGATCTACAAATCATGTGGATGTGACAGGTGATGGATTTAGAGCTACAAATTATGGTATGGAACTGCCGATGGAATTAGATTTAAAAAATCATGGGGATGGGACTGGTTTTAGAATTAGATCTACAAATCATGTGGATGTGACAGGTGATGGATTTAGAGCTACAAATTATGGTTTGGAACTGCCGATGGAATTAGATCTAAAAATCATTGGGATGGGACTGGTTTTAGAATTAGATCTACCAATCATGTGGAAGTGACTGTGTGTGTGTGTGTGTGTGTGTGTGTGTGTGTGTGTGTGTGTGTGTGTGTGTGTGTGTGTGTGTGTGTGTGTGCGCGTGTGAGTATGCATGTGTATGTGTGCATACATGCGTGCGTGCGACCGTGCGTCCATGTGTTCCCTGGACCACACTTTGAGAACCAGATAAATAGCCGATCTACAAGCTCACAAAGTTACACAGTGCAACTTATTGTGAGCTTGTAAATCATGTGAGACCACTGACTCAGCACTGTAATTAAAGTTAATAAGGAGCACCTTTGCTTCTGAGCTGTAGAACTGTTTGTTCAAGATATGGGCCATATCCATTGGTTTGAATAGGGAGCGCAAGTGTACGAACTGATCGCTCTCCCGGAAACACGAAAAGTTGAAAACACATAGTCTTTGCTCGGGGAGTGGCTCGGTGAGTGGCTCTACGAACATTGCGATTCTGATGTTAAAAGGATCAATAATGTGCGCATGAGAGCAAGCTAGAAATGTTTGGGGGAAAATAAAAAAATTCTGAAAACGAGAAAAAAATGAATTGAGGTTAATCTGAGGCGCGACCCGGCACTCAGAGGGCCATAGATGAAATTCTGTAAGTCTCTGTTTTATTTCAGTTGCACTTTACGAAACACGTCGAGCGTGGCTACAAACGTACCAAAAAACATGCATACATTTTAAATATTCTGGCCGTGAGGACGATTCGTTCAGAGAACTTCATTACTTTAAGAAAAAATCTCCTCCACTCTAGCCACACTCTAGGAATGGTTTTCCCGCCAAAAATACCCCCCAAATACCCCAAACCACTCTACCTTTGGACTGCGATTGTGGAAGAACGGTATGATGTTTTCGAATACTGTTTGAACCATGAAGAAGTCCAAAGGCGTGTGAGCGTTTTTCAAGTTTGAATCGCGTTCCTACGTAAAAGTATGCCAGAGTAATGAGGCTATAACGTTTTGTGAAAAAGTGAAAATTTGAAAGTCAGATCCCATTCATTCTCTATGCGATGAAAGATTTATGAATAAAGTTAAATATTTCAAACAGTATAAACTTTTAAATAATTTCGAAAACAACAATGAAACTTCAAACCTCGCTGAACATTTCAAAGTTGGAACGAAGTTTTTATGTGAAAGTATGAAAGAGTTATAAGAGCACAAAGAATTTGCACCAGAAAAGTGGGCACTTTTTTGCATAGACTCCCATTATAAGGAGGAAAAATTAAAGTTTAAAAGTTAAATATTTCCAAAAATATGAAATATTTTGAAAAGAAAAATATAAGCACACATCACTGTAGAAAGCTGAACATGTTGAAGTTGGAACGAAGTTTCTAGCACAAAGTGTGAGGGAGTTGAAAGCGGACGAAGAAAGGGTACGGAACCTTGGAAGTTAGAAATAAATAAATAAATATAAACTGGGGTATAACAAGCTGGACTCGCCTTCAGCGAGCCCACAACTAGAAAAGCAGTTCCTGCAGAAACTGCGTGGGCTCGCTCGAAACTGTTATGAAGTAATAGTAGAAAATGCATTTAAGCGCAAAGGTGTAAAAAAAATTTTTTTGAAAAAAAAACATTTTTGAAAAAAAAAACATTTTTGAAAAAAAAAACATTTTTGTAAAAAAAAACATTTTTGAAAAAAAAACATTTTTTGAAAAAAAATTTTTTTTGAAAAAAAGTGTTTTTGAAAAAAAAAATTGAAAAAAAAATTTTTTTGAAAAAAAAAAATGTTTTGAAAAAAAAAATGAAAAAAAAGAAATTTTGGAAAAAAAATTAAAAAAAAAAAAAAAAATGTTTTGAAAAAAAAAAATTTGAAAAAAAAAATTTGAAAAAAATTTTTTTTGAAAAAAAATATTTTTGAAAAAAAAATATTTTTTGAAAAAAAAATATTTGAAAAAAAAAAGTTTTGAAAAAAAATTTTTTTTGAAAAATGTTTTTTTTGAAAAAAAAAAGGTTTTTGAAAAAAAAAGTTTTTGAAAAAAAAAAGTTTTTTGAAAATTGAAAATTGGTATGGAACTGCCGATGGAATTAGATCTACAAATCATGGGGATGGGACTGGTTCTAGAATTAGATCTACAAATCATGAGGATGTGACTGGTTTTAGAATTAGATCTACAAATCATGTGGATGAGCTACAAATTATGGTATGGAACTGCCGATGGAATTATATCTACAAATTAGATCTACAAATCATGGGGATGGGACTGGTTTTAGAATTAGATCTACAAATCATGTGGATGTGACTGGTTTTAGAATTAGATCTACAAATCATGTGGATGAGCTACAAATTATGGTATGGAACTGCCGATGGAATTATATCTACAAATTAGATCTACAAATCATGGGGATGGGACTGGTTTTAGAATTAGATCTACAAATCATGTGGATGTGACAGGTGATGGATTTAGAGCTACAAATTATGGTATGGAACTGCCGATTGAATTAGATCTACAAATCATGGGGATGGGACTGGTTTTAGAATTAGATCTACAAATCATGTGGATGTGACTGGTTTTAGAATTAGATCTACAAATCATGTGGATGAGCTACAAATTATGGTATGGAACTGCCGATGGAATTATATCTACAAATTAGATCTACAAATCATGGGGATGGGACTGGTTTTAGAATTAGATCTACAAATCATGTGGATGTGACAGGTGATGGATTTAGAGCTAAAAATTATGGTATGGAACTGCAGATGGAATTAGATCTACAAATCATGGGTATGGGATTGGTTTTAGAATTAGATCTACAAATCATGTGGATGTGATTGGTTTTAGAATTAGATCTATAAATCATGTGGATGAGATAGGTGATGGATTTAGAGCTACAAATTATGGTATGGAACTGCCGATTGAAATATATCTACAAATCATGGGGATGGGATTGGTTTTAGAATTAGATCTACAAATCATGTGGATGTGACTGGTTTTAGAATCAGATCTACAAATCATGTGGATGTGACAGGTGATGGATTTAGAGCTACAAATTATGGTATGGAACTGCCGATGGAATTAGATTTAAAAATCATGGGGATGGGACTGGTTTTAGAATTAGATCTACAAATCATGTGGATGTGACAGGTGATGGATTTAGAGCTACAAATTATGGTTTGGAACTGCCGATGGAATTAGATCTAAAAATCATTGGGATGGGACTGGTTTTAGAATTAGATCTACCAATCATGTGGAAGTGACTGTGTGTGTGTGTGTGTGTGTGTGTGTGTGTGTGTGTGTGTGTGTGTGTGTGTGTGTGTGTGTGTGTGTGTGTGTGTGCGCGTGTGAGTATGCATGTGTATGTGTGCATACATGCGTGCGTGCGACCGTGCGTCCATGTGTTCCCTGGACCACACTTTGAGAACCAGATAAATAGCCGATCTACAAGCTCACAAAGTTACACAGTGCAACTTATTGTGAGCTTGTAAATCATGTGAGACCACTGACTCAGCACTGTAATTAAAGTTAATAAGGAGCACCTTTGCTTCTGAGCTGTAGAACTGTTTGTTCAAGATATGGGCCATATCCATTGGTTTGAATAGGGAGCGCAAGTGTACGAACTGATCGCTCTCCCGGAAACACGAAAAGTTGAAAACACATAGTCTTTGCTCGGGGAGTGGCTCGGTGAGTGGCTCTACGAACATTGCGATTCTGATGTTAAAAGGATCAATAATGTGCGCATGAGAGCAAGCTAGAAATGTTTGGGGGAAAATAAAAAAATTCTGAAAACGAGAAAAAAATGAATTGAGGTTAATGGGGCGTCTGAGGCGCGACCCGGCACTCAGAGGGCCATAGATGAAATTCTGTAAGTCTCTGTTTTATTTCAGTTGCACTTTACGAAACACGTCGAGCGTGGCTACAAACGTACCAAAAAACATGCATACATTTTAAATATTCTGGCCGTGAGGACGATTCGTTCAGAGAACTTCATTACTTTAAGAAAAAATCTCCTCCACTCTAGCCACACTCTAGGAATGGTTTTCCCGCCAAAAATACCCCCCAAATACCCCAAACCACTCTACCTTTGGACTGCGATTGTGGAAGAACGGTATGATGTTTTCGAATACTGTTTGAACCATGAAGAAGTCCAAAGGCGTGTGAGCGTTTTTCAAGTTTGAATCGCGTTCCTACGTAAAAGTATGCCAGAGTAATGAGGCTATAACGTTTTGTGAAAAAGTGAAAATTTGAAAGTCAGATCCCATTCATTCTCTATGCGATGAAAGATTTATGAATAAAGTTAAATATTTCAAACAGTATAAACTTTTAAATAATTTCGAAAACAACAATGAAACTTCAAACCTCGCTGAACATTTCAAAGTTGGAACGAAGTTTTTATGTGAAAGTATGAAAGAGTTATAAGAGCACAAAGAATTTGCACCAGAAAAGTGGGCACTTTTTTGCATAGACTCCCATTATAAGGAGGAAAAATTAAAGTTTAAAAGTTAAATATTTCCAAAAATATGAAATATTTTGAAAAGAAAAATATAAGCACACATCACTGTAGAAAGCTGAACATGTTGAAGTTGGAACGAAGTTTCTAGCACAAAGTGTGAGGGAGTTGAAAGCGGACGAAGAAAGGGTACGGAACCTTGGAAGTTAGAAATAAATAAATAAATATAAACTGGGGGATAACAAGCTGGACTCGCCTTCAGCGAGCCCACAACTAGAAAAATATTGTTCCTTCGAAACAATTGTGGGCTCGCTTCAAGCCGGAAAACAATGGCTATAAAAGTACAAAACGTCAAGATCGCAGGCAGTGCTCTGCCTGCGATCTTGACGTTGGTCCATTTTTGGAACAAAATGGACGTTGGTCCATTTTGTTCCAAAAATGTGTTGTGCAAAAGTTGACCCGCTGGTGGCGCTATAACAGGCCAATGTGAGAAGGTTGGTATCTGTTCCTTGACCTATTGGGAATGTGCTTGCAAGATTTCACGCACATCCCAGGCTGTGTTCATGATTTGAGGTGTTTTTGGCTTTGGACACTTTATCGCTGCTTGCAGCTATATTTATTATTATTATTTTATAATTTTTTTGTGTGCACTTCATAGGCATGTTAGATAAAGGTCCTTAGATTGCGTGTAGAATGTTTCATGCAAATTGCAAAAACAATCCTAGAATAAAAACGGGTTTAAGCGTTTTACAAACTGCTCAAAATTATATAGCGCCCCCCTTTGGCCATTTGGGGTAAGATTGGTTTCAGTGATATTTGAACTAACCCTCTACACTATTTTGTCATGAAAATGTGACTTTGCATGTATGTTTTAGAGGCAGAAGAATAATTTGCATAAAAATGCAATATTGTTTGAATTATTTAAAAAAGCATGTTTCAATGTTAAAGAAATCCGATCTGACAGATCTTTAGATATCGGTCCAAAGTTCACGTAAAAAAAGTTTTGTGCACGTGACGCGAAAATTCCAGAATAAAAGCGGGTTTACGCGTTTTACAAACTGCTCAAAATGGCGGAAAATCGAAGGGCGGAGCTTACTTAACAACGACACAGATGTCTTCCGCTTGAGTCAAAGCACGCGTGTAACAAGTTGCATGTCTTCAAACGAAACGAGTCATGACTTATGCCCGTTTGAAGTTTGAATTTTCAGACGCTTCGTATAGCGCCCCCCTTTGGCCGATTGGAATAAAATTGGTTTCAGTGATACTTTGACTAACCCTCCACATCTTTGCCAAATGCCATGAACGTGTAACTTTGCATGTATGATTTAGAGGCCGAAGAATAATTTGCATAAAACCGCAATATATATTGAATTATTAAAAAATCATTATTTAACGTACAAACTTCTCACCACATAGCCTGTGTAGATATAGGTTCAAAGTTCATGTGAAAAAAGTTTTGTGCACTTGACACGAAAATCCCAGGAGGAGATAGATTTTTACTGTTTTTCATATAATTCCGAATTGTGGGAGACCTAAAGGTCAGAGGTCAAAAGTTAGAGGGTAAAAGTTGTTCGGCATGAGGAGACGCATAAGTGTATACAGGTTTCATGGCTGTATGTATAACACAGCATGAGCTATACCTGTTCAAAGATCGCACTTTCGAAGGCTTCCTACAGCGCCACCATTTGGCCGATTGCTATAAAAAATAATAGCACACTTCGCCACTGTAAACTGAACACATTGATGTTTTTATTTTCATTTTCTCACTAAGTATGTAGGAGTAGAAAGGAACCAAAGTTTTGAGGAGAACTTGATATGACTAGTATAGTATAGTATAGAAATAATGACAATATCTAAAGTGTGCTCGCCTTATAGGCGAGCCCACAACTAGAAAAATATTGTTCCTTCGAAACAATTGTGGGCTCGCTTCAAGCCAGAAAACAATGGCTATAAAAGTACAAAATGTCAAGATCGCAGGCAGTGCTCACTTTGACGTTACTGACGTCAAAGATTGGTCCATTTTGTTCCAAAAATGTGTTATGCAAAAGTTGACCCGCTGGTGGTGCTATAACAGGCCAATGTGAGAAGGGTGGTATCTGTTCCTTGACCTATTGGGAATGTGCTTGCAAGATTTCACGCACATTGCAGGCTGTGTTCATGATTTGAGGTGTTTTTGGCTTTGGCCACTTTATCGCTGCTTGCAGCTAGATTTATTATTATTATTTTATATTTTTTTTGTGTGCACTTCATAGGCATGTTAGATAAAGGTCCTTAGATTGCGTGTAGAATGTTTCATGCAAATTGCAAAAAAAATCCTAGAATAAAAACGGGTTTAAGCGTTTTACAAACTGCTCAAAATTATATAGCGCCCCCCTTTGGCCATTTGGGGTAAGATTGGTTTCAGTGATATTTGAACTAACCCTCTACACTATTTTGTCATGAAAATGTGACTTTGTATGTATGTTTTAGAGGCAGAAGAATAATTTGCATAAAACTGCAATATTGTTTGAATTATTTAAAAAAGCATGTTTCAATGTTAAAGAAATCCGATCTGACAGATCTTTAGATATCGGTCCAAAGTTCACGTAAAAAAAGTTTTGTGCACGTGACGCGAAAATTCCAGAATAAAAGCGGGTTTACGCGTTTTACAAACTGCTCAAAATGGCGGAAAATCGAAGGGCGGAGCTTACTTAACAACAACACAGATGTCTTCCGCTTGAGTCAAAGCACGCGTGTAACAAGTTGCATGTCTTCAAACGAAACGAGTCATGACTTATGCCTGTTTGAAGTTTGAATTTTCAGACGCTTCGTATAGCGCCCCCCTTTGGCCAATTGGAATAAAATTGGTTTCAGTGATACTTTGACTAACCCTCCACATCTTTGCCAAATGCCATGAACGTGTAACTTTGCATGTATGATTTAGAGGCCGAAGAATAATTTGCATAAAACCGCAACATATATTGAATTATTAAAAAATCATTATTTAACGTACAAACTTCTCACCACATAGCCTGTGTAGATATAGGTTCAAAGTTCATGTGAAAAAAAGTTTCGTGCACTTGACGCGAAAATCCCAGGAGGAGATAGATTTTTACTGTTTTTCATATAATTCCGAATTGTGGGAGACCTAAAGGTCAGAGGTCAAAAGTTAGAGGGTAAAAGTTGTTCGGCATGAGGAGACGCATACGTGTATACAGGTTTCATGGCTGTACCTAAAACACAGCATGAGCTATACCTGTTCAAAGATCGCACTTTCGAAGGCTTCCTACAGCGCCACCATTTGGCCGATTGCTATAGAAAATGATAGCACACTTCGCCACTGTAAACTGAACACATTGATGTTTTTATTTTCATTTTCTCACTAAGTATGTAGGAGTAGAAAGGAACCGAAAATCCCGTCTACTTACTAGATAAACAAATAAATAAATAAATAATGACAATATCTAAAGTGTGCTCGCCAGGTACTGGCGAGCCCACAATGACAATATCTAAAGTGTGCTCGCCTTATAGGCGAGCCCACAATAATATCGTCGGTGTCGGGTGGAAACCTTGTATGTCCAAAAACGTTCGTTTTTATCATTTAAAAAATTTACTAAAATAGTGAAAACAGCTGATCTACAAGCACACGACGCCTCGCACCGCGAGGCGTTGTGTGCTTGTAGATCGGCTGTTTTCACTACTTTTGTGCGACGGCCTTGTATGATGAAGCAGGGCTTTACTTTGCGGAAAAAATTACAAATTTGAAACTTGGAGATACGAGGTTTCTGTCCGATAGTGACGATATGTGGCACCTATCGTCACATATTATGTTCCTATGTGTTTCTGCATCTACTGTACACAAGTAGGCTCAGAGACAGATACACAACCAGGTTTATGGATTGACACTAATAGTCTGCTTACTAGTGGTACTAATCTGGTTGTCATCATGGTCGCTCATTTGGTGTCTGTGTTTCAGAGTGATTGGAGGGCGGAGTGTGTGTCATCAGTGGAGATCTGGCCCACCTGGTTTCCCCTCCATATAAAGGCCAGTCCACACCAGTGCAACAGCTCACAACATATTACTACTTGCAACCATAATCCCCAATGGTTTCAACCTGTTTTATTGCAAGGAGTTGCGCCTGGTTGCATTAGTATGGTCTGGCCTTGAGAGGCTCCAGGGCCAGTCTTTCACACACATATACTCTCTTTCTCACTGTGCAGCTCACTGGGAACACTCCAGCCCTTTGCTTACAAGAGTGTTGGTTAAACTACAGTATGTTCTGCTCACACACTGCACTCATCCATACACTGCATACTCCCAGTGGTGGCTCCGGGGAATGATCAGCAGGGGGGCCTTCCATTTCCCAAAGGGGGCACTTTATTTATTTTAACACACCCTTATATATCGTCACTGTCGGGCAGAAACCTTGTATCTCCAAGTTTTCAAATTTGTGCATTTTTTTCGCAAAGCAAAGCCCTGCTTCATACAAGGCAGTTGCACAAAAGTAGTGAAAACAGCAGATCTGCAAGCACACAACGCCTCGCGGTGCGATGCGAGGCGTTGTGTGCTTGTAGATCGGCTGTTTTCACTAGTTTAAATCATTTTAAAAATGATAAATACAAAACAAATGGTTTTGGACATATAAGGTTTCCACCCGACAACGACTATATAGCAAGCCGATGTGTGTGGCGTTTTGAGCCAAACTAGTAATGTCCATTAGAAGTTTTCTCACTAAAAAGATTTGAATTTACGTGCTGCATGCACAACAACACAGGAATAGACATCAAAACAAACCCAATTTGGTGCAGCGCCAGTGTAGGCTAAGTTTTATTATTGCATTTTCATTAAACTATTAATTAATTTTAAAATGTATATTTTTAATAATCACAAAGAACATATATAATTAACACCTGTAAAACATCTTAAAATAATGGTGGGGTAGGGTAGTACTGGCCAATCTGGACTGGGGGGGGGGGCACAAAGTGTAATCTGGGAGGGCATTGCCTGCGGAGCCACCTATGCATACTCCACTTATTTCACTGACTCAACATTTAAATAATTTTACACCATAGGTTGACACACACTCATAGAAGCAGCTATATGCACGCTTAATCACACATGGCATCCCCGTGTGTGTGTGTGTGTGTGTGTGTGTGTGTGTGTGTGTGTGTGTGTGTGTGTGTGTGTGTGTGTGTGTGTGTGTGTGTGTGTGTGTGTGTGTGTGTGTGTGTGTGTGCGTGCGTGCGTGCGTGCGTGCGTGCGTGCGTGCGTGCGTGCGTGCGTGCGTGCGTACTTGTTATTCTTTCTTAGGTAACAAATAAAATAGAATTATCACTTTCATACTGTGTGTGTGTGTGTGTGTGTGTGTGTGTGTGTGTGTGTGTGTGTGTGTGTGTGTGTGTGTGTGTGTGTGTGTGTGTGTGTGTGTGTGTGTGTGTGTGTGTGTGTGTGTGATATCTCTAATGACGCCCTGTGGTGAACAGCCCCGGGGCAGCTGTGACAGACCAGATGTTGTCTTTTACATCTTGTTCCCCCTTCACTTCATCCTGTTTCCTCCCCTCACACACTCACAGTACATAAGAGTATGTTGGGGGGTTGTATCAATACTGCAAAAAATTACTGTACAAAAGTATTATTTGTTATCAGAATGTACTTAAAGTAGAAGTAAATTGGAAATAAAATCAAGTGAACTAAAAGTACCTCAAACTTTTACTTGTATTAGTACAATACTTGAGTAAATGTAGGCTACTTAATTATTTTCCACCACTGCGCGTGTGCGTGCAGTGGTGGCGCGCGCGCGCGCACACGCACGCACGCACGCGCGGGCGCACACACGTACCCATTCAGTACAATGCTTACACTCCCACTATAACGCAGTAGGCGTACAATTCATGTAGCATGCGTGTCTTTTATATTACTATTTCCCTGGCTATATTCCCAGTATAAATCCCTATAAAGGTCATTGGCTTCCAGATAATTCATTTGTGCCATGAATAGACATTGAGCAGAGAAAAGGAGAACAAACTGCGCTAAAGCCCACCTCCCCTTTGATCAGCTCATTGCTTATCCCTACCTGCCCTGGACTGGAAGACAGCCCACACCTGAGCGCCACACCTGCCAGGCTATTCTCCCTCCTGCTTCACAACCAGGGGCATAGTTCCGCCGATTTAAAACAAATCCAATACGGAACTAAAACTTCCTATGTTTGGCCGCTAGTTGCGCTGTTTTCCCCCCGCGAGGTACCAAAAAGAATGTGTCTACATTGGACCCCATTCGTTTTCCTCTTTCTAACCTTAATAAACGTTGTCATAAATACTTTATGGTTCCTGTCGCTAGTGAAAAACTCCCTTTCAATCACCATATGCGTTTTGTGCAAATATGGTCCCATTTATGTTAAAATTGATGATAAAGTTGCGGGGGCGTGGCCAACTAAACTGATACCAGCCGGCTGTGTTCTTCTTCATGTGCTTTATTTCGGGAGGCTCCGACCACATTCTCCCATGTATCCCTGCGGTTGCACGTGACCGTTGGCAGCCAATAGCATTCCTTATGATTCCTGGGGTACCATTCAAACAATGATGGCGACACCCATACAAGGGACAAAAAAACTTCATTTTCGCAGCATAGAGACCAATGGCTTCGCTTCGTCCATATCTCTTTTACAGTCTATGTTCACAACAGTGGTGGAAAAGGTACTCACATTTTGTACGTAAGTAAAAGTATCAGTACTGCAATATAGAAATACAGTCACACCAAAGTACCTATGAGAGTGGATTCCCCATTCCACATAATGTTAACAGCAATTAGTCTAGTACAAACTCGTCGGCAGGTTAGCATGTCACCAGCGTTAAATTTACTGAGGTTAGGGTTAAGGTTAGGTTGTTTAGGCATAGTTTTACTGAGGTTAGGGTTAAGGTTAGGTTTAGGTGGTAGGTCCTCCCGTACGGGATGTTAAACTGGGAGTCGGGGACTTAGCCAGTATGCCACTGTGTACAATCTGCGTCTCGTCCGCGGAGAGGCCGCATCAAATCCGTGTTCAGTCCGCGGAGCGGATGCGTCTAATTCGCGCTCCGTCCGCGGGCGGACGCGTCTGCTGTCGAGGACACTCTTGGAGCTCGCCCTTGCTCCACCCAAAGACCCTGGATAATATACTACAAAGCAAGTTCCACGTGGAAAAGTGCTCTCTTTGAAGTGCAGCTGTTTCCTTTCCTGACCAAACCATGGTGTTTGGTCAGCCGTGGAGTGCAGCCGTCACTGCCGTCAGATTACAAAGAAGTTGGCTGGCTGTATGTGCGCGTGTGTGTGCGCGCGTGCCTGCGTGTGTCTGTCTGACTGACTGCCAGAGTTTATAGAGTGTATACTGTATACATATTGTCGTTGTAGGTTGGAAACCTTGTATCTCCAAGTTTCAAATTTGTACGTTCTTTTTCGCAAAGTAAAGCCCTGCTTCATCATACAAGGCCGTCGCACAAAACAGCCGATCTACAAGCACACAACGCCTCGCACCGCGAGGCGTTGTGTGCTTGTAGATCGGCTGTTTTCACTAGTTTAAATCATTTTTTAAATGATAAATGCAAAACCAGCGGTTTTGGATTTACAAGGTTTTCACCTGACAACGACGATATACATGTGCTTTAGTGGTGTGCGTTGGCACCTGTGTGTGCATGTCCACTAATAGGGGAGTTCATCCAAATCCAATCCAGCGAGCTCCACAGTATAGTATGATGTTCCCGTTCACCACTCTGGGGATTAACAGTATCATTGGATCAAACCTCTCCCACATATACAAAGTGAATTCAGTGAATGTAACATTATTTCCCCATCACAACAAGCAATAGGAGGCTGAATCAGGCAGGTAAACAGTGGGGTGGCAGCGATGGGAGCAGGCTGCGCTGAGCAGCCAGCCGTGGTAACGAGATTGCGTTTAATGTGCAGCACTCCCAACGAATGCATTCAACCTTAACCACACCGAAAACAGAGACATCCACTCCATGCACACACACAGGTGGAATATTGAAAAGAGGAGTGGGCAAAAAAAGAAAGAAAGATAGGAAAATAAGAATATGTGCTGTAATGTTGCGATCAATGAATGTATGTTTTAACCACTTTAAAAAATGAAACATAGTGTGTAGGTTATTCTTGGGTGAACAGCCCCCCAAAAAACTATTTTACATAGATTGGCTCACAGCATGTTGCAATACAACACTTTGTGAGCTTGTAGATAGATTTGTTTTACTACTGTTAGACTGATGAATGATTGATTCTTGGTTTACCTATGATTTTAGATGACTATTTATTTCTATGCATTTGATATATTACCTTGTGCTGTCCTTGCTGTTCAGCGGCTGCTCCAGAGAATTGGGACTGGGGGGGCTATGGGGGGAGCTGGCTTTTTTAGAGCGGGGGCTAATTCATTTTGGCAACAAACAATGATGAATAGTACTAATATGACAAACGTGACCTCACTCCTAGGTTATGGATAACTGGACAGACCAGCTCATTGGCAGTTTCCAGCTCCAAATCTGAGGACTGTAGGTGATCGGACAGGGTTTTTGTGAGGCTGAAGATGCTTTCCAGCATAAAAAGTATGATTTTATAGTATGGTTTACATAGAAGTCAGTCAATTGTCTTTCACATATTCATATACATTGTATTTATTTATTCCTTAAAAATGTTTCATCAGTATTGGGTTTGTGAGGTGGGGGGCTTAGGGGGTGCTAAGCCCCCTCTAGCGCCCCCCCCCCCCCCCCCCCCCCCCCCTGCAGCCGCCACTGCTTGGTGCTCTGGATTAAGAGCGTCTGCTATAAATGCCTAAATTGTGAATCATAAATAAGCTAAGAGATTTAGTATAGAAGGTAAATAAGCTAAGAGATATATAGAAGGGGAAAAGGAGCAGAAGTATAGACCCCTGAGGGATCCTGTTCAACGAGTCACAGGTGTTAAAAGGCTTGCAGACAGACTTCTTTCAACCTGGCATCTCTATTTTGGGAATATCAGGTGAAACTTCTCTGAATCTTTCAAAAATTGCGAAAATAGCAAAATTACATATCATAATAATATCATAATAATTGATAGAAGTCTCTAAACTAGCGACCGAATGCATAAAGTATGTATGACAATTAGGGCTGGGATGCGATTAAAATATTTAATCTAATTAATTACAGGCTCTGTGATTAAATTAATCGCAATTAATCGCATTTTAATCGCATTTTTTTTTCAAGTAAAACATATTTTGTTGTACGAGTGAATCAAAAAGTGAGTTTTTTAAATCTAAATTTCGCATCCACTGGGCCAAGCAAAGCGCTCTGATCGGCTACTTCTCCCTTTGCGTTTGTTGTCTCTTCTTGGTTGGTGCATCACTATGATCGGTATGCCCGAAACTGAAGGTTCTGTGGTGCAAAAACTAAGTGCGATTAAAATGTGTTACTTTTTTTAATCACGTTAATTTTCTGTAATCAATTAATCGCAATTAATCAGTTAAAGTCCCTGCCTTAACTCATATGCTGCCATTTAACAATACCTTCGTACTCCCACCTGCCATAAGTCTCCATAGACTTCCATGTAATTCATAGTGCACGGATCATGCACACCCATGCCTAGATCATGCACCACGTGTGTCCACATTGCTCACAGCTTTCAAACAAAAAAATCCTAATGGAAATCCGTTCAGGCATTCATGAGATAACAGCCATTATGTTTTCCTAAAATGTAAACAAAGATGGCTGCCATGCTTGAAAGATGGGGTTGCCATGGGGGTTAAACATGCGATTTCGCGATTGCTATCATGCCTACAACATTTTTTGGGGTCAAAATTAAAAAAAAAAAAAAGTGTAAATTCCGGTCAAATCTTGGCCATTAAGGTGCTATGGGCCATGATGCTTGGTGTCCTAATAATCCACCACCATGCATTCTGTGCTCTTCGATGCTACTGGTGCATAGTGTTTACTGTTGGAGTCCATCATTATCTCTCCAGTATTGTTGCTGTGTGTGTGTGTGTGTGTGTGTGTGTGTGTGTGTGTGTGTGTGTGTGTGTGTGTGCGTGTGCGTGTGCGTGTGCGTGTGTTTGATGACACTGCAGGGGGGCATAGCTGGATATTGACAGGCATACTGTAAGTATGTTTGTCTGTCTCTATCTCAGTCACTCAATCTCTTTGTCTCTGCACGCACGCACGCACACACGCACACATTTGGCACACCCGCTTATTTGTCACCTTGATGCTCAATTGGTGGTGTTTACATTGGCCCCTGCTCCGTGTTCTATTCAGCCAATAAGCTGCTCTGAGCCGCAATCAAATGTCCAAAGCATCTCTCTCTCAATCCCTCCCCCTCTCAATCCTTCTCTCTCTATCCCTCTCTCCTTTTCTCTCCATCCTCTCCCTTTGGAAAAGGAATTGGTTTCCTCTGCCTGTGTGTGTGTGTGTGTGTGTGTGTGTGTGTGTGTGTGTGTGTGTGTGTGTGTGTGTGTGTGTGTGTGTGTGTGTGTGTGTTTGCGTGCGTGCGTGCGTGCGTGCGTGCGCGCGTGCATGCGTGTGTGTGTGCTCGTCTTTCTCAGAGAAACACACCGACATCGAACGTTTGTGTTTTTCTCTCTTCCCTCAGTGTGCCCTTCCTACAGGTTTACCTTCAGTGCCTTGACTCATGGCCCACTTTCATTCTCCTCTCTCCCCCTCTCTGTGTAACAATCCTTTACCCACATGAACCCTATGGCATCCCTATTCTGCCCACGTCATAGTAGGCAACAGGCAATGTGCACACATAGACATCAAAGGCCCTTTTACCCGTCTGTAAAAAGTGCCCTCTACAGACCATGAAAATAGCCGACCTCCAAGCTCAACGTGTCGCACAGTCGCAGAGCTTGGAGGTCGGCTATTTTTTGATATTTTCACCAAAAGGCCCTTTTAAAAATGTCAGACCCTGCCTCTTCTAACATTATCTGCACGTCCCTGGTAGGCAAGCATTCAGTGAGAAGAAGAGGTGAACCTTCAGAGACGCAGATGTTATAAGGTCACAATGTGTTGCTCCGTGGGCTTGTAGATCGGCTGTTTTGGCTATTAGACGTACAACAAATTATATGTTTGCCGTTGGGCAGAAAACTGTATTGATATCCCTTTCCCCCATACAGTAAGCAAGCATGCCGTCTTGAAAATGAAAACAATGAGGAAGTCGATTAACACCCCGCAGTTCTCATTAACCCTTAAGTTCTGTTCAGATTCACTACACCTTCGTTCTGTTCGGGTCATTTTGACCCGGTGGATATTTGGTTTAAAAAAAACAACACTAATATAAATTTTAACTTAACAAATCATCATGATACATGGACTTTGACTCAATACCAAACAATTCATATGATATATTTGGTAAATGTTTGCATTTCTGCTTTGCTCTATCACATTAACCCTTAAGTTCTGTTCAGATTCACTACACCTTCGTTCTGTTCGGGTCATTTTGACCCGAGGGATATTTGGTTTTAAAAAAACAACACTAATATAAATTTTAACTTAACAAATCTTCATGATACATTGACTTTGACTCAATACCAAACAATTCATATGATATATATGGTAAATGTTTGCATTTCTGCTTTGCTATATCACATTAAACACTGAACGAGCTAGGCGTTTTTACTGATTTAGCTGGAATTCATGTAAAAAAACTACTTTATTTAATACTGGGCAATATTGCTCATGCTTATAGGAAAAAATGAAAATCAGACAGGGGGGCTTCGGAAGGGGGGTGTTAGAAGGGGGGGCTGTGTGTCTGTGTTTTGGCACAATACTGTGTATTTCTGTGCATAATTACGTGCTTCCGGGTCAAAATGACCCGAACAGCACTTAAGGTTCAAAAAATATGAGGGGGGTGTAGCATGTAGGGCAAAAATATTTTTTTTACACGTTCATCTCAGAAGAATCTTTAAGGCCAGTGAGTTTCAGGTGGAAAAAATGTAAACTTCTACCTTTTTTTTCAAATGAAAATGTAAAACGGGTCAAAATGACCCGAACAGAACTTAAGGGTTAATCTGCACATGGCTTACCAGGTGACATAAGGAACACACCTACTATATCCAGTAGTATATGTATGTACTGTATTTGTTTGTTTCTTAGATTTATAGTAATGCTTCTTTGCTTCTTCTTTGATGTATTTTCCTTTGTTATTTCTGATGATGAGAGTTGCTGCAACACCGTAAATTCCCCTTGGAGATGAATAAAGTACCCATACCTACCTACCTACCTACCGGTACCTACCGGTACCTACCTACCTACCTACCTACCTACCTACCTACCTATACCTACCTCTACCTACAATTTACTATTTACTACTTAGGCATTTGGCAGACGCTCTTAATCCAGAGCGATTTACAATAAGCAAAGGTAATACATCAATACATCAACACGAATATATAGAATGCATAGAAAAAGTAATCTAAGAAAAAACTTAGGTAGACCATGCACCTACCCAAAAAATATAAAAGAATGCTATCTAAATTACTTGTATGGTCAGGTCATTGTAGGCGAGTGCTACAGTAATTGCTATGGGCCAAGGTGGAGCCTGAAGAGGTGAGTCTTCAGGCCACGGCGGAAACTAGGGAGTGAGTCTGTCGTTCTAAGTGCGATTTTGGGGGCACCTGAGGGCGAAGAGTCTAGGACCTACCTACTGTACCTACAGTATACCTACCTACCTACCTACCTACCTACCTACCTACCTAGAAGGCTATCTACCCAAGACAAGTTGTTTTCCTGGAAAAGGAATTTGTTGACTCAAATATTTACATGCATGTGATTTGCATGATACTAGGAGGCCACATGTAAAATACTCTGTTTTCCAGTGTAAAAGCATATACTGTAGTAGGGGGAAGGCACTGGGCTATTTGAATCTGCCTACAGTGAATACCCTTACCTGATGTGCAGCAATGAAATCTCAATCCTTCCGAGTCAAGTATGGGAGTTACCCTTGAGTCCCTCTGTGGAACTGTTATCTGTCTTAATCTATTGGATAAACCCCCTACTGTGACCTTTTGCCCAAAGTTTTCCAGTGCTTCATTTCAGGTACAAAAGAAAGAATTCTGATCAGTGCTTATGGGGCAGAACCTACTGGGAATGATATCGACTTGAAAAGGAAACATTTAAATTCAAGATACATCTCAATCCAAGCGCCAGGGACTTATTTCAATCTCAATCACTTGTGAACCCAAAAGCTAAACTCAGATGAGAGAACTTTTCCCGGTCAGACAGCTGGTGAGTGAACTTAAGAAGTAAATCCAAGCTGATCGACATGGCTTCAAACAAGATAAAGAGATAAACCAAAAGGATGAGACAAACGGAAACAACCCAAGTGGATATAACGATATCTTGTTGGAGAATATAAACTGGCTGTTCATCTATGAGAGGCAGAAGGAAAACCGATTGATCCTTGCCAAGAACACAGAGGGAGATACACCAGCCATTGTCCCTTGCATGTCATGTGCGGTAAGTTTAATGTCGGCAGAGGCATGTTCCGTCACGCACACGTCCACATTCAATGTGCACAATTATCTACCATGTCAAAATGTTTGTTTTTCACAAGGCATGCCAATAAACCACATTGAACTGATCACAATGAATTGAGTTCACACCAGGAGACAGATACTCCATATTCTCGCTCGGTTGCATAGAGAGGTGGGAAGATCAATGTCTCCTTGAGTTCCAAAACAGGACAGCCAGAAAGATGCTTCAGAGCATTTATCCTTAAACTTCTACTTCTCCATAGTGACAGCTATGTGTGTGTGCGTGCGTGTATGTGTGCGTGCGTGCGTACGTGCGTGTGAATGTGTTTATTCCTTCTCGCTCACTGGGGGCTATTGATTGAGTCTGTAGAGCTGGGAAACAAGATATCACACACCAGCCAGTCTCACTTTGGATTATGTCATATCTCACTTTCTACCCCTTCCTTTGCCTGCACCTCCATTTTTGATTCCCTTCACTCAAATGGAAAGATCCTCCCGACGGAAAGAGACACTTCACACTCTGCAAGCTATCTAACGTCCGCTATATCTCCAACCGCTGTTTTTAGAGGTCAGCAGCTGGACAACAGACTTCGATGACTTTTTATTAGCATTTGCATTGTTATTGTATGATGCTCTATGCTTTTGTATTGCTTTTGTTTTTCTCTCCTCAATTTAGTCGTTATTCCAACCCCCCCCCCCCCCAATCTTATTGTCCCTGTCACTGCCAACCCCTATACTGTCTGGTGGTCTGGAGAGAGTGTAGTCAACCTAGACCAGTGGTTCTCAACATATGTGTCGGGACCCCCAGGGGGTCCCCAAATGATTTTGGAGGGTCCCCAGAATGATTAGCTTAATGTGCAACATTGTTTTCTCACTCAACAGTAAACAAACCAACATACATTTTAAGTGTATGTACCGGTATAGCGGCTATATGCACATTTCTAAAGTGACAATTAAAGGACTTTTTAATATCTCTAAAATGTCAAACATTGGCCAAATTGTCAAATGTTAGAGGCAGAAATTGTTAAAATAGCTGATCTACATGCTCACAACGGCTTGCAACGCGAGGCGTTGTGAGCATGTAGATCAGCTATTTTCAGTTTTCACAATAGAACCGTGTTATACAAAATGTAATGCCTCAACTCTTAAGGGCTGTCCATACTTCGACCGAAACCGAAGATTTCGGTCAAAAGGTCCTTTTCTACCATAAGATTATATCCCTCGGGACTTCTGAAAAGCATTGGACCGAACGAGAGTTCGGAAATTTGCACCTCGGAAAACACAACTCACCAAACCGAACCGAACAAGTATAGACAGGCCCTTAGTGCTCAACAGGGTGGGGGAGGGGGGGGGGGGAGGGGGGGTCGCCAGTTAAAATATGATTATTTTGGGGGTCGCAGCCTGAAAAGGTTGAGAACCACTGACCTAGACAACGACACGTCTCCTCTGCTCACCAGCTGCTTTTGTTCACCTGACAGTGAGGAGTTTCTCTGGGAGCCTAACACATGCACACACTATCCCTCCCATGTCCACTCCCTGCATGGAGCCAGAGCCAGGGTCGCCATGCTGGAATCGAACCGCAGTCTCCAAACCATGTTGTTTTGCTGGTTTGCAATGATTAGAGTCTAATGACGGCATGCCCTCCCTGTCCAATCTTTATCTATCGACAGCAAGTTACCAGGTGTGCACTTCATGAAGAAATCGTTAGCTTCGGTGCCATCCACGGTGTCTGTTCTCCACTGCAGCGAGTTAAGCCGCGCTCACTTTATATGCCAGGGACGCTATGAATCACTAACTTCAGTGCTGTTTCCTGCTGTGTGTATGTCCTCTGTCTCCTGCTACATCGAGTTACACGGTGTGTGAGTTATACAGTGTGGCACTGTGAAATGTCTGTTTCATGATGTCATGGCCGTAGCTGTGATTGGTCTACTTCTGTGGGGACAAAATCCTGAATATGAGTCAGTGTTGTTTTTCACAGCAAATTTTGATTTAGTTTCAGTCATAGCCTTTTCAATAAAATGTCATTTTGTTTTAGTCATAATTTAGTCACCTGAAAAGTTTTAGTTTTAGTCTAATTTTAGTCGACTAAATATCATAAGACTAAATCTACAGTTGATTTAGTCAACTAAAATGTATTTTGGCAGGCCTTGATGTCATCTTAATGACTGATTTTTCACTTGGTTGCGTGCTGAAAATAGTAGATCTACAAGCTTGTAGATTGCCTATTTTCAGCACGCAACACCTGAGATCAACCAAACATAAAATGACTCACTTCTCCACTAGTCCCTCCCTAACGTTTTAGTCTAGTTTTTATTTTGTTATTTCATTTTTATTTAGTTTTCGTCAGTGAAAGAAAACGCAGTCGACAAACATTTTTCGTCATAGTTTTAGTTGACGAAATCAACACTGATATGAGTGACATGAGCACACACATGAGACATATATAGTGTACTGTAACATGTCATAACATAACATACATAACACATACTGTATCACTTCGGGTAAAGAAAAATCGAATAGAAAATGAGGGCACAAATAACACATAAGAGGCTGCACTTATTCACATGGCCTATCTTTCAGTATTGGAGTATCGGTGTTGAAGACTTGGCCTTCGTTTGTTGTGAAAGGCATACACTACAGTACGTCTTGTCTCACAGCCAAGCCAATATTTTCTTCAGACATAATATTGATCGCATATCTCCTTTGTCTGCTGCCTTGGTGTTTACAGGAGACTTAGCAGCTGATGAACTGCACCGGTAATGTCAGCACTTTGTGCGCTATAAGCTATGTTCAGATGTGGATACCGTTACATTTTGGGCAAACTAATTAACATAAGTTGCCGGCATAGGCAGTAGGAGAGGCGTTCTCACATGCCTTTTCCTGTACAATCGTAGGTACCGTTCTCATTCTTGGCGGTATACTCGAGTACAGTACTTGCTACTTACAGTAGGTGAGATATGGCTGTAGCACGAAAGACTAGACAATCGGTGATGAAAAAGATCAATATAGCATCCATCAATCTACAGGCTGGCAAACTTGATCCACTGAAATAAAAAGCAAACAGGGCCCCTCACCCCTTCACGCCCTATACGAGTCGTCTGTGGTGTAGGCATACGTGTAAGACAGAGATTACATGTATTGTGTTTGCACTTATATTCTCTGGGGTCCGATCTTCAACTCTCTTTTTCAGTGACAAATCCCCATGGAAGAAAATCAAAATGTACATAATAAACTGCATAGTAGATATTAAATCATAATACTGTATTGTACAGTATGTTATGCCAACAACCACATGTACAGTATAAGTTAGTAGAAATACAAGTGATACAAAGACAGCATCATTTAGTATGCCATATGATGCAAATGACTAGGCTAACATGAAAAGAGATGTCATTTCCCCCCCTGCATTGCTCAAAGTATAAATAATGCATTGCCTGTGATTCCCTGCTGGCTTAATACTCGAGATTTCGTACAGTGTTTAAAGTAAAATGTTGAATTAGATGCATGTCTCTCTGCTGAGTAGAATACTTAATCATAAGATCTACATGAAGATGGATACGATACCATTGGTTTCAGATAACTTTGATTACACAGAGAAACTATAGTATCCCCATGGTGTGAGTCCTATACATTTGATTCAGTCAATCAGATTAATGAGATAGTCATATCTTTGGTTATCAGTGAGTATTTGTGTATTTTGCAGGCCTATCATCCATGCTCATAATATGATATATTATATGATGTATAGTATAAGATCAAAAGAATAGATTAGAGGAGGACTTGGTGGGAAATATTGAAAGACAAAGAGAACAAATAGAGAGAAGAATATAGGGTGGGGGTGGAGGTCAAAGGCGAGACTTGTTAATTTTAAATAATATCCCTCTTCTTCAAAGGTAAAACCTGCAGGGCCTTTCATTCCATCACCTCAGCCTCCCCTCGTCTCGTCTCTTCCTGACAGCACCGGAACAAAGAGATAGATTTTTTTTTTCTTTTCATTTCTTTTTTTCCAACCATACTCCCTTTTTCAATCAAAGAGTACTTTCTTTTTCTTCCTTTTTTTTTTTAAGAAGAAATATTCTTGAATATTAGAAGGCAAATGAAGCCATGTTAATAATACAAGGGAGCTACTTTCTACTCATCTGTGGCAATAATTAAGTCCCTGGGGTGGGAGGTTGAAGACATGAGTGTGTGAGTGTGAGTGAGAGAGAGAGACTACCGTCGGTATACTTTAGCGGTGTCAGTTCGTCCAAAGTATTTTAATGAGTTTTTCCCCTGTGCTCTTCTTCGTCTTGCTTAAATCCTAATCCTCCCTTCACTGCATATCACTGCGAGATATATTTCCTGATGGCACAATGTATGCAGTGTTAATTTTACAAACGCTGCTCAAATTTCCGTTGCACAGGGTACCTGCAAATTAAGGGGAATCAATTATGGGCCTGTGCTCAGAGCCTGGCTGCACACAGGGATGAGACTTTCAAGTTAATTGCTACTTCTTTACAGTCTCCAGTATACTCATAAAAGGTGCATAAGGTTATTAAAACCCATTCAGAATGGGTAAACATTATTGTGTACCATTATTTTATACTTTAACTATTGAAAAATAGCAGATATACAAGCTCACTGCGAGCTTGTAGATCTGCTATTTTTTTTTTTATCGTGAAAATTTGAATTTTGACCCAATTCTATAAGTGTCTTTTGAATCCTTCTAAGACTTTTTGAAAAACCTATGTTTCTATGTCAGCAATCTGGCTAGCCATCGTCAAAGAAAAGGTCCTTTTCGCTTAACTGGAGCTCAGTTAGACTGTTCTTGAGAGACTACTATGTCAGTGGTGCTAAAACCTTTTCATGTGAAGGACCCCCAAAATGATATTTATTTGGCCACGGACCCCCATCTCAAAATTTTTAGTTCCAGGGACCACCCAGAAGCAAAATTTGAGTTAGAAACGTTCGCCTTGAAAATACATATATTCAAAGATTAGCTCATATTTTCACGACTTTTTCAAAAATAGCAGATCTACAAGCTTGTATATCTGCTATTTTTCACTGGTTAAAGCATTCAATAATTCTACGCCTAAATGGGTTAAACAAGCAAGCAACAGTTTTCTTTAGCTTTGACACAGATACACCGAAATGCATAAGCACAGCAGGCTCAGATTCACGGAGGGTTGCTTATGACTGTGCGCTACATACCCAAAATGATGACAAACCTAGCCATGCATAGGTAATCCTTTCTAAATTGGGTTTTGGCAGAATTTTAATTTGGCACATATATTAATTACTTGTGGGCTTTATTATGCAGAATGAGACTAGCTACAAAAACAATGTCACTTTGTGAAGTTAGGGAGCAATTAAAATGGTGCTGCGACAGTGGATGCTATAAGTTGTTCATTTTGCCATGTAGCTGGCAAGTGAGTTGGAAATTTGAGACAGTATGAGATTTTTTATAATTTTTACACAGTTTAGGCTTAAAGTGTGTAGCTATATGGAAAGGAAAACTAATTAAACCCCTCCTTTTTATTTTTTCTTCTTAAAAATGCTAAATACAATGCACAAGTAGGTAGTATCGATACAATCGATTCGATACGATACAAAATAAAACGATACGATTCGATTTTAGCTGTTTTCATTTCGATATACATAGATTTTTTAAGTTAAAAACGATATTTCGATGCAGTTACTATATCGTTACACCCCTATCATCGATATATATCACTGGCCAGATGGCCAAGACATGGTCCATATTTGTGTGGCTGGTTCAGATAGGGAACTCTGTGTATGGGCATAAAAGATATTGTATGTTGTGATGTCATGGGAACCACTCTAACAGAATCCCCTTTATGCCCTTATATGGAGATTCCTGATGTCATCAATATTAAGCCCATATCTAACAGGACTCCATTTGGGAACAGAATCCCTTTTATGCCCATAAATGGAGATCCTTGATGTGATCAATATTAATCCCATATCTAATAGGACTTCCTTGGGAATGCCCATATATGGAGGAAGACAGCCCATATCTGTGCGGTTGGTTCAGACAGGGATCTCCAAGTATGGGCATAAAAGGGATGTACTATATACAGTACATGGATCTCCATATATGGGTAACTGGTCCGATATACATCACAGGCCAGATGTCCAAGAATTGGCGCGACCTCGCCCCTTTAGGGCGAGGTCGCATGTCGCCCTGAGGTGTGTTCTAGTAAATAAGTGTTTGTGTGCGTGCGTGCGTGCGTGCGTGCGTGCGTGTGCATTTCCATATGGAGAGGAGGACAGAAATTGTATTGAAAATAAAGACGTTATTCAATATCAGATTTAACACAGGTGATAGCTATGGTACTCACCATTGTATTCCGTTTCATAAGGTTGGGTGGTTCTCTCTTTCAGAGAGAAGTGAGTTACTAATTTTGCATCTGTTTTTATATAAAGCCATAATCGGCGATTGTCCAAATTACATCTCTTCATTACTGGTTTGGACCTCTGGACCCTATGGTACATGATCAATTAAGCGGCACTTAAAGTGCCTATAGAGTTTGTAATGAACTTGGTAGATCTGCCTTTGACTTCTATGCCCCTATACCTCATAGAATACGCTGAAGGATACACTGAAATTAGGTACTATAGTGTACTTGGGTCGGTTTAGAACCTTGGTGACCAAACAGGTCACCACAATACGTAATTGTTTATAGATTTTTCTTAAATTGTTTTTAGCTGATTAATACTCCATTAATACTCAGTGGAATTTTGAGAATGAATGCATTTGTGTGCATGAGCGGCTTTTATTAGATCACTAGCAAAGCATCTGCGTTGCCCAGGTTAAATAGGCACAAATAAATATTTGTGTGTTCAGGGCTTTGTTTTATGAGGTTAAACGGCCGTTTCGGATTCCATTTGAGGCGGACGATGTGGCTGCACACAACAGCCGGTCGTTCGATATTTGCGTTCCATTTTATGGTGAGAGAAGAAATTATAGTGCCAATTGCCACCTCTGTAAGAGGCTATTGATAATCACTGGCGACATACTCTAGCAGTTTAAATGCACTGGCAATAACTTTCACGTACTTTTCAAAGTGAAAGTGACATGGTGGCAAGGAGAGAGGTTATTGTTTGGTTGAAACAAAAATGACTTAATGAAAGGTCCCTGGGACAACACTGAGGCTCTAAGGGACAGAGCAGGCTACTGTTACTGAGGAGGCTGCAGACTACTGAAGATGTTCCACTATAGTCTGTGGTAGTGGATAAACTGTTCTTTGCTGTGGTACGTTGGGGAGGCAGCATATAAGACTGAGGAGCTACAAGCTCAACATGCTTGTGAAAATAAAGCACTATTGGTCTGGAGGAAGAGGCAGTGGCAGAGAGACGAGGGACAAAAGCAAGACCATCCTGGACAATCCGTCCCATCCATTCTATGAACAGCCGTGGCAGAGGAGTAGCAGCATAACACGCACATGTTTTGCCTAGGTTGTGCTATAGTTGTATACAGCTTTAGTTGTGGTGAGCTACAAGCTCTAGGTTTTGCCTATAAATACATGCCTAAAATAGGGTCAGGTTGAAAGTGGTTAAACAGCTCATCACTAGCCTACCAGCTGGCTAGCTTCATTCACAAACATGTCATGTTAATAATTAATTAGACACATGATCCCACGGGGGAAATTCAGTTTGCACCTTCACCCAGCTGATTACTGTCCAAGTTGAGTGCAAGGGGGGCGGGTAGTTAGGGGTTAGGTGTCTTGATCAGGGACACCTCAACACATTACCGGGGCCAGGAATCAGAGTCCTGCAACAGGCTCGGTATCCGCGGATATCCGACGAGGACCTCGCGTTTGACGAGTGAAAACTTTTATACGTTCGCGGGTACGGAACTAAACACGGGCAGTTAACATTTTATTGTGAAAATCAGAGCATTGTTTCCGCCTAGACAACGCCACTTCACAGTAGCAGCAGGACACACACAACCACAGCACACATACCGCACAAACAAAGTAACACAGACACAATACGGAAACATCATGAATGAACATCAACATGAATTTGTCAAGGGCCAAGTCGGGTGTTTGGGAGTAAGGCCTCTCTACTCATTCAGCTATGGTTGCCCCAAAATGTTCTGTACTACTTTGAATGGTCTTGTATCTATATTTATCTGTCACTGACATGCTTGGCGAAGTTTGATGTGTTTCGCTCTGTTGCACGGCACTGTTTTATGGCACCTTTTGCAGACAGGCTGCATTATGTCAAAATATCGCTATCAGCAGGCAAAGTACCGTACGCTAGTCCCACAGGAGACGTGGAGGTATTATCTCTGACGATATGACGCTGTTGTCAGTAGGAGACATGTTGAGGCAGAGCCATTTTGCTTCTCTTTCTCTCAATCATCGCTGAGGCTCACGCTGTATCAATGGGGATGAATACGTGCCTTCCTCTGACAGTACACCATATTCAAGCACCTGACTTGGCTAAAAGTACTGCCAGAGATGACAAAAAAGACCTACTGGAGTCTGGAGACACATTTTACTTGCAACAAGTGCCTACCCTTGGGAAATTCTATATACTGTAGCATTTATGTGAAGCGCTTTGTGCATTACATTCACCCATTTCATTCAGACACTGATGGTAGAGGCAAAAACAAGACACAAGCCTGCTCATCAGGAGCAGTTATAGGGGTTCAGTGTCTTGCTCATGGATACTTCGACACAAAGCTAGGAGGATTTCAGTTGCTCGACCTCCCGAACCATTGCTACCACCTTAGCCAAGAAAATGAAAAGTACTTTTATTTTATGGCAGAATATTGTTGCAATTTTGCCTATTATTATGATACCCAGTATATGATAAGACCTTCCCCGATCATGACACAGCGCTATGCAAATTCGAAATCCTATCCAACCGTGTGTGTGCGTGTGTGTGTGTGTGTGTGTGTGTGTGTGTGTGTGTGTGTGTGTGCGCGCGCGTGTGTGTGTGTGTGTGTGTGTGTGTGTGTGTGTGTGTGTGTGTGTGTGTGTGTGTGTGTGTGTGTGTGTGTGTGTGTGTGTGTGTGTGTGTGTGTGCGTGCATATGCGTTTGTCTGTATGCATAAAAGATACTCATAGACACGCAGCTATTTAACTTCATTATTTCTTTCAAAGATCTAGACAATTTGCATGCATAGCACCTTACCATGGAAGCCCCATGGAGCAGTGAGGTTTGTTTGTAGGGAAATCAACAATTCTCTGTGGTGGCTGCAGTGTGGCATGCACAAATCACATCATGTGGTTCAAAGCTAAGTGGGTAGCTGACACTGATTGTGTGATATTGTTGAATGAACCCAGACCTTGCCAGCCTGCTCGATAGCAAAGGCAATGTTCACTTGACCATAATGTCATGCCAAGGAAACAGACATCACTAACACTGTTGATGGGTCTGGGGATCTCAGTATAGAAATCTAAAACAGGGGTCTTCAACAGGGGGTCCGGAACCCCTAGGGGGTCCACAGAGTTACTACAGGGGGGGCCGCCAAATCTTTGTGTGATAGGTTCATAACAACTTGAACCCTCGCATCCCTATTCTGTGGAGAACTTTGGCCTAAAATAGGTTGGGTGTGGAGGTAAAAAAAAGAGCAGACCAAGAACCGAGTGATATGTCAAGTTTACAAAGTATCGACAATTGAAGTGATGAAAAACACATTAACACAAATCCAACATGATGACAGACTGATGACAGTGCTGACAAACAAGTATATATGAATCTGTGAAATCAATGGAAATCTGCAACACAGTTTTATACAACATGTACTAGGGGTCCCTGCGTCATCTTTCTCTCAACTAAGGGGTCCTTGGCCTGAAAATGTTGAAGACCCCTGATCTAAAAAAAAAAATGTAATTTTCAAGTCCTACCAAACAAACACATTATACTAAGATCCCCAGACCTTGATGTCTATAAAGAAAGTTCTCACATAATGTGGGGTCCTGTGCTCTTGAAAGGGTCAAGTTTAATTAGCCTGCATTAAAACATAATTGCTGTGCAGAATCAGCTGGCACAGTTGACCGGGCAGGTAACTCCCGACAACCTCTGTATGAGTCCTGTGGTGATAAGGGATTCTCCTTCTGACTGTGCCATTTTGGTGTGCCTTTATCAGTCTTCTCTGGCTTTCCTCAGTTTAATAATGAAGGAATTAAGAGCTCCATTATTCTGGAAAGGATCAGTCAAATAAACGTAATGCTTTTGGTTTGGTTTTACTTGCCTCTGGTGTGCCTTTAGTAGGTACTGTAGGACATTTCCTATAGTAACCACAGACAAAAATCACATTCTTGTCCTCACCCCTATTGCAGCTTCTTGTGTGAACGTATCCATGTGTGTGAGTGTCTGTATACTGTGTGTGACATGTTCAGTACCTCTACACATGCATACTTTTGTGCAAGTGATTCCGGAGATCAGTCTTCTTAACCATTTTCAACCTGGCACCCCTATGTTAGGCATGTCATAATTGCGACCGTAGGTCGCAGTTTAGTACTGTATGTGAACGGTCACAGCTTGTCCGTATGTATCTCTGTCTGTCTGTCTGTCTGTCTGTCTGTCTGTCACACTTGACACTGTGGTTCTTTGGGTTTGTCGCTCTGACATCATGCTCTGATGTCACTGTGATGTCAGGGACACCACTCTTAACAGAATGGGTTTGCCACTCTGACATCACGCTCTGGCTTCACTGTGATGTCACATTAACAGAATCCCTTTTATGCCCATATATGGAGTTCCCTGATGTCATCAATATTAAGCCCATATCAGAGCCTTCTACCTACGGAGAGTCGAGTCACTCCCGTTCACTTCATGGGGCCAGGTCTTCTACGCACACATATTAAAGCAATAAGCCACAAGAGGCGAGTGGTTACCGGGGTCGGAAACACTCGGCTGCGCCTCGTGTTTCCCAACGCCTCTCAGCCGGTGTATAATACCCCGGTAACCACAAGCCTCGCGTGGCTTATTGCTTTTCTAAAACGGTCACAATATTGCAACATGAAAATCATAGACATGTACCAATTAAAAATGTTCTATTTCACTAATAATACACAATAAGGGTCTGCTCTGCAAGAAAGTATTTCCCGGCCAGGCTGCAGAAACAACACAGGTGCAGATAATTGGTGCACTGTGGAACACTGTGAAAAGAAATAACGCACCTGGGTTTGATATAAACTGATTCAAGGTGTGGGTTATAGTGTCATATACCACAGCAACCAGCCAATCAGAATCAAGGAATGGAACTAGCCGTTTTAGAAATTGGCGTATAGTGACAAACGGCGAACCGGAAGTTTACAGAATGCATTGAAGTCTATGAGGTGTAAAGTGACAATGAACCACGTGACCAGCACTGTTTCTGACCCCGCAGTGGCAGAACTCTCTGATTAGAAGACTCTGGCCCATATCTAACAGGACTTCATATGGGAATGCCCATCGGCCACATACCACACTAACGGCTGGTTCTACAGACAGGAATCTTAGTAGAGGAGCCTATCAATTTTAGTAATTTTGGAATGATAATTTTTGGAGACATGTATATCTTCATTCTTGGGGTTCTCACAATGCCAAAAGAACATGTCTTCAATTTTTCTTTTTGTGTTTAGCATGTGTAATTAGCATAATTAGCCAATTAATTGCCAAAAACAGTAAATGGCAATAACTTTGCTTCTGGGTAACTTATAAAGGTGATCTAAGAGTCTAAGTCCATGTTTGTGAGGTCCAGAAACTAATCTGTTACCATTGTGAAGTCATACAACCTTTCCTAATTAGCATAATTAGCATAAATTACGCAAAAACGAGGTGAAAATAAGCAAATTGCTGCATTTCTTTGTTTTAGTCAACTTTGAAAGCTTCTCACAGACTCTAAGATGTATGTTTACAACTCCAGGAATTATTATTATCCTATACATGAATCATGCAACCTTTTGTCTGTGTAATAATTATGTAATAATCACACCGAAACCAGAAATAGCTATATTTCTTTATATATAAAATAAAGAACAATATGATAAATGGTCACAGAATTATCAGATCGTTTATACTAATATGTACAGAAAGTTCTGTAAACACATTTAAATAGAAGGGTCTCCATCTTCGTCGTCGTCATCGTCAATCCCCAACAGTTGCGCCTTGCTTACATTACAACACACCTCTTCATCTGCCCCACACATGCACATCTCAGAGCAGTTCAAATTTTGAGATCGACAAGAACAATGTGACATGCACTGGGATTTCTTGCAGCCACATTTGATCAGTTGAGTAATGGTGGCTGGAGCTGGGGGATCCCGTGTTGTGACTGGCACCAGATGATCTCCCTCAGCCTCACATCCATATTCAGTTGCTGGTGGCATCTGTGGGTTAGGTACGTGGTCCTGATACCATACCATTGCCTGGTAATGGGCACGGGCAATGGCTTGATGTAATGCTCCTTGTGTAGGTGGCAGCTTCTCTGCTTCTAATTGTTTCTTTGTGAATAACCTCCACCTGAGTTCACCAACATCCACAAGATTTGTACCAGGCTCGTACAGCTGGCAAACAAATGCTTCAATCTTTTTTTCTGTGTCAGAACTGAGCTTTTTTGAAGTATCAGCAAATGCAGATACCACCTCCACAGGACACCGTTGTAGGCTTGCCAACAGGTTAACTTTCCCTTTCCAGCAAAATGGCCTGTCTGCTCAGCTCCAGTGAAGGCATGGAACCCTGGTAAGGCTGAAGTCCTCATTTCACCCAGTGCCTGCACTACTGGCTCCAGTGAGATGATACGTTTTTTGTTTCCCACACCGGTGATGAAATAGGTATCCTTGCACAGCTGATTGTACCGTCGGATTGCAAGAACAAAGACATCAGTGTCCGGGGACTCAATGTAGAGCTGTGTTGCCCTCTTCAGACAGCAGGCTGTGCAGGATTATCCTTGTGTCAGCCTCTTCCTGTGAGCTGTGGAGATGTTTTACATCGATATAGTTTGAGTGGACATCTTGCCTTGACGTGATTATGAAAACATTGGGTTTCCCCTGGAAGTGTAGGAGGGCTTTCTTAGCAAGATAGACAGTCAGCTCATCTTTGATGTGGATACCTGACAAGAACTGTTTTTCAGACACCTTCCCTATCGGTGTGTTGTCTTCCACATGATAAGTGGTAGGGGCCTTGCCACCCTGGCGTCGCTTACGCGTGGCCTCCTTCAGTGAAGATGCAATATCATAGCGGTCAAATACTACATGGGTCTCACTATGTTCTTTGGTCTTCCTGTCCAGTATGGCTATGAAGTGGTCAGCCCACTGGGAACATATCTTGATCCATGATGGCTTTCCCATTGCCTGTACCAATGCCATTCCATCTATGACAGTTACACTCTTAGCTGGCAGGGGACAACTGTCAGTGGCAGCACTCTGTGGTTGCTGATCAACACCAACGTCACCAGTCCTCTTCTCATTCTGCAGCTTCTCGAGAATGGTCATGAGCTTGCTCTTGTCTGTGCAGGGCTGAAGCTCACCAGTCACTGTGAAGAGAGCACGTGGTTTGGCAGTGAACTCGTGCTGGCCAATGGCTTCTTTGAGGTTGATCTCTGACCGTGATCGAAACAATGACCTGTCATCCTTCAATTCCACCACCTGGTCAGCGAGCTTGTGTTTCACAACTTTTCCTGCACTCTTCCACATCTTCAGTTGAACCTTTTTCATTCTGGCCCAGACACTGACTTGACTCTGGCCAATTTCGTCTTGGCTGCATACATCTTTCTCCACATGGGGTGGCATCACAACTGTTGTGATGATATTGGGTAGGTCTTTGCCATCATATGTTAGAGGATTCAAAGATGACTTGATCACATGCTTCAATCGAAGTACATTCTTTTCCTGCCTTGTCCAGACAGCAATGGACAGGGCATGGTGCTCCTTTTGTGTAGCTGTTTGTGTGCCAGCCATCTGGCATGCTTCTTCAGAAAGTCTACTCAGCTCTGGTGCTGTCAAGAAGAACCTTTCCCTGGCACTAGCATTCTGAGTAATGCCCACAAGGCCTCCAGTGACCTTCATGATGCGAGTGATGTGCTCAAGGGCATGATCCACCCCAATGGCGCAGAATGGTATCTGATTTTTATTGACAGTGAACTGCCCATCGATAAATTCTTGATTTCTGGATCTGTGGTCTGCAGGGCCTTCATTTCTGCTAGGTAGACTGGAACCAACCGGGCATACTTCTGCTTGTCATGAGCAAAGAAGTATTTGCATAGCTCATCCAGGGAAGAAAGATGAAGTTCCCAGAGGCCATCACGGGTAGCACGCATGAAAGTGTATATCAGTAACACCATTTCAATAACTATGATTAGCTTTATCAGCTGTGATCCCTCACAGCTGAAGCACAGTTGCTTGACTCATTATGACAAGAATTAATCTATGGATATACTAACAGAAAAAGAAACAGGTAATTTCCTACTTTCAGACTAATTAATAAATCATGTATGCAGATTGTACTAATGACAAAAGGTTGCATGATTTACTTACATCAGGATAGGAATTTCTGGACATGTAAACATACTCAATTAGTCAATAAGAGTCTCAGATTATCTCTCCAAAGTCAGCTAAATGTGAAAAATGAAGCGATTTCCTGATTTTCAACTCGTTTTTGTATAATTTAAGCTGATTATGCTAATTATGAAAGGTTGTATGACTTCACAATGGTAACATATGAATTTCTGGACCTCACAAACATGGACTTAGACTCTTAGATCACCTTTATAAGTTACCTAGAAGCAAGGTTATTGCCATTTCCCGTTTTTGGCAATTAATTGGCTAATTATGCTAATTACACATGCTAAACCCAAAAAGAAAAATTGAAGACATGTTTTTTTGGCATTGTGAGAACCCCAAGAATGAAGATATACATGTCTCCAACAATTATCATTCCAAAATTACAACCAGCAGAATCACTTGATTGGCTCCCCCATATCTCCACGTATGGGCATAGAAGGGTAAGATGTCAGATGTCATAGACATCATCTTTCACATAACGAATAACTGAGTAAGCATGTTTGGGCTCTCACAGCATATCTCCATATACAGTACATGGATCTCCACATATGGGTACCAGGGGTCTCCATATAGGTATGGGTAACTGGTCCGATATGCATCACTGGCCAGATGGCCAAGAATTGGGCCCCTTTAGGGCGAGGTCGCATGTCGCCCTGAAACGTCTTACGAGTGTTAAAACTATCAAAAAATATCAGATCTGTAAGCTCACAAGTTCACAACCTGTCACTTGATGCGTTGTGAGCTTGTAGATTGGCTATTTTCGCTAAGTTCTTTTTTTTCTAAGTATAAAAAGCTGATGCATTGTGAGTGCGTAGAATTTCACCATTTCTGAAAGATTTTGGAAGTATAGGACTGTAAGTGCAGGATCCAATCTCCCCCGGTCTACTCGTATAGCCCAGTGCTGTTGTGTTAAAGCTGACGAGACTAATCAATAGGAAAATCTACTTGTGAAAAGCGTCAACTCATGGGTATAACATAAGGCTTTCGCTGGAGTCAAGCTAGGAAGACTAATACAGTTATGAACTAATGAGACAGTAGAAACTGATGTCAAAGGGAAATCCACTCTCGGGGGCCAATCCCACAACTCTTTCCCTTAGCAATATACCTCGAAACCACAGGTGTTAACCAGGATTTGAGAAAGTCAGGAGCCAGAAAATGAGATCTCTGAATCTGAACATATCCCTAATGAATTCAGCAGAGACTGACTGGGAAGTAGAGTCTGTCTGTCTGTCTGTCTGTCTGTCTGTCTGTCTGTCTGTCTGTCTGTCTGTCTGTCTGTCTGTCTGTCTGTCTGTCTTATCTGTCTGTTCAATATCTGCCGTATCTCTCCCTAAATGTTAGCCTGTATACTGTATTTGATAGAATTCCTCTCTCTCTCTCTCTCTCTCTCTCTCTCTCTCTCTCTCTCTCTCTCTCTCTCTCTCTCTCTCTCTCTCTCTCTCTCTCTCTCTCTCTCTCTCTCACTCTCTCTCCTACCCCCAGTATTATTATCCCAGAGGGAGCCGGGCCGTTTAATGCTAAGTGCCAATTACTAGCACTCCAAGGTTAGCGGGCCAAACTAGCCTACACACTCTGTCTGCTCTCCAAGCACTCGCTCTGCAGCCACACACACTCACACACTCACACACTTGCCGATGCAGACGCTATCACCCTGTCTGCCTTCTCTCTTCGTCTTCCTACCTTCCTCTCTCCTAAACCCTCATTTTACTCGCACTCATGTTTTCCCTCCTTGTCGTTTCCTTACTTTTAATATGAGTCTCCCTCCCAGCAGCCTAACTTTCTGTCTCTGTCATTCCCTCCTCTCTCTCTCGGTCTCTGTCTCATTCCGCCTATCTAAATGATGAAGGAAGGGAGCATTCATTTAAACGCACTGGAGCGTTGCTATAATAGAACGAATCCAAGAAGCGCGCCGAGCCCTGGCACATGTGTACGTGCGTGCGTTTGTGCATGCGAGTGTGTGTCTGTGCGTGTGTGTGTCTGCGTGCGTGTGGGTCTTGGGTCTGTCAGCAAGTGTGCTGCATGGTGTGTGTGCATTCAAGAGTGTCTGACATATTGCAGGAATAGCATCTTCCTACTTCCTCCTCCCTGTGTGATACAGTGATACAGGCCTTCTGCCTCCCCTCAGCGATCAAATCAAACGCGCCCTCATCTCACTACAAAGCTCATTCTGAACATGACAGCGGTGATTGACAGCTACTGTGTGGGCAACATGCGCGCACATACAAACACACATGGGCGCGCGCAGGGGCGTCACAAGGGGTGGGGACTGAGTTACAAGTGGGACTGAGTTACTAGGGCCCAAGGTGGAGGAGAGGTCTTAATTATTGTATACTTTAACTATTGAAAAATAGCAGATCTACAAGCTCACAGCACAGCACCGAGTGCCGCGCTGCGAGCTTGTGGATTTGCTATATTTTTAAAATGTGTGCAAATCTTTGAATAATATGTGTATTTTTAAGCGAACCTTTGTAACTCGGATTTTGCTTCTGGGGGTTCCCTGGAACGAAATATTTTGAGATGGGGGTCCGTGGCCAAATACATATCATTTTGGGGGTCCTTCACATGAAAATATTTGAGCACCACTGACATGGAAACATATTTTTTTCAAAAAAACAACCATAGAAGGATTTGAAATATTCAGACTCCGGACAAATTTTCACGGGTTTTCAAAAATTAGCAGATCTACAAGCTCGCGCCGCGCTGTGAGCTTGTAGATCTGCTATTTTTCAATAGTTAAAGCACAAAATGTGAGTGAATCCTTGTACCCAGGGCCCAGAATTTGGTGTGACACCCCTGCGCGCGCGTGCACAAAGACTTATGCGCGACCACGCCTTGGCTTCATCTGTCAGCCCAGAAAGCAGCATGGCTGTGTGACTGACTGACTGACTGAGGCCTGGCATTGTGCATTCCCCCTGCACGCGGCTCTATCAGAGGTGCAGTGAAACGCAGTGGCTCCAGTGTTCTGAGGCGATAGGATCTCGCCCTCCTCCCCCCCAGGGCCAAGCACAGCCCTTGCTTGTGGGGGCACCTCATTTTGCAGTCTGGAAGGTGTTATCACCGGTATAGGGGCATGCACAGTGCACACCGTGTACACAATGTCCAGGCGTGCAGATGTATTAGACAATGGTGCACACACACGCACGTGCACGCACGCATGCACACACACATACACACACGCACGCACGCACACACACATGCACACACACACACACACACACACACACACACACACACACACACGTACGTACGCACGCACGCACGCACGCACGCACGCACGCACGCACGCACGCACGCACGCACGCACGCACGCACGCACGCACGCACGCACGCACACACACACACACACACACACACACACACACACACACACACACACACACACACACACACACGCATGCATTCAGCAGGGCCATGATCTGAAACTGAACCAGATAAATGCGTTTTGCTCTCCGGTTTGAAAAGAGAGGATAGGCTATACCTCGGCTTCAGCATCGCCATCATTGTACTGTACATGTATGTTGATTGCGACCGAAGGTTGCAGTTTACCATGAGAAACGTCACAGCTTGTCCGTGTCCGTCTGTCTGGACGCGTAGACATGTTTACAGTCCATGGGTTTGCCACTCTGAGATCATGCTCTGATGTCACTGTGATGTCAGGGGAACCACTCTACCAGAATGGGTTTGCCTGCTCTGACATCACGCTCTGGCTTCACTGTGATGTCACACTAACAGAATCCCTTATATGCCCATATATGGAGTACCCTGATTTCATCAATATTAATGATGCCCTGTTTGAGATTCCTGTGATGCCAGGGGGAACAAATCCCTTGTATGCCCATATATGGAGATATGGAGATCCCTGTGATTCCAGGGGAACAAATCCCTTTTATGCCCATATATGGAGATCTCTGATGTCCACATCCCTGATGTCCACATCACTGTGGCACCTTACTGGTGATGATTACTAGTGATTATGGTCATATGGCTTTACATACAGTAGATGAACATAGGTGTCTCAAACCCAAAAAGAAACTCATTCTATTAATTTCAATGCTTTGTCCAAATAAAAGCTCTCTCTCTCTCTCTCTCTTTCTTTCTTTCTCTCTCTCTCTCTCTCTCTCTCTCTATCTCTCTCTCTCTCCCTCTCTAAACCCCACCCACTCACCACACACACAGCGCTCTCCCAGTGGGTGTTTTGGTGTAAGCCAGTCTTTAATGTTGTGTTTGTATGTCTCTAATGACATAGATGTAGCAGTGGGGGAATTGCGGCTATAAGCTGGGCTTGGATGTCATCATGCCAATCGATTTCATAACGCTGACTGTGTCATAAATTAGTGGGATATATTTGAGGCTGTCAGTGTCATAGTCATCATTATTAGACCGTCAAGTAGTCCTGAATTCCCTTTTCTGCACCAGCAGCTCATTTAGAATGTATAGACATTTACTGTAGCAGACACTCTTATCCAGAGCTACAAGCAACTATGGAAAACCACAGAAAACGACATCCATAAACTATCTACGGTACTTTCCACATAACCTTGCGTCACCAGGCTTTCTCGGGGGAAAGCCTGGTATTTGTTTACAATACAGTTTGATCCGGTCTAGGCGGAAACCACAAGCAGAAGAAGCGCCGTCGCTTTGTTTTGTTTCCCCCCGTTTGTTTCCCCAATCCCTATTAAAATGCTCCAGTAGCCTATTAGTCTTGCCAGTCGCTACGAGTTGGACTAAAAGATGCATATACCAAATGAATTTTCCAAAATTAAAACTAAGCCGCATCACGCCAAGGGTTTATTAGGTAGGCCCTAAAAGTATGTCCTTGAGCGCAGGGGAATTATTTTGGGTTCAAACTGAATCCGGTTTGATCTTTCCGGCCAAATTGTAGTCCTTTGGGGACTACAACATGACGTAGAGTGGTTTCTGCTCCCGACCGGATCAAACCCCTGAAAAGTGAAGGGATCCCAGGCTACTTTCCACACCTCGTGCCTGGGCAAAATCTTGCATATATTTTGGCCCAAGACCATCTCAAACAATAACCTCCTCAACACCACCCAACAAGATGACATGCATAGCATAATCAATAAACGCAGGTGGACCTGGATTGGCCATGTCCTCAGAATGGACAGCAACGCAATCCCAAGAGTTGCATTACACTGGACCAGGCACACGCTCACTTAGACATCAAAGGGGGCTTGAGCTGCCCTTTATCCATCTATAAAAAGTGCCCTCTCCAGACCATGAATGCAGTTTTTTCTATGGTAAAAGAAATGCAATTGCCCCTCTTTCCATGCCATACCTGAAGGCAGCATTCAAGAGAATTGCCTTGTCCAAATCCTCCTCAACTTGAATGCAGCATTTTATGTTGAAAGAATTGCCCTTTGTGTAGAAATCCACACCACATCTCCAGTATTGCCTCTTTTATGCTTAAAGGACCTACACCATGAATTTTCACTTTTTCTATTTTAAAACCTTTTTTTGGGGTCCCACTGGCACCTTCTATCCTCACAAAGTCCTATTTCTGACCATTGTGTCTTTCTCTGTTTTTGGGAAGGCAGAGTTGAAAAGCTTTCCACGGGTTCTCAGAACAGTGCTGTTCTGAGAGTTGACGCATGTGACGTCACACGCGTTCCCCCCCCCCGCCCTTCGGGTAAAAACCAGAGCTACTGTTGTACCCAGCCCCTCATTTGTTTCTAATTTGCTTAGCCTCCACCTCCATCTGCAGCTGGCTTACTGTTCTGGGGCTGCTCACTCAGTGCTCTCTCTCTCTCACTCTGCCTCCCTGTATAGTAGACAGAGTCATTTCCTTCTTTTATTCTATCAACACTTTTGCTATCAACATGTCCAAGGAGAAGTCTTAACGTTCCTGGATTGCACTATATATGTGACGTTATAGACTGCGAGGACCCAAGCTTCGTCCCTTCTAACAAGGAAACAAAAGACTATTTTTAATGGTGATGGTCCTGTCTGTGGCTGTGAACAAAACCCTACCATTTAATTTTGGACAGTTACCTTTCCCACAAACCACAAACCAGCCCGCGCGGTGGCCGGGTGGGTGCTCGCCGCGGAGCGAGCCGCGGTGGCCGGGTGGGAGCTCGCCGCGGTGGCCGCGTGGGTGCTCGCCGCAGAGCGAGCCGCGGTGGCCGGGTGGGAGCTCGCCACGGAGCGAGCCGCGGTGGCCGGGTGGGAGCTCCCGCGGTGGTGACACATGTCGCTGTTCCCACAATATTCTTTACACTAACAAAATCAAATGGCCATTTAGCATAATTATTATATTTTTTTCGTCCGGGGTCCGGGGATCGATCTATCATGGAGAGATAGGATTACTAGCGGCGGTAGTTTACGAGGCTGTGGGGGATATGTTGACCCTCGGTGGGGCAGGCCGAGTGTAAGAGAACCGGCGCGGGCCGGGTGGGTGCGGAGCTCCGCAGCCCGACGGAGGTGCACCGTCTCGGGCTGTGCGAGCAGGGCAAGCGCCCCGGAGCTCGCGGAGGCCATGGCTGTCCTCCAGAAGGGGAAAAAGAACCAGGATTCGCGGGGCACCCGGGCCATCTAGTCTTTACTTTTATTTTTTCACACAAACTAGCACCACCGAGCCAAAACTTAACTGTCGCACACAGGTCTTTCTAAACCAGTTTCCCAAACACTGGCTCGTGGAGACATTTGGGTCTTTGATTTCTTTTTCCTACGTTTAAAAAAATATATATATTTCTAAACATTTTTCGCCTTGTGATCTTTTAGATCTGCTGTTTGGGTCCCATGTATAATATGTCTTTTCGGTCAAAAAGTTTGGGAACCACTGTTCTAAACTAGGCTATGACATGATGTCCTTGGTTCATTATCGCCTAAACATTGTTCTACCGTGAGTGATACGTAGTATGCAGTGAAGAAAAGAATATATAGCCTACAATCAGCGATTCTCAACGTCGACTTCACTATGCTTCCATCTGTTTCCCAAACACTGGGTCGGGACCCATTTGTGAGTCGCGGAGACAGTTTTATGGTTCATGGGCTGTTATATTTCATACATTTTTATACATTATACATAAATACATTAACTTTCTGTAATGTCCGATTCGGCTGCGGTGCGTCCGTGTCTGGATCGTAGTCTTTGATCCGAAATTGTATCGTAAACACGAGCATATTCTGCCATGCTGCTAGTAGGGAGGGAGGGGGGCGGGGGTCTCATGTGGAAACCTCCGTGTTGTTCCTTGGTTCAGTGTGACGCGCTATTCAAATGAGGCTAGGAGTTGGGAGGGGAAGAGTGGAGAGGAACGGAGGGGGGAGGGGGAGGGGTGGAAAACCCCACTAGATGCGCCCCTGAGCAAACAGAGGCCGTTTTGGTATTGCAGCTGGAGAGCCTCATTTTAGCACAGCTAGTAGAAACTAAAAGGAATGGTCAGGGTGTTTGTTGGGGGTTAAGACCTGTCTAAGACTCAATTTTGAGCATATATTTATACAAAAAATATAGTTTTAAAAGCATGGTGTAGGCCATTTAATATAGTGTGTTATGAAGTATAACGCGTCGCGCTGCAACGCGTTGTGAGCTTGGAGGTCGGCTATTTTCAATATTTTCACCACATGGCCGTTTTAGAAATGTCAACCCCTGCTTCTCTAACATTCTCTGCGCGTCCCTGCACTGGACCCCAGAAGGCAAAAGAAAGAAAGGGAGGCCTAAAATAACATGGCGCAGGACGATGGAGAAGGAGCTCAAGCAACACCAGCAGCAGAGCTGGGGGACCATAGAGAAGATGGCCAAAGACAAGTGGAGAAACTTTGTTGCTGCCCTATGTGCCAGCCGGGGTAATGGGGATAAGTAAGTAACCAGCAACTACTGTAGTGTTGTAAAAATACTTAAAGCTATACTGTGTAAGTTGCTCAACTAGTGGTCAGTAGCGTCCGCGTCTTTCGGCCGCTTTTCGCCGCGGACCGGGCCTCACACCCCCGCGTCACCCCCGCGTCTGCCTCCACCTCGCCGAGATCTATCTTTAGAGGGGTCCCTGGTTCCTGTGCGTTCAGGCATTCCGGAGAAACGGAGTGTTTCACCCGAGTATAGATAGAGACACACGGGCGCCTACAAATATGGCCGCCCTATTGTGATAGCTTGCGACCCCACTTCAAGATGCGCTGTGATTGGCCGGCAGTGTATAACCCTCGCTGTGATTGGCCGGTAGTGTATGATGACGTAATTTTTGCGCGAAAACCGGACCCCGGTCAGGATCATAGAAAACATATAAAGAGAAGGCTTCAGAAGCTGAAAATAACGGAGTGGGTGTTCTAAAACTTTAGCGATTTAAGAGTTAGGACAATTTTAAGATTTGTTTTATAAAAAAAGTTACATGGTATAACTTTAAAGCTGTACTGTGGAAGCTGCTCAACTAGTGGTCAGTAGCGGTATTGCTTTTTTCGTCTGTTTTTCGCCCGGAGTCGCTGCGGATCACCAGAACGGGGGTCCGTGGACCACCGCGGCCGCCTCGACCACCTCCGCCTCGCCGATACGCGTCCGTGGAGCCGTCTCCCGTCATTTTTAGACCAGGATTGAGGGAGTAGCAATCAAGATTCCTTCACCAATGTAAACACAGTTGCTACTTCCTGAAGAGACCGGTGGTGTATGATCTGCGCTGTGATTGGCCGGTAGTGTATCATATGGGAGATGACATCATTTTGCCGGGAAATACAGCCCCTGTCAAGGCTATGTAGAAAACATATAAAGAAAAGGCTTTTGGGGCTGAAATTAACGGAGTGGGTGTTCTAAAACTTTAGCGATTTAATAGTTAGGACAATTTTAAGATTTGTTTTATTAAAAAAGTGACATAGTATAACTTTAATGTATCATGTAAACAAGTGGATAACACACCACTTTGCGGCGCATTATCAGCTTGACCAGCATTGCAGGGTTAGGGTAGCTTCCATCACTGTGTTCAGGTTTATTTCACCCCAGGTTTATTTCACCCACGCAAATAGGCTTTGAAAGCCTATTTGCTTGGGTGAAATAGGCTTTCAAAATTAAAGTTTAAAGTTAAAGCAATACTAATAACCACTGTATTAAAGGAGTACTGCACCCAAGAAATTACTTTATTGTTTTCCTACCCGGGATGTCTTTGAGTGACTTTGTCGTTTGTAAACATTCCTTAGCGGCGAATGAAGAATCCAAAAACATGATGCATGTAATGAATCTGATTTAACAAAAGCAAAACTATATAAAAAAACCAAAAACACAGCTCATTTGGGTACCTTTGGACAATCACCAAAAGTTGGCCTTCCAGTCATAGTGGAGTGGACACCAAGAGAAGGAATGCAATGGGATCTTCTAGTAGTTGGTAGAATAGACCAGTGGTTATAAAATCCCTTATTCCTATCAGGACATAACTCGAACAGCGCCTCTGTCGTTTTTTAGAGGACAAGACAGGGATTAAAGTTCTCAGTCCTGGGGACTGATTTCAGTCTTGAGGATTCCATAGGGTCTGTTTCTGAGATCATTGCAGATCTCCAAAAAAATAAATAAGGGGGAGGTGAAGCGATGGCCGTGGCGTGAATGACAAAGTTGTCAAAACGCTAGTCAAGTGATCTCCAAACTAAAAAGCAATTATAATTTCAAGATAATTATGATTATTTGAATTGGCCAGACTAGCAATTGACCATATTCACCCAGCAGCCATGTTTGAAATTTGCATCAAAACCGGGTGGCAACTGGGGTGGCATTTCCGTGTGAATATGGTCTATAGAATGCAACAGAACTTCAGAAGATACTTCTCTAAAATGAAGCATGTATTGGCACACACATTGAGTGAAGGCAGTTCAGAACTTCAGGGAAATGACATGGTCTGAAAAAGAAATTCAGTCTTGGGAGTTTTTTTGGCTTGGAACTGCACTTCTGCATTCCTGGGGAGCAGAGTGGCCCGGGAAGGCACCATTTGACTGGAAGGGTATGTACCCCCTTCAAGTTTGACGTTTGGTCAAGATCTAGTGGTGGACACTGTAACTGAGTAAATTTACTTGAGTACTGTACTTAACACATATGGTGCCAACCCCGAGTTTCCCGAGTTTGTATTGGTACTAGTGCTGTGCCAACCCCGAGTTTCCCGAGTTTGGGCCGTTTTTGAAAAAAAAAAAAAAAAAAAAAATTCAAATTTCTTTTTTTTCAAAAATTTTCTTTGGACCTCCAGAAATGTATTAGGCATGATCGCGATCGCGAAATTGCATGTTTAACCCCCATACCAACCCATTCTTTCAAACATGGCAGCCATGTTTGTTTACATCTGAAGAAAACATAATGGCTGATAAATCATGAATGCCTGCACGGATTTCCAAGCGGATTTTTTTGTTTGAAAGCTGTGAACAGCATCTACACACGTGGTGCATCATCTAGGCATGGGCGTGCACTTTTTACACACTTGCACAATTACATGGAAGTCTATGGTAACCATGGCAACGCGGGACATTGGCCGGAAAAAATCATTGCAACATAAGTGTTAAGTACAGATCCTGAGGATTTGTAGTTTCCATTTTTTGATACTTCTAGTTATTACTGTTACTTGAGTACATTTCCAAGGCCAAATATTTTACTTTTACTTTTAGGTTGTCTGTTTAATTTCTAATTTAAGCTAGTCCTGTGTCCGGGGGTGTGCACAGTGTATACTATGAGCAAGTGAATGTAGGATTCTCAGAAGTAGGCTAATGTTGGAGAACCCAGACCTCTGCCCGTTGGGCAGAATAGTCACCATTGATGTCCAGTTGTGCAATAACCGTTGTGCAGACCGCCAGTCTGTGGTGTCATCTCCAAATTTGGGCACTGTAGAGATGTCAGTCATTGATGTCAGTTGGGCATTGTTTCAGCATGTGGCTGTTACCATGGTGGCGACACTGTTTAGTATCAGTGATGTCAGCATGCTCATCTCAACACGTTCTCACCCCCACTGCGTCAGACCCATGACACCCTGTCTTGTCCCCCACTGCCTCTCACCATGACGCCGAAAGCGCTCTTGCACGTCTCAGGCATAATAATAATAATATTGTCCCCCAGTATCCACGTTGTCAAAGATAATACAAAAAAGGGGAGTTTGGCCAGCCGCTTGGTAGCTCAGTAAGAAGAAGAGCAAGGTGACCACTATCAACAAGGTCAGGGTTCGCCTCCCACTCAGGGGAGAGAACTACTACTATTCGAGTCAACATATGTCGGCGCATACACACTAACACTCTCTGTGAGTCTCACCATGACGTCGAAAGTGTTCCTGCGTGTCTCAGGCATGACGCCGAAAGCGCTTCCAAAGCGTGTCAAGGGTGAGAACAGGTTGCTCATCTCCAAATTTGGGCATTGTTTCAGCATGTGGCTGTTACCATCTCTACAGACACAGGTAGCAGCTGGACGTAGCACCACCACCTATTGAATCCATCTTGGTCCAGTGTTTTGACTTACTTCTGGGCACACACACCTTATTAAAATAATCTATCATTCGAGCGAGGAGAATTCCTTAGTAGCCTAATAGGTCACACAGACTCGGAGAAAGTTAAAGTTACAAGACAGAGAGAGAGAGAGAGAGAGAGAGAGAGAGAGAGAGAGAGAGAGAGAGAGAGAGAGAGAGACCTTTCAAATTTCCTCCAGCGTACCGGGAAGCTGATCATAATGCATATGGGCCTGTCGATCACGCCCGCATAGAGACAGAGAGAGAGAGAGAGAGAGAGAGAGAGAGAGAGAGAGAGAGAGAGAGAGAGAGAGAGAGAATTGTGTTTACTAACGTCAATTCTAACATAAACTGTCAAGGGAAAGCATTTTAAATAGCCAACCTCATCACCATGAAATAAGCTCTTGTCACATTTCCAACAACATCAATTATAGCAGAAATTTACATTAAAATCAAATCAAATGTATTTATCAAGCACAAAAAAAAAACAACTCCCGTTGGACCAAAGTGATGTACAGAACAATATAAACAGCAAGAAAGAGTCGGTAATGAAACAGGGGTAATAATATGGTGCTAACGAGGGTAATATGGTTCCATTTCCTGGTACCAGTCGGGAGCCTGGCCGCCCTGTGTGAGGACCAGTTGGAGACGAGGCAGCAACGACTGGCTAATCCCAGTGTAAAGAGATTTGCAACAGTCTAACGGGATTCTATGAGGGCTGTGACTATCTCAAGGTCGTGGACAGCTATTGTCATAACTATACTATGAGCTACATTTTTTCAAATTTGAATACAGCATGACTTCAATGACATCCGTAAACATAGCATGCACAACTTTCTTAAAAAGATCATTAAAACATACACATATTCCAAATTCCTGAGAACTGTAGAAGTCCCTTTGTGTGAGGAGACTCTCACCAGGTTGTAAATCTGAAGTGGAGGTTTAAATCAGGGCTATGCATACCAATGTGGTCTGTTTTACAGAGAGTGGTGAAGGTTTATCAGATAAGAGTAATAAACCCTAAACATGGAGATTGTCTTGTCTCGGTGGAGTCAAAGAATGACTGCTTGCAATTCAACTCCAAAAGGTTGCAGAGGACATGTCCATAGAGAGGAGATTCTTACGTTAAGCTTAATCAGGATATCTGCTTAATTGCCTGCTAGAGAGTGAGAAATGTAGAGGACACATGAGAGTCCATGTGTCCTTAAATAAGATAGATATACATACTGTACATGTGTGCATGAAGGCTTGCGTAAGTTGTGTCTAGGGATGGGACGATATGCGATATTATCGCTTATCGTGATAAAAAAAACACTCACAATAATCGTATCGTATCGTCCTCCGTCATGCACCGGGATCAATATACCTTTTATTTGCCGAGCTGCATCCGGTACCACTTGAACCCTCTATACTGTATTGATAAAAGGTACTTATAGGTATACGTACTTGAAATGGTCTTCTTTTTCACTCTCTATCAAATGTTGCGCCGCGTTGCGAGCTTGTAGATCGTCTATTTTTTTAGCAAACGTTCCGCCCGGTTGGAATAATGATTATCGCGATAATATCGTAAATCGCGATTTATTTTGTCACAATAATCGTGATATGAAATGTTCACATCGTCCCATCCCTAGTTGTGTCACTGGCATTTACAAAAGTGCAGAGTAAAGAAGTGGAAATTGTAAAATGGGGAGAAGAATGAATGGAAAAACAGTCATGGATGAAAGAATTACGTCAAAAATAACATACAAAATCTATATTCTATTGCACAATCTAAACATTGTTTCCTTTGGATAGTCATACTCAGCTTTCTAAGCTAACAAGGGTTTTAAAGGTGCTGTAAGTGTTAAAATAAGTGGCTCTATATCCTGAAAGTAATCCTTGCTATATAGTGTGTTCGTTCAGTAATGGCCACCCCATCTCGCCAGCGCTTTAGTAAACAGAAAATTAGTGTTCTGGTCCGTATACTAATCTAATCCAATCAGAAGAGAGAGCTCATACAGGATACCGTGAAACTGGTAATGATGAAACAAAACAAAAAAGAGCAGAGACAATTGGAACTGGAACAGTATAAAACCCAAGCTGACTAATGGCTCTCTCTCCTGATTGGACCCACCTGAAAATGTGTTTAATGTTTACTAAAGAGCTGGAGGGATGGGGAGAGCCACGCTACTGAACACACACTCTAATGATTACTATCATAACATATAGAGCAGTGCTTCTCAACCAGTGGTCCGGGGACCACCAGTGGTCTTTGAGGGGTGAGAGTGGACCCTTATAGATCTTTAACTCATGGGTCCATTTGGTTTCATTTTACACTCTCAAGCTTTAAATGAGTGTTAAACATCTGCATTGCTTAATTGCGACCGTAGGTCGCAGTTAACTATGAAAACCGGCACATGTTGTCCACATGTCCACGTATCCGCGTATCTCTGTTGTTCACGCTGTGACATCACACTCTGGCTTCACTGTGATGGCACACTAACAGAATCCCTTTTATGCCCATATATTGAGTTCCCTGTTCCCCATATCTAACAGGACTTCTTATGGGAATGCCCATACTGTATGGAAGCCACATACCACACTAATAGAATCCATATATGGCCAAGACAGATGGCCAAGACAGCCATATCTGTGTGGCTGGTTCTACAGACAGGGATCTCCTTGTATGGGCATAAAAGGGTATGATGTCTCACAGCATATCTCCAAATACAATACATGGATCTCCATATATGGGTACCAGGGGTCTCCATATATGGGTAACTGGTCCGATATACATCACTGGCCAGATGGCAAAGAATTGGTGCGCATGTCGCCCTGAGGCGTCTTACTAGTTTACTAGTCTACACATTTAGAGAATGTGTAGACTAGTGAATTATTGCCGTTGTGCCTGTCATCTCTCCCACTGGCACATCATATACAGCATAAAATCTGTATC
>NC_137812.1:36847608-37040108 GCF_963921795.1 Nannobrachium achirus | reverse complement strand
CCAGTGTGTGTGTGTGTGTGTGTGTGTGTGTGTGTGTGTGCGTGTGTGTGCGTGTGTGTGCGTGTGTGTGTGTGTGTGTGTGTGTGTGTGTGTGTGTGTGTGTGTGTGTGTGTGTGTGTGACATATAGTGACAGAGAAGGCTTGAGGAGATAAAGAAGGAGACAGGAAGAGAGAAAGGGTGTAATGCAAAGCGAAACTTCATTCTCTGACTGTTGTCTGACTATTCATGGGTTGCATTTGTAGTCCTACACCGGCCATGTTGAGCACCAACACAGGTGTTCTGATTGGCGTAGAACATTAGTTATATGCCAATCAGACAAATTGAAACACCTGTGTTGGTCCTCCACATGGCCGTTTAGGACTACAAATGCAACCCACGAACGACATGTGACTGAACATTTGGGCAATGCTTCAGCGCGATCACGGACCCATTTACTTCTATCATGAAATTGAAGTTCAATGTTTCAAGAAGTACAGTATAAAGCATATGTGAATAAAAATTAAAATGAGGTACTTCTGACTGTCAGAAAGTGTGTGGTTGGTCAGTCCAGTGATTTGCAACATTAGCTCCAGACTAAAAACATGGCCTTGGTTTCTGAGATGTCCCTGGAGTGTGCACTGTGCAGTGTGGTTTCCAAGAACCACGGATATCTGTATTTGTCTGTCTGTAGGTCTGTGGAGAATGCACCCAATCTGGTGTGTTTGAGAGTGGTCACAGGTTTCCCCAATTGGCCAAACCGACCTGTTGGTTTCATTGATTGGCAAAGCTTTGCCTCACGTTTTGTTACCTTGTAACTCTAAATGTTGTCGACACGTGTTCAATTGTTGCTTCCTTCATTAGAAATTGATATTTCCTCATTGACTAAAATATTGGCAGAATCTGTTTTCCTTTGATCATATGCTAAAATAACACATTTGAGACCTGTTTCTGATGTAAATCAGTGAGGACAACATTCTGGAATATAAATTTCTAATCAGCGGAGCAACTTGTTTCACATACATTTCACAATATAATTTACCAAAATGAGTTACATCATGCAGTTAAACAACCCAAAGCTACTGAAGTGTTAACACATACCTATTATAGGAGCAGTGGACAACTATTGAACAGCACCCGGTGAGTGTTTGAGGTTTACTTGGTTTACTTGAGACACTTTGACTTTTGATAAGGTGGGAAGTCCCGGGAATTTAACTGGGAACCTTCTGCTAAAAGAACTGAGAAGGAGACGGAGAAAGATAGAAAACATTGTTGATCCATTCTCTTGAATCGGTTCTGTTAATGCAGGGGTCTTCAACAGGGGGTCCGGGACCCCTAGGGGGTCCTCAGAGTTCAAATCTTTCCTCAGAGTCCAAATCTGATGTGATATAAAGAAAAAAAGATAATCTCCTTTTTTTGACAGATTAACTGTTCAAATTATTTGCGTGTGCGTGTGCACGCGTGCGTGTGCATGTGTGCGTGCGCGTGTGTGTGTGTGCTTGCGTGTCTGCCTGCGTGCGTGCGTGTCTGCGTGTGCGCTAGCGTCTCTGTGTGTGAATATTATCTGTAGTGCAGAACTGTCAGAATGCAGAGGATGGGGAACCTTTGAAATGTATGCCTAATCACTACAAAGCCTTCAACACGGGATGTGAACAAACCCTTAATTGACACCATAGTGTTACTGTGGGTACCGCACACAAACACACACCCATGCATGCAAGCAAGCCACGCGCACACACACACACACACACATACAAGCACGCGCGCAAGCACACACACAAAGTTCAGAGACAGTGTTTGCCATGAAAGGGTTTTGATGTGACACAGCCGCTTTAGGCTGAGACCTGCCATTAGCTGCACGGCAGAACAGAGGAGCAAACTTTCACCAGTGATACAGCACTTCACCCAGTCTATACTGAGGAGCATTCCTAACAGGGGTTGACAATAAGGTCTCAGAGGCACTTGCCCGTCGGGCAAGTGCAGGTCATGTTCTACTTGCCCAAAGGTCATGCCCACTCGCCCGAAAAGTAAATCATCCATTATAAAAATGTTATGTAAGATTTGAATTACTGCTTAATTTAACACTTATTTTGTTACTTTCTGTGGCTGTGCGATAAAAAATGTCATAAGTCAATACCTCCAAATCTAAATACCAAATACCTAGATAGCTATGATTGAATAGGTCTATGTTTTTACACTTATAAGAGTGTGAAAACTAACTCTTATTTTACATTCCACAGACCAGAAGACAGAGCGCGTTGGCCGAGTTCAAGTGTTTAGACAGATATCTTGTCTTGTGTTTGTAGACGGTTGTCCGCTCTCAAATGAGCACTTGCCCAGTCGGGCAACCTGAAAGCCAACTTCACCTGCCCGAAAGTTTTATTTACCTGCCGTGGGCAGGTGGGAAAGCCTTACTGCCTTAGTGTCAAAGAATGCTATAATAATAACATTATAATAACTATACCAACCAGAAGTTCGGGCCGATTCACGCCTGAATGCGCCCAATATAGTTACGTTGTACTGTGTAGTTGTGTACATGTAGTGAGTAAGGATGCTGTTGGTTTGAGCAATGAATATATGAATTATGCATTTGGACAATTATATAGGTATAGATGCATATGGACAGTTGTTGATGGAAACGAGATAGCATTTGTTGTTAGATGTTATGGTTTATTGTCATGTTGTAATATCGGACAGTATTTGTCGCAACATATATACAAATAAGAAAGGCAATAGTACTAAATTAATTAATATCCGGAATGACAGTATGTCAGTATATAGTATGAACAAAACATTAACAGTGAAGCAGTAATTAGGAGCATCTGTGTGTTGTTTCAGTGGGGAAATATGTCAAAGAGCGTGAAGAATGAAGGTAATTTGTCGGTATGCATCCAGATAGTAGGAGAAAATGCAAAGTGTGTGAGGTAGGCAAAATATTGGGCAACAGCAACATTTAAAAAAAGAATGATAATCTGTGAAGTGTCTCTATAGCAGTAGTACAGCAGAGTACATTTTTTTATGTAAAAAAGCTATCTGAATGATTGTCTTTTGCTAATTAAAGGAGTTCCCTATAAACAATGTTGTCAGTAATGCATGATGCCCTCATCATTATCCACAATGAAAACTGCTGGCTCTCTTTCCCCTGGAGAAGGCTGGTTAGAGTTGGCCATGAGCGAACACAGGTTGAGGCAAGTATGCCGAATCCTTCATTCTCTTGGCCCTGACCCTTATGGATAAAAACAATGGATAGATGTATTGTATATCGGACAATGGGGTAAACCTATGGAACAAATTAGACAAAGACCTCAAACTGAGTAACTCCATAAAAATATTCAAAAGAGCCTATAAAGCAAAGGCTATTGATGGATATAAGAAATTGTTATAATGACACGGTGACCACGTCTGTACGATGCAATGTATGTACGTATGCTTACGAACATGCGTGCCTGCATGTATATGAGGGTTCACGGGACATGGAAATGTTTATATATAATACATGTTATTAAATAAGCTATTATGACAAAAAATGAGTTAGTTAGTATACATCAAAATATATATACGTATATAGAAATATATTTGTATATATATGTGTATATATATGTATATATAATTATATATATATTAATGTAAAGGTTAGATCATAGTACTGTTCTTCTTGTTCTTCCTTTTGTTTATTTCTTTTGTTAACTGATCTGATGTCAAATCTCCTTGTAGTTTTTCTTCTGGTTAGATTTTGTGTTATAGTTTTGTTGTTGTCTTTTGTCTTTTGTTTTGTTTTGTTATTTGTTGTCTTTTGTTTTGTTTGTTTTGTTTTTTTGTTGTCCTTATGTTTCCTTGTTTTGTTTGTTTACTGTCATTATATTTTCCTCTAGTGTAAATCAATTCAATGGCACAAAGGGTAAGCACAATAAGCTTTAAGCTTCAGCTTATGCCTTTTTTTTTTGGTCTGTTTATGTGAATGAAATGATTGAAAGAAATGAAGGAAAACACGTTGTACCATACAAATGACCAAAAAATAAACTAACTACTACTACTTATTGATGGTACCAGAGAAAGCTAAGATAGGGAACTGTTGTCTAATGAAAGTGAAGGGAAGCTCATCGCCTATGTCATAGTGAGGTATTCTTTGGAGGAAGATTGTTTCACCCCTGTTTGTGCCTACTGCAATCTCACACTCAAACACTCAAGTCTGTGCGTGTCAGTGTGACGTAAATCGCATTGTGCCCATATATGGAGATCTCTGTATATGGAGATCCATGTTGTTTCGTACAATTGTACATCGTGCAAGTACAGTAACGGCAGGGGAAGTAGCTAAGAGTAAGAACATAGGCACACATCTGAGCTATCCGTGTGCAAAAGTTGGAGTCTGTAGAACCAGCCGTGTGATGTAGGACCCCTGTCATGCCGACTGGGACCCCATGGGTCTCGACGTCAATTAGGGAAATCACACAGTGCTTCATGGGCAAAGGGTGCTAACTGAGCCAGTGAGGAAAACAATAACTCCAGATGTCAAACAGACAGCGTGGCAATGTAATGGTAAAGCTTCTTAGAAGAACACAAAGTTTTGCCGATTGACTGCAGTAAATCGGCAAAACTTTGTGTTCTTCTAAGAAGCTTTACCTCTGTATTCATTGGCCGGTTGAAGGAACCCTATTGGTCAACTCAGACTGTGAATCAGGAGGAGGAAGAAAGGTGTGTGCACGTGTGTGCGCACGCACACACGCGCACACACACACACACACACACACACACACACACACACACACACACACACACACACACACACACACACACACACACACACACATACAGACACACACACTCTGTGAGGGAAATAGAACTTTGTTTTGGCCTGTCACAGAATGGTGACCACAGTAGGACACACACATACTGCACACACGCACGCGCGCGCACCCACACGCACGCACGCACGCACAGCTTGACCGCCCATCACTGACCTCTGATTACCACCAGCTTCCACAGCCTCCTTCACTCCCTCTCTCCATCCCTCCTACACACTCCATTGCTTCTCTCTCCCTTTTTTCTCCCTGCCCTCGCATCCCCCCCCCTCCTCCCTGCCCCCCCCCCACCCTTTCCTCACTGAAGCTTAGTTTCTCTCTCTTCTCTTTCATATCACATTTCTCCATAACGTTTTTCCAACAGCCAATTTACAGCTAGCCTGACATGGCCGGCCTAAAACATGAAAGAGTGTTTGCACTTTCATACACTGTATCATCATGCACCCATTCACCCGTTTGTATGGTCACATGCACTTCCATTACTTCTGTGCCAACACAGCTGGTAGTGAAATTGTTATATTCATCAACAGTGTGGGCAATAATATTTACATAGCACGGTTCAAAGTAGTCGAGATAAAGCAAAACAGAGGGAAGAAAAGTATTAAAATAGTATTGCAAAACAGAATAAAACTAAAGTAATTATAAAATGGCTGATAACGAATCAACGATATGCTTTCTTACTGTCAGTTCAGCTTAAATCAACATGTACTTTAGATTTTGTATTCACTGCTGAATGTCAAACACACAGCATGTATGTTTGAAGAACCCACGACTCCACTCAACCCCTGTGCGTGCGTGTGCGTGTGTGCGTGTGTGTGTGTGTGTGCGTGCGTGCGTGTGCGTGCGTGTGTGTTGTGTGTGTGCGTGCGCTAGTGCGTGTGCGTGTTTCGGTGTTTGCTGGATGCTTTGCTCTTCTCTCTTGTGTACATAGCTCTTAATTGCCTGGGAGAGTTTCCGACCCAAATTAACATTTCCTTTCAAAACCTCCCACTAATACACTGTCACTCATTTGTACACATACACATACATGCATAAATGTCGGCGCACCTGCTCCCGCTTAAACGCACGCACACACACACGCACGCACACACACACACACACACACACCGTACAGTGCAACTAAGTACAAGGCAGAGTGGAAAGAACTACACACAAACACTCACACATCATGCCGTGGGAGATGTCATCTCCTTACAGTGTGTAATTAATCACCAGGTGCCTATATTACCACCATCTCCATTTCACCAGGGCAGCACTTAGCGTGTCTGCGTCCATCAGTATGGCCTCAGCCTCAGTTCAACCTGATGTCTGAGAGCTAAGAGCTCACATTTGTCCAGTGAGAGCCCCTCTGAGAGGACGATATGGAGAGGAGAGGAGCTGTGGTGACTATAGAGGGATTGATGATGAGAAAGAGACATGATGGAAGGCATCCAAATTACAATTCAGGATCAGACGATATTTGCACATACAGGAAATGTATCTTGGTGAGGTTGTTGCATCACACTTAAGGACAACTTTGTTTGTTTTTTTACAACAAGGGTTCATATTTTAGATTGTAATTAGAGAAAAGAAAAGATGAGTGTTAAAATGTTTTAATTTACTGCTTTCTATTGTTTTACCAATTTTAGTATTTTGATTTCAATGGGTGGGGGCGTGCGTCCATGCAAGTGGCTGAATATGTCTTTTTAGACACAATAAGCCGGAAATGTCTTGTTACTATTTACACCAACCCTCATGTTGTGGGTATGAGAACGTGTTGCATAAGTCACATCTGCCCATGAAAGATTGCGGTGCATCTTTGGAGTGGGCTTATTGTGTCTAAAAATACATATTTAGGCACTTGCATGCATTCCCCCTACCTGGGGGCATGCATGCAAATCAAAATCATTAAAATCACTAAAACGATAGAAGTAAATGAAAACATTTTAACTCTCATCTTTTCTTTTCTCTAATGACTATCTAAAATATTAACCCTTGTTGTAAAAAAACAAAGTTGTCCTTTAATAACAACAACAGTATAGTAATATTTTTACGGTAACAGAATTTAGTTTTGTAGTTGATTACTATCAGCCAACCACCACAGTATTCATGAATTCAAACGGTACATTCAGACAACTCACTGGTGGAGTTTAAAATCGCTCAACTCATGAACAAAATCAATAACAGCATGCTCCCGGACAGTATCCAGAAGATGTTTCAGAAAAGACAAACAAAGTAAAGTCTTAGGGGTACATGCATCTACTCAACAGTAAAAACCAGAACAAATGCCAAACAAAGACATATTAAATTCACAGGAATAACTTTGTGGAACAGCCTTGATAAGGATCTGAAATTGTGCAGCTCATTAGCCTATTCAAAAAAATACTTCTACAGCAAAGTGTCTTGTGCTTGTACTTTGTTTCTTTTTCTTTTGTTTGTTTTTTGTTAGTTTTTTTTCTACATTTTCACCTTAATTTTTTCTTTGTTTTGTAAAAGGGTAGGCTTAATCTTTTCTTTAATGTTGTTTTTTGTTACAGTTTACAGTTTACAGTTTAGGCATTTAGCAGACGCTTTTAATCAAGTGACTTACAATAAGTAGATATTACATTACTATAATAACAAGATAACATGTCAGAACATCAACACCAATATAACAAATGCATATGAATATCAATCTAAAACAATAAAATCAGTAAAGAGTAAAATAAAACAAAAACAAAAAACGTTGACTAGCTTCATGTATGGTCATTGAGTGGTGCTATGGGTCAAGGTGGAGTCTGAAAAGGTGAGTCCTCAGTCCACGGCGAAAGCTAGCGAGTGAGTCCATTGTTCTAAGTGCGACAGGAAGTTTATTCCACAATTGGGGGCCAGGAGGGCAAACTGTCTCGGACGAGTGGATTTCTGTCCTGGGGCCTTCAGCGAGGGTTCTGTCAGCATCCCTGTGTTGGCTGATCTAAGTGAACAGGTGGGGGTGTAGGGGTTGATCAGGTTTTGGAGGTATGGAGGCACCATACCTTTGGCTGCTTTGAAGGTCAGCATCAGTGTTTTGTATTCAGTGCGGGCCGCAACCGGGAGCCAGTGGAGGCTGCGGAGAAGGGGGGAGACATGTGAGAACTTAGGCTGGTTTAAGACCAGTCGTGCCGCGGCATTTTGGATTAGTTGGAGAGGTTTAAGTGCACATGTCTATGATGAAGGTGTACAGATTTTGATTAAAAGATGCAAGGATAAAACATAGCTTATTTCCATTGTGGACCTTTGTGTACATACAGTTATGCACGCAGAGAGGTACACAGAGGGTAACAGTATGCACATTCACTTTGCAGCATCTATACTGTATTCACTTACGTAATTATCCATTGTTCTGGCCAGGGAGGCCTCCTGCCAATCGCAGAGATCTGTCCATGTGGGGCAGAGGGCCTTTGTTAATGAGCCATGTTGTGACACGGGAAGAACTGTTGTTGTTTGTGGGAATCGATAAACGCTGTGTAGAACTTAGACCATCACGTTGTTTGAACTTCTTCAGCTGCTGCACAGGAAACAACATTCACACATGTGTGATGTTCTCCTCCCACTGAGGTCCTGTGAGCAGGGATGTCGCACCAAATTCTGGGCCCTGGGTACAAGGATTCACTCACATTTTGTGCTTTAACTATTGAAAAATAGCAGATATACAAGCTCACAGCGCGGCACCGAGTGCCGCGCTGCGAGCTTGTAGATCTGCTATTTTTGAAAAGTCGTGAAAATTTGTACGGAGTCTGAATATTGTTTGAAAAAACTGTGTTTCTATGTCTGTGATGCTCAAATATTTTCATGTGAAGGACCCCCAAAATGATATGTATTTGGCCATGGACCCTCATCTAAAAATATTTAGTTCCAGGGACCTCCCAGAAGGAAAATTTGAGTTCGCTTAAAAAGTACTCAAAGATTTGCACATATTTTCACGACTTTAAAAAAATAGCAGATCTACAAGCTGGCAGCGTGGCACTCGGTGCCGCACTGTGAGCTTGTACATCTGCTATTCTTCAATAGCTAAAGTATGAAATAATTAAGGTGTCCCGGTGTCCCCCCCTTGTGATGCCCCTGCCTGTGAGATTGTGACCAGGAATTTGAATGACTCCGCAGTGTTATCCGGGAAGATGGAGGTCTCCAGGGAAGCCGGTAATGTAGAGTGGCACAAGATATAGAGGCGTGTCCCAGAGAACACAAGTAGACACAGGCCTTCCCATTATACTGCAATATCAAATTTAATTTCACAACATACTGTGTAAACAAATATTATTTTGCACATGGGTGGTGAAATGGGAAAGGGAAATACATCATCTCCATCTCTACAGAATCAACTGGAAAGGCCGTTTCAGACTATTGACTCATTTTCAATGAGAGGCGAGCGATTATATGGGACGAGGAGAGGAGAAGTTGAGGGGTGGATAGGTGAGCGGCCGGGCATGCACGCTCGAATGCTCATTTCATGCATGCGCTCGCTGGCGGCAAGAACAGGATTGTGACCTTTGTAATATCGCCTGTCGATTACTCGCATAGCGATTGTGTTTTGTGTCTCCACTCCCCTCTGATCCAAGCGAGAACTGGTGTCTGGAGGCCAGTTGATGTGCAGAGAGAAGGCGGAAAGCATGCAGCCCTGCACATCTACAGTGCTGGTGGACCAAGTGGTTGAGATACGCTTAGCCATGCAGCCACACGTGCTACTTCCTCTCTATTAAGAAATCATTGATCCACTTGCTTGTAGAAAATGTGTTGTGAAAATTGCACATTAGCGGCTGTGCAGCTACCATGTTATTCAGTGTTAAATACATTAACACACTTGTTACGTGGCTGAATGGGGTTGTTGGCTGACTTACTGAACTATGGAATGGATGAACGGTCTGAGGCAGCAATGAGATGCATGCACACGTGTGCACACGTGCGCTTGTGTGTGTGTGGGTGTGCGTGTGTGCGCCTATGAGCCAGCAATCCCAACAAGCCGTGGGCATCACATTATTTCACACTTATCAATCATAAGGCCAACAAGAATTCAAGAATTCGCCTTTTCGTCCCTCTGCCCACCAACTGCCCATAAGAGTTGAAAAGCAGGAGGAAATTGGAAAGTAGGTTCATCAGCCACTCTATCATGTTAACAGTGCTTTGGAGGGAACGACATTTACATCAGCAGTGACGTCAGCAAACAGCACCAACACACAAAAAGACACAATTTACAATCTTTGTTGCGAGAAACAAAAACAACATGGCATGGCATGAGAAACACAGGACTGACGTGTTGTAGAAAGAGGATGAGAGAGTAAATATATGTGAAAGAATCTAACCCAGTTTGAAGTGAGCAGTGGATGCGTGTGCGCGCGCGTGCGTGCGTGCGTGCGTGCATGTGCTCCTATATGCTCCATGTCTGGGTCTTTCAGTTCATACTACATACATATGACAGAGGGTTAAATCGGGAGCCCTGTAATTATCTCCCATGAATCCACTTACAGCAGCCGTTAGACATGAGCGCTTTGTTGCACTTTGAAGCTCACACCCAGTGAATAATGCAACTCCTTCAACATCTACCTTATTGTCACATCACAGGTTTACAGGTGTAAATAAGTGAAAATTCACACTCTACATCCTGTAAAAAAAAAAGAAAAGAAAAGAAAAAGCATAATTTACACAACACGCCCTGGCATCAGTATACCTCATTCATGCATGGTTAGTGACTCCAATTTCCAAATTTAACTCCTTCTTATAGGGCTTCAACATTATCAACGTGTAATCACCAGTGAGGGAAGAACTTGTACATTTTTATTTAAAAGATCACACCCGTGTGAACTGAGCGGTGGTTGTGGTGTGTGTGTGTGTGTGTGTGTGTGTGTGTGTGTGTGTGTTGTGTGTGTGTGTGTGTGTGTGTGTGTGTGTGTGTGTGTGTGTGTGTGTGTGTGTGTGTGTGTGTGTGTGTGTGTGTGTGTCTGAGTGAGTGAGAGGGTGTGTGTGTGTGTGTGTGTGTGTGTGTGTGTGTGTGTGTGTGTGTGTGTGTGTGTGTGTGTGTGTGTGTGTGTGTGTGCATGCGTGTGTGCGCGCGTGTGCGTGTGCAGGTGAGTGTGTGTATTGCAGTTGATGCTCAGGCTAGACTCAACAGGCTAGACTCATCAGCACCCTCTTTGGTCACTCAGTGGAATTCAGGCTACATACAGGCTACAGACCCACACGGACGGAGACACGGAGACACGGAGACACGCATACACACACAGCCATGCTAAGGAGCAGTATAACCACCACTCAAAAATACTATACAATGTACATCATACACATGGCTGCTCCTTACAGTATTTATGCTATGTGTAGATGTTGTTTTTCGCTTCCATGCTCTCCCTCTCTCTGCCACCCCCTTCTTTTTTCTTTCTTTCCTGGAAAACAATGAAAAAATGGAGTGTACACTGCACAACAATGCATTTCACCCACTGATTTACACCTGTGACCATAAAACTGGTTCTGATTCTGATGTACAAATGAAAGTCTTGTATTCAATGACTTGAGTAAATTACAAAAGTACTGGCATGCCAATGTACTTACAGTACCAAATAAAAGTACCTGTGCTGAATGGTCCATTTCATTGTCATATAATTGGACTGTAATTATCCATGTGCAATCACTTTAATATTGTAGCTGGTAAATGTGGGGCTGATTTAAATAACTCCATGTGCTGCTGGGTACCTTAACCTATAATAACATGTCATAATCTATCAGATCATGTATGCTTTGTATTAATAATAATCGAAATCTGCAAAGTATCCATAGTAACTAAAGTTGTCAAATAATTATAGCCTCTGCCATGTGGTGAAGAAGACTTGTAATTAAATAAAGTACTTGAGTAAATGTACTTAGTTACTATTCATCAATTAGAGCTGAATGGTCCAAACATAACAGGCAAAGGGTTGAGGACACAGACTCTCTCTCTCTCTCTCTCTCTCTCTCTCTCTCTCTCTCTCTCATTCAGCCAACTGTTCCCTCAGGCTATATAGGATCTAAAATCCAGCAGACACTCGCACTGTATTGCGGGGGAAATGTGCCTCGTATTTCAATAATGTAAACATGTTTGATTGATGAATGGCCACATAGTTTACCGAGAGGACCCCACCCCCATCTGATAACCTTGTCAGCAGTCTGATACAATAGTTTTGATTGATTGATTGATTGATTGATTGATTGATTGATTGATTGAATACTTTATTAATCAGAAATGTAAAACACCTGCACCCTCCCAATGACTACTGTGGGGATTAGCAGGGATAGATCACTCGTAGAGAAGTAAGGTATATGGGGAATTGGCTTAATCACTAAATTGGAAATATGAAGGGGAGAACACGCCTTCTACCTGTTTTTCTAAAATTATTATACTATGGTAGTTCTCTGATCATATGTTATTTTTGTGTCAGTAACTGTAACTGATAGGAACACAATTTTAGGTGTCATATTGTACATACCTGCCCTGAAATGTGACATTGGAATTTTCAATAAAAGAGATTTGAAACCAAAAAAGAAACATGTCGTACAGACATTAAGAGTTAAGATATAAAGGTCCCGCATGGGACATCATGGGACATAGTTTGTGATCAAATGTATTCAATTCATCAACACAACAATACATTACAAATACAAAATACTACAGTATATCGTCGTTGTAGGGTGGAAACGTCGTATCTCCAAGTTTCAAATTTGTACGTCCTTTCGCAAAGTAAAGCCCTGTTTCATCATACAAGGCCGTCACACATAAACAGTGAAAACAGCAGATCTACAAGCACACAACGCCTCGCTTGTGTGCTTAGTTTAAATCATTTTTTAAATGATAAATGCAAAACGAACGGTTTTGGACATACAGGGTTTTCACCCGGCAACGACGATATGTACAAAGGAGAAAGGGGAAAAACGGCACCAGTGAATGATACCTCCTTTCTATGAGAATTTGCATTCACCTCCCCTTGTGGTCTCCTGATAGATGAGTTTTGAAAGAAGCCAGTGATTCACATCTTTTATGGATGCTGTCAGGGCATTCCACATTTTGGTGTCAGTTTTCTATTCCCCATGTTTGTTCTATATTTGGGTAGTACCAGATCCTTGTCGTTCCCTCTAGTGTTGTGGCTGTGGGTGTCACTCACTGTGGAGAAGTAGTTAGTCAGGTATGAGTGTGAGGGGACTGCCCCTTTGACTATTGTTATCAAGAATACAACATCACCGAGACATCAACAAGATCACCTAATTTGGCACAATGCCAGCGTGATATCACGCATGAAGTCTCATCTAGATAAATACTGTCATAATACTGCCAGAAACAGAATAGACACATATTCTCAGAATCTGTCAGTTAGTTGTCAGGAATACAGCCTAGATAGGTAACCTCTTCTTTGCTTGAGATTACTATCATCATCAACTCTGACATTGAAATCATTTGCATTTACAATACCAATCGATGTTTGGACCCAAAAAATTATGGATTCTGTTTTACCAAGGAGTTCAGAACTGTGGGCTTCCTCAACTTGCTTTTTGTCCTCGCCCGAGACCAGTAGTGCTGAGTCGTCAGCGAACAAGAACAAATTGCAGTTACAGGCTGCTTTCATGTCATTAGACTATTAAATAGATGATTAGACTGATTGGTGTAACAAAATGTTTTTTTTTTTTTTTTTTTTTAAACAGTGTTCAAAGCAGTTGTATAAGTTAATTAACTGTTTCTCCATTGTAAGCCTAACAGTAGTACTGTATGTTTTCATTCACTTGACATGTTATACTCACTACTGTGAGATGTGGTACTCACTATAGTGAGATGGTCACTACTGTGATGTTGTAATCACTACTGAAAGATTGTGAGATGTTCACAGTTATCGCTACTGTGAGATGCTGTACTCACTACCAGTGATGGAAGTAAAAGTATCAATACTGCAATGTAGAAATACAATATTTTCCTCTCAGTTGTGGTGGGATATAATAAGTAAAAGTGTTGAAAATTGTAAATACTGAAGAAAGGGGGGAAAAAAAGAAAAACATGGATTGCTTTTTGAGAGATGTTGTACTCACTTGTATGTACCACTGTGGGATGTTGTATTCACTACTGCAAGGGTTGGAAACCTTAGGCACAAGAGCGTGTCACTAGTTCATGTCCCGATTCCGACGGCCTTTGCTGCGTGTCACTCCCCATCTCTCTCCCTGTTTCCTGTCTGCAGTCTACTGACTATACTGTACTATCAAGGCAAAAAGCCCAAAAGATATCTTAAAAAAAAGAAAAAAAGAAAAGAAATTGGTACGATCAAGAAAAGAAAAAAACATGGCACTTCATGTCAAAAAGGTTGCTGAACCCTGGCCTGCACTACTGAGAGATGTTCGCTACTACGAGATGTTGAACTCTATAGTCACTATGCAGTGGACGTGAGATTAGAGTGGAGCGCCCAGTTGAAATGTCAAGTTTGGCAGAGACGTGTCAGAGAGGCCTTCACACTCCGTACTGTTAATCACTGCAACGCTGCACAGGAGAGTACATGGGCATTAAGTGCTTGCATTTCTACGTGTCCATATGAGTATGTGTATGTGTGTCAATGAGGAGTACTAGTGACACCCCTCCGCCATCTCCTTCACGGCACCGAATTTAAATGAGACATTTTTAGCAATAACGCATATTAATCAGCTGGAGAAAGATGTTGAAAGGTTACGTTTTTCTCTCTCTCTTTTTTTATTGCGAGCGTGTTGCCAGCTGAACTAGAAGGCTTCAGGTGTGAACTTGTGCATGTCTGCGGCGGTGGTGGTTGCGTGTGCATATAATTGAGGCAGGAGGCACCAGAGAGGATAAAGTAATGTAGGCGTGGGTGCAAGAGGTCAGAGTTGATCAAACAATGGTGGTTACAGTCCATTTGGGTGGTACAGAGTTCTAGCAGACAGTCTTTCAACCGTTCTGACACGCTTGAAGAGGCGGCTCGGTGCTCTCCTTCAGTCAACTCTGTTTATCTCTGTCTCCCTCACTTTCACCTCTTTGTCTTTCTCATTTTTCTTTATTTTTTAGAGTAACTCATTCTGCCCCTCCGTCCCCCCCCCCCCCCCCTCTCTCTGCCTCACCCTGTGGTTCACGCTGTCCTTATCAGAAGGCGACAGAATGCTTTGAAGGCGCAGCCTAGAGTCATTTTGAGAGTCAAGGACCATAAGCAACTCATTCCCTTCTTTTATAGTGTTACTCCTTAATCTTTCTTTTTCTCAATTTTTCTTCTTCTTTTTTTTTCTCCCTTCTCATTCCCTCGTTTGCAAGCAGAGGTGGCAGTGGCAGAAGGCGATGGCATCCCGATGGCATCCCCTCATGTCGTTGTCAGTTTGAAAACAAATGTTGTTATCACCTTGCCTCAGCGTGAGAGTGCTTCCATTGGCATTTTCACACAGAGAAGATTACGCTTTTATTAGAAGTGCACTCCCCTAATCTTCGTGATTGTTATCATAATGGTGTATAGGTAAGTGCATGTCATGTGTTTGTATGTGTGTGAATGTACGGACGGACGGACGGACGGACGGACGGACGGACGGACGGACGTGCTTGTGTCATGTTACACTAAATGATGGGTATTTTATGTAGGTTGAAAAGCACAGCAGACATCAAGTTATAGGCCAGCAGGAAACATTACACATTATCCTAAATGTATTTCTCGTCACATGTTGGTGTCGGGAGAAGAGATCAAATGAATAAGAGTGATGACAAATAATCACTTGCAATCGCAACTCCAAAACACTGTTGCCCCCAGGAATCCTCTCGATGTGTGGCCCTTTCCATCATGACACACAAACCTTATTTTGCCTTCAAGTGCATGCTTCTGACTTGCTTCAAGTGCTCTCAGAAATACCAGGTAATCAGCGCAACCTGATATCAAGATATCAAGTTAATGTTGTATAGAATTGTACTATACTGTGTATATTGTAAATGCAGTCCATTTAAAATGTATGCAAAACAGCTACATCGAAATAGTGGTAATTATGCATCATGCACAGGGTATGGTGGTGGTAATAGGGTTCAATCTGGAGCAATTGTCAGAATGAGAGGTCACAGATGGGTAGGAGAAGGGGGAGGAAAATGTAATAGGAGAGGAGACTGAAGGTCAAGGTGTTAACTATTGCATTACAAGATACCGGTACATACAGTACAGTAACATCCACACATGGATAAACAAACACATTTTACTGTGTATGTTTCTAAAGTATGAAACTATCGCTTGTTGGCTTTTCTAATCCAATATTTAAATAGTAGCATAACAAACACATTATCCAAAATGCATTTCTCATCACAGTTGGTGTCGGGAGAAGACATCAAATGAACAAGACTGATGACACATAATCACGACTTGCAATCGCGACTCCAAAGCACGTTGCCCCGAGGACATCCTCCCGACGCGTGTCCCTTTCCATCATGACACACCATTATTGCGCCTTTGAGCGCATGCCATAAGTACGAGATTCTGACTTGCTTCAAGTGCTCTCTTCAGAAATATCAGGCAACCTGATATCAACAAAGCTATGTCACAGCAAGGGACATTTGATGGGTCTTTTTTTATCTCTGTTTATGTTTCACCCCTCTCCGTGCCTGTTTGTGTTTCCGTCATTGCAACAATCTGATTTCTTTTTACAGTATATGGCTTCAAGGTGTAAATATCAGAAAGTAGTTTTGTGCTCCAGCAGCTCCAAAAAAATAAAAAACATTATCAGCTTGCATTATCAGGTGACCAGAAAGTACATGAGAGAATAATACCATCAACTGTTGACATCACTGTTGACATCACTGTCTCCACCGTCGTAAAATGTTGCTCGCTAACTCAGATAACACCGAGTTCACATCACAAGTTCCCATTGGTAATTATGAAGTGTGTGTGTGTGTGTGTGTGTGTGTGTGTGTGTGTGTGTGTGTGTGTGCGTGCGTGCGTGCGTGCGTGCGTGCGTGCGTGTCCGTGTGGTGTGAGTGCGTGTGGTATGACATACAGTATGGTAAATATTTACATACGATTATTCCAAGCAGCACTTGAAGGTATGATTATTTTCTTTTAGAGGCCTTTAATTAATATCATCAGTCCTCAATCCACAAATCACTGTGTCTCTCGCCTCCTATACTGTCATCCAGAGATTCCAGACACTCATGGGAGACTAGCGCCTAGCTAAGTGATGTTACCACTTTGTCATAAACACCCCGCCTTCCAATTAGCGTCTTTATTTTCAGACGTCATTAGCGAGCCAGCGGGGGCTCTCCACATGCTGATGTGTCACACAGCTAAGACACTGCTGCGCGTCAGAGTGCATACAAGTCTGCTGTGTCAGAGTGTCATGCTTTCACAGAGGGTGTTCACTACATTTTCATCAATTATAAGAGCAAGTGGCTTTTTCCCCCCCACACACCTGAGTAAGGATGTATGAATACAGGGCTTCAGTGGCTCAGGAGGTAGAGTGTCCGTCGTGGAATTGGAATTATGTTCTCGGTTTGATTAGAGACAGATGGGGCAATAATCGTTATCATCATTTATCGTGATAAAAAACACTCAATAATCGTATCATCTAGATAGAAATGTATCGTGAAATCATCCTCCGTCATTCACGGTAGTGGATAGGCACTATATCGTCGTTGTCGGGTGGAAACCTCCTATCTCCAAGTTTCAAATTTGTACGTTCTTTCGCAAAGTAAAGCCCCGCTTCATCATACATGGCCGTCGCACAAAAGTAGTGAAAACAGCAGATCTACAAGCACACAACGCCTCGCGGTGCGAGGCGTTGTGTGCTTGTAGATCGGCTGTTTTCACTAGTTTAAATCTTTTTTTAAATGATAAATGCAAAACGAACGGTTTTGGACATACAAGGTTTTCACCCGACAACGACGATATGCTGTATAGACAGTCCATTTTAGAGCCCCTCTCCATGTTGGAGCGAGGTCCTCTCGACGTGCGGTCCTTTCCATCATCCTTATTGTGCTCTCGAGTGCATCCCATAAGTAGGAGCTTCTGGCTTGCTTCGAGTGCTCTGGTCAGAAATGTAAGGTAACCACAGCAACCTGATATCAAGTCTCCTCCATTTTGGAGAGTTGCACTATTACAGCATATTGCAAATGCAGTCCATTTACCATTTATGTAAAACAGGCAGCTAAATCAAAATAGCTGTAATTATGCATCCCCCCACGTGGGTGCGGTGATGGCATTAGGAAATAATCTGGAGCAATGTCACAGATGGGTATAGGAGAAGGGGGAATTACACAGGAACAAAATTGAATGGGGAGAGGAGTCTGAAGGTCAAGGTGTTAACTATTGCATTACAAGATACTGTATATACAGTAGGCCTACACAGCAGTGGTGCAGTGCTCATTGCACACTGTACCACAGCATCCCACATGGTTCACAGTAACATCCTCACATAGATAAACAAAACACTATTTTACTGTGTATGTGAGATTCCACGTAACTATGACAACATAACCATAAAAAAAACGCTCAAATATGGATTGTTTTGTCTAACCTCAATATGTCGTCATGGCACCATGTAATGTGTAAACAAATCAATCAGCTATGGGCAGAAAAGAAGGATGACATCAGCGATCTCCATATATGGGCACAAAAGGGACAAGCACTGGCAGTGACAGAGATCTGGTTTTCCAGAGCCACAGAACAGACCGCTATGCCCATATATTTGCATAATGGGACCGACAAACTTCAAACTCGACACGCGCAGTGGCAAGGACACAGCCAGAAGTGTATAATGGGTACTTTAACAAAGCCTCCGACACTGTGACTCAGACATATTGGTCAGATAATGGATCAACAGTGCAATGTAGGTGTGAGGGCCAGTGTGAACTCTGGAACCTCTAGTTATTTAAAAACTCAACCCATTTGAGCAATATTTAAAAGGATTCATTTTGCATGGTGTTAGGAATATAATCTTCCCTTGCTCGTTTGCTCTGACAGATTCTAAAGATGTCGAATAACATCTCTGTGGTTTCTAACTTTTGTTCATTGCTAGTATAGATTTATCTTCACTTAAAATGTCTGCTTGGGGAAGAAAATCGTATAAGATGAATTTGTGCAGAGATGCATTCAAAAGCAGGGGGTGCCTGTCTTTCTTTAATAAAGACATCATTGTGTGCCTTATAGTCAGCTTTATTGATGCATTTCCTCCAGTAGCAAATAACCTCTGCTATTGGTCGGCAAACGTCATGGGTTTATGGAGGATTTGGTGAGGTTATGCGCTGAAGCTTTGGGGTTGAACCTCAAGAGATAATATGACTGAGATTCTGCCTTTCAGAACAAAGACTAGAAGAGCCAGAGACAATGAGATGGAGGGGGAAAATGGAGAGACAGACAGAGAAACCGTTAGATCACAGCCTCAGTAGTTAACCAAAAACATAATCCTCCTTTTACATCTAGCCATATCGTCGTTGTCGGACGTAAACCTTGTATGTCCAAAACCGTTCGTTTTCTATTTATCATCTAAAACATTTTACTAAACTAGTGAAAACAGCCGATCTACAAGCACACAACGCCTCGCGATGCGAGGCGTTGTGTGCTTGTAGATCTGCTGTTTTCACTAGTTTTGTGCGACAGTCTTGTATGATGAAGCAGGTCTTTGCTTTACCAAAAAACCTACACATTTGAAACTTGGAGGTACAAGGTTTCTGCCTGACAGTGACGATACTATTGGCATGGGAAATCCATTTACATTTTCAAAATAAGTGTGAATTGTAAGCACAATTAAAAGGTATTGGCCTACTACAAGAAAGAAATGTATAAACGACTGTACGTCCATCTCATGCATCTCGAGAAACATGATCTGACCAACACTGTGTGTGTGTGTGTGTGTGTGTGTGTGTGTGTGTGTGTGTGTGTGTGTGTGTGTGTGTGTGTGTGTGTGCGTGCGTATATCCACAACTTTCCAACATCCCATCGTGCATTGCGCAGAAGGCGAGTGGTATTTCCGGCGTCGCAGCCGAGTGTGATATACAAGCTCACAACGGTAGCATCTGCGACGCGACGTGAGCTTGTATGTCTGCTGTTGACCAGAAGTGTCCCGCAGATAATGCTACAGTAAAGTCTTGCGGAAACAGGTGGATAATATACCACGTATATCATTTTCTCTGTGTCTCTCTCTCGCTTTGCTCTGTTCCTTCAATTCAACTCTGCAGTTTTCCCCAGACTAGTTGAGTCCCTTCTGTTCACAGCTCCCTGTAAATGAAAAACTAAAGGTGTTATGGCTCATTCCACATTCACCCAAGTTTGACGCTGTGACACTCCTAACAGAGCCTTATTCCATTATCACTCACCGTGAGTCTATGTGTGTGTGTGTGTGTGTGTGTGTGTGTGTGTGTGTGTGTGTGTGTGTGTGTGTGTGTGTTTGTGTGTGTGTGTGCGTGTGTGTATGCGCGTGTGTTCGTACACCTGTGAATTTACTTGTGAATGCATAATGTGAAGTGTGTGTCATCAGATTCAATTTAGGCTTTAATAATTAATTTGAAACTATTTAATATGTGAAATGATAGATGGTGTCACAGCAAGGGACATTTGATGAGCCTTTTTTATCTCTGTTTATGTTTCACCCCGCTCCGTGCCTGTGTCTGTCTGTGTGCCCGTCATTGCTTTTCCTCTTTCTTTCTTTGCTTGCTGTCTGTATTTACTGTTTCAATGTGCTAGGCAAGACAGCTCCAAGTACATTCGAAGCGTTGTGCTATTCATACGCTGAGTTGGCGGTGCCCAAGATCAAATCCATGGTCATGGTCTAACGGTGAATGCTTTACTGACTGAACGACCTGGACACTCCCAAAAGATTGAGTCTAAAACTCACACAATCAGTACACATTATCTCTGGACTCCTGGAGCCATGTGATCAAGATCCGTCAGATTGTCCTTCTAGACTAATAGATTTCTCTTATAGACCTTAAGGCAACTTCATACCGTGCCTTCATGACCCCAAATGTCCTCTCATTTACAGTATATAACCTCCCATGCATGCATTTTATTACCTGCAACCTCCTTTGCTGAGAGTCAGAAAGGGGTACTTATAAATGTAATGTGAAGCTGAAGACAAGGCTAGCCTCCATCTCTCAGGGTGTAGGAAATTGCAATAAATGGTCCTGTTTCTCAGAATCGTGCAAAATAGAAAAAATGAAAGAAACACCACAGAGGGTCACTGATGCAAATCACTAGGTAATTAAAACAATCTAACGTGTTATGTTTGTGTGGTTTAATTTATATGTGACAACCATATGGCTCCTTAAGCCTTATTGAAAGCCTCATACAACATGCTGTGCATCTGTCCCAAGTCTCAGCGAACTTCCTCAAAGCGCTGGGACTGGGGAAGACTTGACCTTGGACTTGCACCTGTGAGTCTCCTCTGTATTTCTTTGCAAAACTCGCAAGCCGGATTTGTGTGCAGGTGCCAGGTGCTGCATGCCGAAACACTCTACAAATGTTATGAGCTTGTACAGTAGAACTGCTAAGTATATCAAGCTAGTCTTGTTAATACACAACACCGTAGGTCAAACCTTGTAGCCTATACAGATGGCTCGACCACGATGGAAAGCTTTTTTTCCCTTGTGTTTTCTTTATTATGCATTACATTGTATTGGTCATTGTTGTGATGAAGTAAATAAAGGAGATGTTAGGAGGCTGGTGGAAAACAAAGACAATGTTTTAGGTGCAACAGATACCAGAAGTCAAGGTGAAGTCCAATATGACCCGCTCTCTCTGCTTTTCCACCTGGAAAATATATCTCTACTAGCACATTCTACAGTGAAGGGCACTGAGACAATTAAGAACATATTTATAATTTTACTGTATTTATTTATATATACAATCACAGTATACAAAGGAGTATTTCACATCAAATGCACAACAAACTGAAGAAATACCACACAAAAGCCAAACTAACAAAGCAGGACGGGAGAGCACAGTGGGTGGAGGGGGGGTTGGATCAATAGTATATGGGGGCTTGGATCGGAGGAGCGGGGATCGCCTGCGGAGGGGCAACGCATGTACAGTGTTTGGAAAAGGCCATGTGCCGTCCCTGCTTGTCCTTACTTCTCCTCTTATATTATCACTACCACTTGAAATAGTATATGTCGATATGCGTAATAAAGATTGAGTAACTGCATCAAGAGTAGCAACTTTTGTATTGTTTCTTTTTTCTCACATTGTCACCTGGGTATACAATACGTATAAATAAGCCATGCCAAGCCATTTTTCAGAGTCTTTGGCATGACCTGGCTGGTGATCGAACCCCGACCTCACAGTTACAGGGTGGACACTCTAACCACAAGGCCACCGAGCTGTTTAATCAACACTTCAATTAGTGTTGATATTGTTGTTTTTAGATCAGATAATATATTAACTGTAATAGTTTAGGTGCACATAATATGTGTACATATTATGTACACCTATAGTGTACCTTTTTTGCCAATGGGCACACTAAAAGCCAAAATTTGCCTAATAATGGGGGATTCGTCTCACACACCAAAAACAACAACTCAGCACCATGGACAGAGCCAGTGTCGTGCCAAAAAGGAATTGCCCAGTTTATATTGTGGGCCTAATACACCTACATGCTAACTCTTCAAGTTCAAGTTCAAGTTTTGTTTTATTGTTTTGCACACACACACACACACACACACACACACACACACACACACACACACACACACACACACACACACACACACACACACACACACACACACACACACACACACACACACCCACACACACACATTAAAATAGGTCCTAAATTACATGTGGTGCATTCACCACTGTAGTGCAAGTCAGTATGTAGCTTAGAAAGTACAACCTGAAATCCTAAATCACATTAAATGTGCATCAGTAGTGCAAATCGATAAGCACAGACGACAGACTTAGGTTTTTTCAGCAGCCTGACAGTTGTTAGATAGTCTCTTGTTATGGCTCATGATACTCCGGCATGGTTTGCCAGGTCAAGGATGCAGCAGTGGTTTGAACAGGCAGTGGCTGGGTTGATGTATGTCCCTGATGATACGCTCAGCCATGGCAACACATCGTCTCTCATGTGTATTTCCTGGAGGGAGGGAAGCTCACCTCCGTATGCACCAATCACTGCAGAGCTGTGCAGTCAAGGGCTGTGCCGCTCCCATACCACACGCTGGAACTACTTATCAGGACACTCTCAATGGTGCTGTTGTAAAATGCACTGAGGATGCGAGGGCTCACCCTATATTTCTTCAGGTGCCAGAGGCAGTAGAGCCGCTGCTGAGCCTTTTTCACCATGTGTGTTGTATGCGTGGAACATTTCAGAACCCTGGAGATGTGCATTCTCAGGAATGTAAAGTCACTGACCCGTTCCACCTAAACGCTGTCAAAGTGAATTGGGGCGTGCTCTCTCCTCTGCCACCTGAAATCCCATATCAGCTGGTTTTGTAGAGGTCGAGACATATTCCCCTGACATCAGTGACCTGACCTCGTCTCATCTCGTCGTCACTGTTGATCAAGCCCTCACCGTCATAACATCAGCGTATTTGATGATGACATTAGAGCTGTGTGGGGCCTCACAGTCATGTGTACAGGGAGTAGAGGAATGGACTCCGCACACATGGATCCAGTGTGACAGCACAGGACAGAACAGTAGTAAGACACACAACCTTGGGGTGCTTAGGCCCAGGGACAGTAATCTAGGACTTGAAGCCTGAGGGGACCACGGCTTGGGAGAGGGAGAGGATGAAAATGTCTTCGAACAGGCCATGTCTCAGGACACGGCCTGGCATGCCATCAGGGCCGATTCAGCTCTTGGATGGCTCTGCGTACCTCAGCCTCCGTGATGGTTAAAGGGCTGGCAGTCGCAGGCGATGCAGGCTCTGGTTAGCTGGAGCCGTCAGTCTCAAACTTGCTGAAAAAAAGTGTTCAGCTCGCCTGGGAGGGAGGTAGAAGGACTCTCTGTGCATCCAGTTCTTCCTCTAAGATCGGTTACGGATCAGGCTATGCCACATAATCCTGTGTTGCCGCTCTAGAATTGGTCCTCCAGTTTGGTAGCGTATTCCTTCTTCGCCCTCCTGATGGTACATTTGAAGAGCAGAACAGGTGTTCCCCAGATTCCTGGATCTGAAGGCAGTGTTCTGTGCATAAAGAGTAGCTCTCTGTTTACCCAGGGTGTCGGGTTGGGTTAGATCCAAACTGTCTTTTTTGGAACAATGTTCTCAGAGCAGTTACTAACAAAACATGTGACTGTATCTGAGAATTCTTTGACATTGTTCTCAAAGGCGTGGGCGAAACATCTCGCAGATCAGAGTAGGTACTGGTACTGACAAGCTCACATTTCAGCCTTTGCCTGTACTTAGGGAGTAGCTCCAGATGCCCAATACCAGCATCATGCATCAAGCTCTTAAATGGAACCTCCAAGGCACAAGAAAGAGAGGCGGGTAAATGAACACCTGGACCTTGAGGCTAACATCAAGTAATGAGGGCTGGAAAGGAAAGCCGAGGTTAGTGGACTCTGGTAGACTGGACTGGAGTCAACGGCATATTCTTACATGAAAATAAGGAGCGATAGGCATAACGTCGTTGTTGGGTGAAAACCATGTCCAAAACTGTTGGTTTTGCATTTATCATTTTAAAAAATATTTAAACTAGTGAAAACAGCCAATCTACAATCTGCTGTGTAGATCTGCTGTTTTCACTACTTTTGTGCGATGGCCTTGTACGATGAAGCAGGGCTTTACTTTGCGAAAGAACGCACAAATTTGAAACTTGGAGATACGAGGTTTCCACCCGACCACGACGATAAGTAAGCAAGTATTTATCTTAAATGTGGAGTACAAGCATTTCGCTGCCCACAATGAATGCTACTGGCTGTATCGTTCAGCATGTGACCAATAAAAGTTAAAACTTGAACTTGAAACCACACACGTGATCTTTTATGGGTTTATATAATATTCCCACCACACAGTGCATTAAAGCGTATGGCCTGAGAGAGAGAAACAGAGCATCGCTGTGTGCTTCTCTCTTCTCCTCTCTTTCTGCTCTTCTCTTCCACAGCCAGCATGTTCATCTGGAGGAAGATGAAAGGATGACTTTTGCTCATTGATATAAATAAACGGAGGGAGAAAGGGATGAGATGAGACCGCGTAGGACGGGTGATATCCTCGGGGCAAAGAAGGAGTGCAGGAGAGAGGGATGAGGAGACCGCAGGGAAGAGAGGAGGTGGAGGGCGAGAGAGAGGCGCATGGAGAGCAGCGAGAAAGGGACAAAGGAGAGAGAGAGAGAGAGAGAGAGAGAGAGAGAGAGACTATACAGTGAGGGGAGGATGAAGATCAGGAGTTGAAAGAGGACGGAGAGGAAGAGGAGAGAGGAGAGTGAGTTGGGGGGGGGGGGGGGGGGCGGGTGATGGAAAAAGTCATTCTGCTCACAAGATGAAAATGACATTTCCCACTACATGTGATTACAACCAGACCACACAGCTGCAAGCGTGTGTGTGTGTGTGTGTGTGTGTGTGTGTGTGTGTGTGTGTGTGTGTGTGCGTTCGTGTGTGTGTGTTCATGTTTTGCCATATCTCCATATCTATCCGCTCGCTTTCATATATGCCTGCCAGTATATAGTACAGTATATATACGAGAGTGTGTGTCTGTGTGTGTGTGCGCACGCACACGTGCACACACACGCACGCACGCACGCACGCACGCACGCACACACACACACACACATTTTGTATGCAGCCTATTTATGCTCACTTGAATACCATCAACCACTACATGGGGATGAATGCTTGCTTGCATGCCGTGTGTGTGTGTGTGTGTGTGTGTGTGTGTGTGTGTGTGTGTGTGTGTGCGCGTGGGTGCGGGCGTGCGTGCGTGCGTGGGTGGCGTGCATGCATGGGTGCAGTCATGCAGGCGGGCGGGCAGGTGTGCATGCGTGCGAGCAGAGTTCTAATCCCTCTACCTGCTTGGTGGAGTACATTTATATGAAGCACCAGTTAACCTTTCTTTCCCGTCTAAAGCCACAGTGACGTGACATTTTATTAACTGTGGCAGGTGATATATTACCACACTTTCCACTGTGAGATTACATTAAACCGTTATCAGGCCCCCTACCATTTTCTTTCCAGCGCTCTCCCTCCCCTTCTCCTCTTATGCCCCGGCCCCTCCGCTGTTCCCTCTCGTCTACCCTCATCATACTTACGTACGTAGGTGCACCTCCATCTCCCTCTCTCTCCTGCAGGCTGCCTCCATTGTGGTAATTACACTCAAAGAGGGGATGAGGGACGGCAAGGCGGAGAGAAGGCGAAATGAGGGAGAGGGAAAGACAAACTCAATGAAAGGGACTTTCAGAGAGAGAGAGAGAGAGGGGGGGAGGTAGGGAGAGAGAGAGAGAGAGAGAGAGAGAGAGAGAGAGAGAGAGAAAGAGAGAGAGAGAGCAGTGGTGGAAAAAGTACTCACATTTTGTACATAAGTAAAAGTATCAATACTGCAATGTAGATGTACTCCGTTACAAGTAAAAGTCTGGAATTCAAAATGTACTTGAGTAAAAGTATGAAAGTATTGGCATCAAAATGTACTTAAAGCACCAAAAGTAAAAGTACAAAATGTTTGAAAATAGCAGATCTACAAGCTCACAACGCGTTGCGATGCGACGCGGTGTGAGCTTGTAGATCGGCTATTTTCAAATAGCCAAGGTATAAAATAGGGCTAAAGTCGTTAATGTATGTTTCAAATAAATGTAGTGAGTAAAAGTATTGGAAATACTCAAGTAAAGTACAAATACCTCAAAAGTGAACTTAAGTACGGTACTTAAGTAAATCGATTTAGTTACTTTACACCACTGAGAGAGAGAGAGAGAGAGAGAGAGAGAGAGAGAGAGAGAGAGAGAGAGAGAGAGAGAGAGAGAGAGAGAAGGAGGGGGGAGAAAAGAATCAAACTAACAGAGAGACAAAAGGAGAACCAGAATGGGAAAAGAGAGGGAGGACAATCAAGAGTGACAGAGGAGGAAAAGAGTGTGCAGTAATGGGTGTGTGGAGAGGAAGGGAGAGAACTGGGGCGTCTAGATTAGAACGATATTTAGTTTGTAGTGAAGCTCTCCCTGCCAAGTAGGCAATCCCCTCTGGTTGCCAGTGATGGCTGTGTCGCCTTGGTCTTCAAGATACACGGAGGACCTTAATAATAGCTGCCTCCTATACCCTATACTGTACCAATATAGATGGAGGGAGGGAGAGAGGTGGGTGGGGTATAGTGGAGAGGGGGATTGGAGAAGGACATAACATTAGAGTAAAAAAAAAAAAAAGAAGTAACGAGACATATATGGGGAGAGAAACGCATGTGCAGTTCCTATTAACCGTTATATTGTGCACTTTGATTTTGGCATTGTGGGGTCCAGCAACCTTATTACCTGAGATAAAGTGGTTTTGTACATGAGAGCAGAGCCCAGAGGTGGGTTATGGTAGATGGTGTCTCAACAATGGCATTGCAACAGATGAGATTAGGATTGGTGGTAAACATTACTTGTTGTATTTGTCTCGTTAAAAACCTAATGAATGGTGCATGTGCAGATGGGTGGATGATGGATGGTGCAGTAGATTAGAGTTTATCATGATTGATTATGTGTGACGTTATAGAGTAGATCATGTATTCATTGATTATATTAATATCTAGGTCTGTATGATGATACTAATACGTGATAGTTAGGAGTCGAGAGGTCTTTAGTAGGCCTCAGTACTATTGTTTTGGTAAAGCCTATCTTGTTATGGTACAGCTCGTTCCAGAGGCCTTGAAGCCACAGTATAACTCTAGTGTTTGACCATTCTTCTTGGCAGAACTCTTTTACCACTGCCCAGAGTGTTAATTGTACTTCTGTCCATGATATCATGTTATATAAACTTGACCACACCACCACCTAATATAAATTGTCTTGTCTCCTCATTTTCTCATGATTATTGATTGATCTGAATTCCACCACAATGGATAGATATAAGGTGATTTGAAGGTTATATTAGTCAGGCTCATGAGCTGTATTCATTCAGTGTGAACGTGAGGAGGTCAACAACAAGAGGCAAGTCAAACCACTGGAAGCATGACCACAATGAATTGAGGCCAAGTGTGCTGGCCAGCCAAATAAGATGGGATGGGCCAACTTATGGAACTAATTTGATTGACGTTTTCTGGATGGGATTTTGTCCACTGAGCGCACGCCGTTTACTGTACCAGTCAGTCACTTTCATGGAGTCTGACACTGGACTGCTTTCCTCTAATTCAATCTTCACAACCACTCACTTTTAATTTCCTCATAACTCTTGTAAGATCCCGCCTCCCTTCCTGTACCCCTATTAGGCAATTGTGTTTTAATTTGAAACAGCGGATGAGCTATTGGCTGTCACCGCCATATCACCCGTGCTATGCCAAAAATGAGCATAGCAGCTGTGACAGTTTATCCTCATTCACTCCCTCTCTCCCTCTCTCCCCCACCATCTCTCTCTCTCTCTCTCTCTCACACACACACACACACACACACACACACACACACACACACAACACACGTACGCTACGCACTCACACACACACACGCACATGCACACGCGCATGCACACGCGCATGCATGCACGCATGCACTTTAACACACATTTTACTGCTTGCTACTGCCTACTTTGGGGAATGATATTAGCCAGTGAGTCAGTTGCTGTGCCAGGAAACCAAACCAGTCCTTCCTGACACGTAGCTGCATGCAAAGTCAGCCAGGGACACAGCGAGCCGCTCTATACAATTCTATAAAACTCTACGACGATGCAGACGACTGCAGACAGTCATCCACACTGCACTATGATGTTAAAAAACGCTGGAGATGTAAATGTGCCGACAGTCTGATCAGGTATTCACACACGGTGGTTTAGTTAGAGGGCGGCATGCAGACATACACTTTCTTTCCCTCGCCTCTTCTGAGGGGTGAAACAGAGCCACAGTTAATTGTGGTTGCGGGAGACGTCAGAATGTTATCAGCGTCTCTCTCTCTCTCTCTCTCTGCTTGCCATCAGTGTTGACAGGCCAGATGGAACCCTATCAGAAAGATAAGAAGAGAGAGAGAGAGAGCAGGGCAAGGAGAGGAGATAACTGAAGTGATGAGGGAGAGAGAGAGAAAGAGAGAGATATGAGAAAGAGTGAGAGAAAGAGCGCGCAGTACAGAGCAAGACAGTAAAAGAGAGGAACAGCGAGAAAAGATACACCTTTATAGTGTCCTGAGTTGAGGTGAAGAAAAGAACACCATCTCCTCCACTCATCACCATGTTTGCTCTGATCAGCAGGGCTTTTTGATTGCCTGGCAGCCCACAAACACTGATGCACCTTGACTATGATCAAAAATCAACCGGCGCTCCTTCTCCCCACCCCATATTTCTTCATCTCCCATCCATCGCAACCCTTCCCGTCTGTCCATTTTCCCAGCGTTGCTCAAAAGCAGCCCTCATTTTTATTCTTGCCATCTTTCTTGCCATCCACTATAGTGTCTTTCCCCCTGCTATCCATCTGTTTTTCCTTTGATTCTGAACCTTCCTCGTGGACCTCATTTCTCGGTTTTCTCCCTTGATTCTGCTATTGTACCTCTATTCACCTTCTCTCAGCTTTGTCAAGTTGTATTTCTACACCTCTTGCTCTGCCCTGTCGTCCTCCATCCCACTTGAAAACATATTATCCCCCATAGATTCCACCTTTCTATGATATGCATCTGTCAAATGGGGAGAAACATAGAATAGTCCCCACTCCTTTCATTTTGTCACATTATATAATTATACTGTATATATATTAAGGGTGCAACGGTTTACAAAATTCATGGTTCGGTGCGGTTCGGTTCGATATGTTGTTAGCACGGTTCGATACTTTTTCGATACAAAAAATAAACAGACATTTCCTTGATTTATAAATGTATTTTTATAACTACGTATTTTTTTTGTTTTAACTTTGAACAATACGCTACCCAACCTCTAGGGTAGTGGTTCTCTAAGTGGGCTCTGCGGACCCCTAGGGGTCCTTGAGGGGGTTCCAGGGGAATGTGGTTCGATATCGATGTATTGCAGCACCCCGAATATATATAAGCACATAGGTGATAGGTGAAAGTTGTCTTCTGCTTTTTACCCCTCCTTTAAGAACTAGGAGCAGTGTGCAGAAATTTGCTCAGAGAGCCTGCTCCCGGGGAGCAATTAGGGGTTAAGAGTCTTGCTCAGGGATATGTATAGAGACATTTCTGGCCTGGAATCGTACCTTGAACAACCAGGGTCTCGAGCTCCCCAGGCGGGCTCACTAACCACTCAGCTATGGCCGACACCCTGCTGCTGCTGTAGTAGTAGTCAGCAGCAGTAAATTGAAGCTGGATATTCACACTATATGTAATTCACTAAAACCTACATTTATTCCATGTCCAACAGCTCTATAATTAACCACAATTAACCATTCAAAAGAAATCTTGTTCTACTGCCAGAGCATAAATCAATGTTCCTCCTCTATTTCACACTGTAATTGACCTTTAAATGTAGGAGCAATATGTATAATTGTCTTTGAAAATAGTACAGACAAATGATCTGAGAGGAGGCGCTCTCGAGATTTCCACCATTTGACTATGTGTCCCACTCTTTAACAAGGCTCAGCTTTGACTATGCTTTTCCCAGAAAGTAAACAAGACAATTAAATTAGCTTGACCTCTCAGTGGCACTCGCAGTGGTCATGAAAGCTTGGCGTAATAATAAACTTGAACAAAAGCTCTACACAGTGAGTATATTGCAGTGAATAAAATCATTAATGAGATCATTTTTTATTATAAGATTTGTAAATTAGCACAAATCCTATAGGTTGTATGTCCCTTCAAATGTGTAGGATCAAGTATGGGCCCACCTCGGTAGTTCAGGCTGGCACAGAAGTCAAGCCAGTCCCACACTCACCTCCAATCACATCCTGTATGACTACACAGTCTATTTAAACAGACCAATATTCCCTCTTATACTGTATGCTCAACAGCGTCTAGCAGATTACCAAGCGTGTTTAGGAAGGGAGCGCTCGTTTTATGGTTAGATGTCACAGTTATTGTCCACGACATTCAGTTATTGTCCACGACATTGCAAGCGGCGCGAGCGGGCACTGCCCGCGAAGAGCGGGCCAGGGGCGAGTTACGAAGCCGTGGTGAATGCAATCGTTATATTTATGTTTATCGTAAGCCCACGATAAACGCCATGATAATTGGGTTTTGGTGCACCTCGCGCGGTCCAAGTGACTACAACGGAGCGCTCCCTAGGTCCGGTTCAGCCAATCACAGGGGGCTCGGCGGGGACAGGAACTTGTACAAGCTTGGGTATCCGCAAGACGCTGCTCAACATCCCTCACTGCTACCACAATGAGTTCATAAGTGAATAAACTCCACCCACCTCCCCAGCCTCCTGCTGTAGTAGTTTATGTATTCAATATGTCAGTATGTAATTCAATGCGGGTTCACATGAATTGTATGTTCTTTTAATTTTGGAGTATCTTTAGGTTCTACCCATGAGGAGATCATACTGTATACTGTACTGTATGTCTATTATCCATGTCATAAATTGTGCTCTGCTGTTTGTGCGTCCTTGTCAGGCTTGCAAGGATTCTCCACAGTAGCAGAGCAACACCACCAAACTCAATGCAATATCACTGCAACAAATGTTTTTCATCTTGTAACAAGTGTCTGACTGAACAACCTGACATTTGAATAACCAAGATGGCAGCCATTTCTCAAGATTACTGCCAAATTGGACTCCCAAAGTTAATTCTTGTCATAGAAATGTGTGTAGTTGGACAACTTGAATGATCTCAGTGTCATTTTGTATGCTCCAATTCACATGAATTTAGTGAGGTAATGTATCACCAATACATGTTTATTGTAAAATAACGCCAACTGTATTGATCTTGTTTGAATTTCCACTCTGTTGGAACTACACACACAACAAATTTATGTCAGTCAACTGCTGAAAGGCTGGCTTTAGTTTGTATTCAAAGCTGTTCACACAGATATGTGAATGTTCCTCCAGCAGCTAATAAATTACTGTATATATGTAGCTGCAGAGTGCTGTGCATGGGAGCACTGAACGAAAGAAGTTGAGCTCTAGCATTATGTAGGTAGCCGTGTGTGTTTAAGCCTGTTGCCCAATCAGGTACCAGCATTTCCGGCAACGTCATCATTAAGAGACAATGAGGGACCAGCATTCCTGGTGATGCCAGAGGTGATGTCACTGGTATTGCCAGTGGTGAGCACACTTCGTGGAGCGCTCTGCTGGCACACAAGTCGGCCATACATGGCCAAGTTGGCACGTTGGCACATTGACAGAGTGCAGTTCTAGTTTCTTTTGCACATGGCAGCCTCAGCCTCTAGAGATCTTCTTCTCATTTCTCTCAACTTCTGTGTACCCCTTTTGCACGTTTTTGCCACCTTCTCCGTGTTTGTAATGATCAGTGGCGTCAGTTCAGAAAAAGCTAAGGTATGGCAACATGACTGGTGTCTTAAGACACCAGTCATGTTGCCATACCTTAGCAACAGGCATGATGATGCATTTATTTTAAGAAGTACATTTTATTTTTTCCCCTGTTTCTACAGTTTCTTGGGCTGGATATGGCAGCCTGGAACGGTTGTTCAAGTGCAGCTAAACTTGGCATGTTAGTATACGTGCCACAATTAACAATAATGCAATGCACCTGTGCAGCTGACCTGCGGAACCTGTGAATTTACCATTCTGTCAAGATGGGGAGAATACAAGTGTGGAGAATATAATTATAATACCTTGTTAAAGTGACCATTTGTTAAATTTTGCATTTGTAGTAATTTTACTGTAATTTAACCACATAATAACCATTACAGATAGACAAAGAGACATTCATGGATTTATATTTAAAAGTAACTTACTGTATTTCCCCCCCTGGACCCAGGGTATGGCAGCTGCATACCCCTGCCATACCCAATTGACGCCCCTGGTAATGATCTAGTTAACCTTTTCCTTTCTCTCGTTCTCTCATCACTGAGCCAACGTCTCCTCTCTGTGTGTAGCAACATGTTGTGTGGGTGGGACTCCCTGTCTGTAGTAGCCTGTGTGATTGGGAATGGTAATCAAATGAGAGACAAGAAGGCAATCAGTCTCTCTCTGCTCTGTGGGCTGGTGCTATGCAAGGATTGGACAGTTCAGATGACAGACAAAGCAGTGTGCCAATTACATTATATATTTTCTCTGTAGGCCGGTAGTTAAAGATGATGGGGAAAACATAATAATAACAAGACTGCACCTCTAACGAGGAGCAAACTTGCGCCATATAATGTATATATATACTGTATATATATATATATATATATATGTATATATATATGACATGCTCCGCTCGCATCCGACTGAGGGACCTCGGTCTCAGACTCCAGAGTGGTGGACACCCCCAGGGACCACATCTAGGATATACATATATATATATATATATATATATATATATATATATAGGTGATCCGAACCTCCCCACCCAGCTTCGAACCCGGGTCTCCCGCGTGAAAATCCAATATCTTAACCATCACTCCAAAGGGACATCCCTATGGAACGAGAGCAGATACTAGACTTTTGAGGCTTCAGGCTGGGGCTGCGACTCTCTCCGCCACATATATATATGCTCTCGACCTTGATCTCCTCTACCTTGGGGTTTACTTGGATTCTCCACACACACACACACACACACACACACACACACACACACACACACACACACACACACACACACACACACACACACACACACACACACACACACACACACACACACATATATTAATATATATTATATAATAATATGTTATTTATAATAATATACATATACCGTCCGCTGGCCCATTTTGATCGTCGGCCCACCGTGCATACAGTATGCTGAAATGAAGTTGTACTATAGTGCAGAATCTTTCATTCATTAAACATTTTTACTTTTACTCCCATGTTTTTGAAGCAGGAGAAAAACCAATGGGAGCTGCATTTGTTCTCTATGTCTTTCAAAATGTCCAAAATGATTTTAGATTCAAGCTGTCTTCCTTTGGTTTCCATACTAACAGTGACTTCTCACAAGTCCTGTTCCAATTGCCCACTTTATTCTTAGAGCGGGTGAATTTGTCATCCGATGGCAGTAATATTGTTTCGTTTGACTGGATAGACCAGGGCTTTTCAAAGTGGGTGACGGGGCACCCTGGGGTGCCACGACGGCAGTCCAGGGGTGCCGCGAGATCATTTGATAATATTTGGAATTCATTTGGACACTTGAAAAAATATTTAGTATCATTTTAAACTTGAAGTACAAAGTTATTTTCAGTCAGTTCTAACCAAAATGGCTATTATCTCAACGTTTTCCTCGCAACATAATCACTAAAATATCATTACTGTCAGGCAGAAACCTCTGTCGCACAAAACTAGTGAAAACAGCCGTTCTACAAGCACTGTGTGCTTGTAGATCTGCTGTTTTCACTAGTTTAGTACATTTTATAGATGATAAATACAAAACGGTTTTGGACATACAAGGTTTCCACCCGACAACGACGATATGCTATAAATATAAGGTGCTGGGAGTGAAAACTATAATGTAAGGGTGCCTCGGATTAAAAAACATATTTATGGGGTGCCCTGAGACAAAAAGGTTTGGGAACCCCTGGGATAGACTCCACCCAATGAAATCGACAACATAGACTATGACCCCCTCAATGCCTTGACTTTCCGCTTTGGGCCTACTTACTAATAGTTGCAGCTAAGGAGGAATGGGATTGGTGAATCTCTGAATACCACTCTCCCCATTCTCAAGAAGCACAGCTCATTTTTACAGTCATTAGTTGCAGGCTAATGTATACAAAGGACCAGAATATTCCCCACTATATCTGCCTGTCTAGAGCTATCTGCAAGAAGACTTTGGTAATGTCTGCAGTGAAAACTATCTTGTGGAGTCAGAATTTGATTAGCACATCTAACAGATTATGATTCAGGTTCAGTCCTGTCAGCAAACTGTCACTGAGGGATGGTAAATGCTCCTTTTGAGACGATGCATCAAACACAACTCTCAGTGTGGTTGTTACCTTCTCCTCTCCTCTCAGAGCACAGCATGAAGAGGTAGGGAATACTTCACAGTATCTGCTTGCTCTGCTGCCAAATAATTCACTGGGAGAACCTCACAAGTGCTCACAAAGGTCATCTGTATAACCTTGCCTATTGCATAAATAAGTGCCTTAGCCTTTAGGCTCTTGTACAAGACATCTTTTCTTGGTGACTCTGAAGTTGTCCACATCTCTGGCTTGCTGTCATAGCTCAACATAGTAGATAGATAGATAGATACCTTTATTATCCCAAGGGGGAAATTCAGTTGTCCAGTTGTAGCATAGCAGTATACAGTATTTACAAAGTTACAGAGAAGTAAGACAAAAGATAGATAAGAGTAAAAGAAAAAAAAAAATAGTGTTGAGCTTTGAAGATTACAGCCTGTTCAAAGCTATGAAGAGCCTCTGTTTGCTCTGCACTAGTTTTCTTATGGGCAATGCCCAGTGATCATTTTTTTCCTACCCAGAAAGCATGCAAACATTTTTAGATCTGAATGTCCTACACTTATGTACAATACGTCCAGGTTGTGTCTGTCATAGACCACGGCACTGGCCCTTGCACAGCCCATTACAAAGTGCATTCAAAGGTTACTAGTGACCTCAATCTTGCCAGGTACAGTACTTGATGTAGTCAAGTATAGACAACCCTGCCAACCCTACTTTTCTTGCCTCTCCCTGCATCCCTTCACCTGACAGCGAGAGCGAGGGCTTAAGGTGTGCGATGGAAGACTCTAACCCTCCCAGTTCTTCTCCCAGCTGAACTGGTGCCTCAACCAAACCAGCAAGAGTCACTATAGTGTGATAGAGATCACCCTACCTGCTGTACAGTACACTACATACACCCAGACACTACATTGTACAGTACTGTAGCTGTTGTACAAACATGGATATTATGACAGCTGTTACCAAACAGCACATTGTCAAGAATGTGTATTTACTGCCCAGAAAGAGACATTTTACAAAGATGGGGTCTAATAACAGCGTGGCTTTAACCCATTAAGACCTGAAGCCGATTCTCCAAATGTCTGTCGTTTTCAAAATCTTCTGGTTATTTTGTTCCAGGACCCCCCAGAGGGAAAGATTTCAAAATCACACAGATGCTTTCCCGGTGAAATTCAGCGTTCTCAGCACTGTTGCTTTGGCAGTCCCTCTTTCTTGTTTTTTTTTCTTTTCTTTTGCTAGTTGTTTTTTATCGCACTGACCTTGGACACTGCACTAATAGGTTGTGTAAGTAGTTTTTGAGTATTTCCGCTTGTGTTTGACATGATGGTGAGATACTTGTTGCACTAACTAGCATTGACTGTTATGGTCACTTTGATTTGGACACTGTATTATTATATTGATAGTTGTGCTTTGGACACTTTATGTATATATATATTATTTGTTCCTTTTCTTCATGTACCTTGCTCTTACTGTATTCTGTACTCTGTTCTTTTTTCTTTTTATCTTTTTCATACTTCTCTGTAACTTTGTAAATAACCTTATACTGCTGCCTCTGGGCAAATGATTTTCCCCCTTGGGATAATAAAAGGTATCTATATCTAACCCAGGGGTCTATTGTTGCCCCCCCCCCCCCCTTATCACACTCCACCAAATCAAATGTTTGCCTATTATGACATGCCCAGAATAGGGACGCTATAGGGTTGATGTGAACTTTAATTTCGTACTGGAAGTCAAAGGAGGTCAGATTTACCTGAAACTTTGGCCAAATATAGAGATGACTAACATTATATTCCTGACATAGAAGACTGCTGTTATTAGACCCCGTCTTGTTAAAATCCACTTTGTGGGCAGTAGTATAACTACATTTTCTGGACAATGTTCTGGGGGTTTTGATTGGGACTGTCACAATGCAGTCTGTGGGGCATTAATGGCGGTGTGTGCAATGCACGGCATGCTCCATTTTCTGCTTTTCATTTCACTGGATAATGTTGGTTTTTGGGAATGGTTACTGCTACTTGACAGACTGTCAAGTTTGGCTGCCTGACCTGGTCAGCTGAGGCGCTCTTTCTCTGCGTTGCACAAATTTAATGAGCTCTTGCACTCCCCGTTCACCACATCTGACTGTAAGTCATGATTTTCACATGCAGAGCGGCGTCAGTGCTGAATCATCTGATGGTGTTTCACAGGAGTTTAATCATTATTACATGAGTCACGCATATATAGACCTCTAGGAGTGAGAAGTGTGAAAATATATCCTTCTCTTTGGATTAAGAGGGTATTCAAATTACCTCCTCTTCTCTGAGCTTTTCTATGTTGTCTGAGTAGGTCTCTGCTCTGCTATCCTGGTTTTTACGGCTCTTTGTGTTTTTTCCCCCTACATATGCGAAACCACACCGGCATTATTTGATATGGTAGATTACATTTCTTGCAGGGCAAGATATTGTGGCCCTTACTTTCATTGCTTTTCCTGTTATCGGGTGGGTGTACTGTATGTGGTACACACTTATATGTAAAATTACACTGAGTGCATGAACCACACGGATAACTCCCTGGTGGAGGATCAAGGAAAGTCGTGTTTTGACCACATGAACCCATAGTGTTTCTATTCTGGGGGAGAACATTCTGCGAAAATAGCAGATCTACAAAGATCACAATGTGTTGCATTGTGAGCTTGTAGAGATCGACAATTTTCGGTGAAGTTATTCGGTGCAGAGGGAGAGAAGTACATTGACTGATTGAGATTATTCTATTGGCAAAAATGCCTCCTAATACATGACCATACAGTATTGTACTCCCAAAGTATAGAACACAAAAAGCTTGAGAGCTTATATTTACAATTGTGGTCCTTATGAGTGCATATATGTGTGTGTTTTAGGGTACATTTGTATACTACCATGAGTAAGCCCTTGAATACATTCTAAGAAGTAATGAGCTCAAAATATGTTTCTGTGTATATAATATATATATATATATATATATATATATATATATATATATTGTATTTTTTTTTTATCTTTACTTAGAGCTGATTATTTGAATTACTTACTTACACAGTACACCCTATATTCTTTGTTGTGCAATCTTCATTATACCCTATTTTCCAGAATCTACAGTATATTGCAATTCATCTGATTGTTTCTCTTCAATATTAGTCTAGTATAGAGAAGATTCATGGGGAAGCCTTTTTCTTGTGGAGTGGTTGGAATGATTCACCATGGCATGATGAAACAATGAACATTTCTTTTTTATACAGGTCTGGTACGTCCTGCCCTCACGTATAACAATAACGTCACCAAAAAATAAAGATCATAATTAATGGTGAATTTTAAATGTCTGTGGTAGCGATTGAGATACTTGTAAAACTGCAATAAGCCACCATCATAAACCATGAAAAATGCCACCCACATGCTTTCTGATGTGGCTATGAAAGAGGTTTTCAGACAGAAATGACAATCATTTCAAAACGGGCTGCATAAGGGAACTGAATTTAGGAGACATTGTATTTCCTGCCTGTAGATCATCCACTGTATTTATGTTAATCAGAGTATGCAAATTGCAGTTGCACCACCTTTATTAAAGAGGTTTTAAGCTGGTGTTTTTAGTCAGTACTGCCAAATCTTGACATTCCTTTTTAGATAAATTGTTATTGCGACCGTAGGTCACATTTATTATGAAACACTGCAGCTCATGTGCGTCAGTCAGTCACGCCTCATGTCACGCTCCATATATGGCCAAGAGAATTCATTTGCAAGTGTGACTTGCGTCACAGCAACCACACTTGCAAATTCATTCTGTCCTTGTCTCTTTTATGTAGACAATATGGACATATTATGGACATATTGTGTCTCTGTTCACCCTAAAGGGAGAGGTCGCTTCTCGCCCTTAGGGCGTCTTACTGGTATTGTGACATGCTTTTCCACAAGTCTACAGTATAAGTATTAATTACTGAAGCATTTTTTTATTCTGGACATGGATTCAAACTCAAAAGAGGCAGGGACTGTTAGAAATATAGACTATCTTTGTATTCTGAGCAGAACTGGTCGACTCTCTGGTAATAATCTGTTTTCATGCCACAATAATTTATTTCGTTTTCAATACGAACTATATTGCATTGAGAAAACTTTAGATCAAAAGCGTCAACTTAATGGTGGGGATAAAGTTCAAGCCCTTGCATAGGGTATAGACTTATAATGGGGATATTACTCTGCCCGATAAATTCACAACCCTTTGGAAGTCACATTGTGGTGGGTGAGATATTGATTTTGGAATCGGTTCTCCTCTAATCTATTATGTTTGTACGGTACGTAGGCCAGGTAGATTCTGAGGATGACAAACCTGGTATGTCAAATATGATTGACATAGTTTTTTGGTATTGCTGTTTTTAATTAATTAAAATTTCCGGTACCTTACAGTACATCACTTGCAAATAAAAATAACATTTAATTGTGTTTATAGAAGTCGTCAAAAACATATATGTGCAATGGTTATTGTGAAAAATATACCAGTGAAAGATTACATCAAAAATAGCTTCTGTTTAATAGAAAAGGTTAAACAGTATAACCCGTATGGCATCTTTATTCTCTCCAGAGTCACTGATCTCCCTTGGTTGCCTTTCCTTGAAGGCCCAGCAAAATAATATAAACATGTACCACAAATGCAGAAATGTGTATTCCAAGTTACATACAGTATATTTGGTCCCGAAATAAAACAAAAGAACATAACCGTGTGCTTTTGTGTTCATTTTGTGTCAGAAAAGTCATCCAGAAGAGGAAAAGGTAGCAAAGGATTTAAGAGAGAAGTTTGTTTTGTGAGTGACAGCTGCACCACCACTTCACCCTAATAGCCTGGGTTGGTGGAAGTGAGCAAAACCTGAGGGAATAACTTCAATCACTGGGGTAGAACCAAAGCATTTTGGAATGAAATCCTTCATTTTAATTATTTCCCCATTTCCCCTCTACCCAGCTTTTGATGAATAATTTACATCTACCAGAATTGAGGTGGAGATCTCCTAAATTGAAACAAATGGAACCACGAAGTGCGTCACTAGAGTGGCTATTTAATTCTGATGTTCTCTCACCTGCATCAAAATGTGTCATCAAAACTAATTGTGCTGCACAATGACATGACAAACTATATTGCATAGAGATAAACAACAGTGAATGCTTTGCCCTGTCCCCATGGCATAGCCCTATAATAACTCCATACAGAATGACCTGGAAAAAGGTGCAAGACATTCTCTTGTTTGAAGCAGATACATAATACACGTATTGTATTTCTTTAACACCACAAATTTAGAAAGACATCACATTAGTGCTTTGGAAGTGAGATGGTCATGTTCACAGATACTAATTGGGATGTTTGGAGGCATTAAACTAACTTACTTACTTTGAATCTTAAATTGAGTGGAATTCGAATCTAATTGAGCAATTAAGAAGCCTGGCAAAGGAGTCATTGATTGATCAGGCTAAATGATAACGGTGAAACTAATTGGGAGTCAATGCAGATGGCTGTGCAGTGTGATTGTTTACTACGTTTTAGACTATTGTTCTGTCTCTCACCTTGACTAATTAATTATGTTATGTAGTAATTCTTTATTCATGGCTTAACCAGACAGTTCATGTTCAGCTGATCACAGTTGATCATCAAGCATTCTTTCAACAGGTAAATCTGATAATAAGGATGGATAATTTTTCATAATTGTTCATTTTCCCCCTCGATTCCTTGGATCACGAGGCAAACATCATGAACGTAGCATCCAATCTGGCCAGTGACTGCTCTCTGCCTTGCTGAGGTAAAAAAAAAATAGAGTTTTCCCTTGAGGAAAACCTAATTTGCCAAAACCGCAACATGCAATAATACCCATATTGGAATGGCATGTTGAGGGGCCTCTCTGCTCATAGGGCCGCCACAAACGCTACAAGTTGCAACGTCTGTCGTACAAATAATATTTCCCCTGTAGCTTCCTCCTGACGGCTGCACGAAATGACTGACATAGCCCTGGTAAGGCAACAGGCCTGGTGGAGAGCTGCGCTCAGAGGAGTGCAGTTTTCCAGTTTACTTTCCTCTTGCTCTAGCAATCACTTTATAAAGGCAGGCTAGATGCCTACTGTATACTCTTACCTCAAGACAAAGAACATAAAGACAGGGCTGAATATAGGCAGACACTCCGAGGGAATAATACGCCTGCACAGTACAATCCTCTGTGTTGATTTAACTCAGAGTATATCAATTGATCTGTAAGAGTCCATTTTTACACTCTGTCATTTTGGAACCCCTCTTACTCCACCTACCAGATGTCACTCACTCACTACCTTGTCACTCTGCCTACTACCCTGCTGCAGCTACATTGGTCTCCACACACACACGCACGCACGCACGCACGCACGCACACACACACGCACATGCACGCGCACATCAATATTTACATTTATACATCAATACCCATTCATATGTTGTCCTCATCCATATTGATCTTGCTGCAAATAATTAGATAGTCCATATATTCAGGCTGAAATTAAATCATCCTGAAAATGAAAATGCACGAGGCCAGGGCATACGTGCTGTACTGTACCAATACCAGGCACTGTATCCACTGTATGACCTTGACAAAACCCGGTGCCTCTGCCACCATTGTCTGTAGTATTCAGAATATGTCTTCCTTTGAAGCCTTTTGAAAAGTGAGGTGCAGGTGTTGAATTGATGGAATGTGCTTAAAGGTCTTTCACCCTCATATCTGTCCATGAGGCAGCATAGACAGCCATGACAACTAACCCAGATAAATTCTCTAATTAACTCCTCTGCCTTTCACAGCTCACTCGCTTGCTGCTTTTCTGTCATATCCATCATGCCTATACATAAACATACGGAAACAAATCCACACACACACACACACACACACACACACACACACACACACATTGAGAGAGCGAGAGAGAGAGAACACATCTGACACACACACACACACACACACACACACACACACACACACACACACACACACACACACACGCACACACACACACACACACACACACACACACACACACACACACACACACACACACACACACACACACACACACACACATATTGAGAGAGAGAGAGAGAGAGAGAGAGAGAGAGAGAGAGAGCAAATCTGACCTGTCAAATCTGTATCCATCATGGGTTGCATGATCCAGTCAAAGTGAGATTTAGTGGAGCTCCCTGCCTGGGTGACTGCAGTGGGCACTGTGGGTGAGTCCATATTGACTTGTCTGCTGAAGTGGGCCATATTGGGTTAGGCCAGTCTATCCATTCATCTACTCTAATGACCTTTCTGCTCCTATCCATCTCATAAGCCGAAGGCAGGAGTGGAGAGGAGTGGAGAGTGGATAGGTTATGTTGGAATCGTGTGCTAAAGAGGAGAAGAAACAGGGAGAAAACACAGAAGAGAGCAAACGAGTGGAAATTAAAATCAAAGGGTAGAGTGATTATTTAGAGATGGAGAAAGAGGGAATTGATGGATGCAAGTAATAACAATAGGATTGGTGGAATTAGAAATAATGTAGCCTACGGAAGGAGAGGTTATAGGGAATGCGTGAATAAATGGACCATATAATTATCTGTGTGCTTTTAACATTGGCATTTTAAATCACTAAGCTCCCCCCCGACGGAGCAATATGGACAAAACAAGCCCCAAAGAATGAAAAGGCATGCAGTGTTCACAGCAGCTGCTACTCTAACAAGGCTCTGTGGTAATGAGTTTGTGAACTGATACAAACACGTACGCCTATCGTCGCTGTCGGGTGGAAACCTTGTATGTCCAAAACTGTTCATTTTCAGGGAATGGAAAAAAATAATAGATCAAATGTCGTTATCATTTAGTCTATTGTCTTTAGTTTCTTGTTAACACTTTTCAGGGCTTACATTAAGCCCACAGAGAGACCATTTTCACCCTACAATAGCAAAAATAGCCACTCTACAAGCTCATTAAGGCATTACGATGCATTGTGAGCTTGTAGGTCGGTTATTTTTTGATACTTTTGTGTGACACTTTGGTATGACAAAAGGGCATTAATTTACAGGGGGCAAAAAACACAAAAAGCTGACGTGGAGATACAAGGTTTCTGTGTGACAGCAACAATATCTAGTCATGCACAAATGTGTGCACGTGCAGACATACTCACAAACCTCTATGTCTGTTGTCTAGAGACACTAACAACATGTTCTCACTTTGCCATTACCACTTTTAAATGAGATGTTATACGGTAACACCATGATTTATATCCCAATTAAGAGTTTGTCAACTTGCACATAAATTACCTTAAGCCAACATTTTCGCCCTTATAAACAAAGGGATATCATTATATCTTAGCAAAATAAGCAAACTCTTGTGACCAGGGCACAGGCTTTTCTAGTTTATCGTACACAAATGGGTAGCATCTTACAACTGCGTACTTGTAATAATGTGTTAAACTGGATGGAATACACAGAGTGTTACTTCCACAACAAACTTTTCATCTACTGGTAGAGTATAAAGCACAAAATGAAGAAAAATGTGGCTTACTAAAAACTGACTGACTGGCTAAGCAGGTTAAGATAGTCATGCACAAATGTTCAATAGAATAGAGAAGATGGATAGAATCAATTAGACAATGCTGAACGCAGACAAAATACAAATTAAATCACAACATAAAATACAAAATGTCACTCCATGACATGATTTGTAAGACAACGTTCAGCACGGCTCGCTTGGCGCCGCGATGCCTATTGTGGCTCAAGTCCACTTTAGATGGCGCGTCTTCATCATTTTAACAGTTGTTTTTGTGGAGCCATCACCCTTTTACGTCTTGGGCTTGAGAACGGCACTGCCGGCCTTCCAGGAGTGTGGAAGTGACCGGGACGTGAAGGGGAGGGGACCACCCGTCACGTACAACATGAGTGTGCAGGTTCACCTTGCTACTGTCATGCAGGCATAGTGCCTGGTAGTACAGTAGTAGCCACAGCCAGGTCATCGGGTTGCTGAATAGGCGCTGAATCCCGTCACCGAGTCATTCTTAAAATGCTACCATTACACTGGCACTATCACTGTATATGTGTGAATACACTCCCGTGTACAGTATAGGCCTACAAGCAGCTTTAGGGGGTTATTGCGTGGGTGAGGCAATAACCTCTCTCCCACACCCCCACTCTCTGTTCCTCTCACAATTCCCCCTCTCCCTCTCTCGTTGATCAAGCTCTCCCTATCGCCGCCTTCTTCTGTCCCCTTCTCATACCCCCACCCTCCTCCTCCCTCAACAGTATTTATATCTATCTATGAGTGTGTGAGTGTGAGTGTGTGTGTGTGTGTGTGTGTGTGTGTGTGTGTGTGTGTGTGTGTGTGTGTGTGCTGCTAGTTAATGTCTCTTATTTGGACAAGAGAGTGAGGTACTGAGGCATTTTTTGGAATACACATTTTACAGTATGTATTTTTATCTGTGCCAGGGGAAACAGAGTTTATGTTTTCACTCCTGTGTGTGTGTGTGTGTGTGTGTGTGTGTGTGTGTGTGTGTGTGTGTGTGTGAGTGTGTGCATGCACGCGCCTTTGTGTCCGTCCACAGCTAATCTCGCAAACTACACTGAACAGTGTCACATTTCTTGTGCAGACTGACAGCAGGCCAAGGACCTCAATTCTGAAATATTTTTCACATCGTCCACAGACAATGTTTTTGTGAATTCATATTCTCACCCACAGACACAGTCCCCCACACTGTGGGATACGTGTCCTCCAGGCTATGCAGAGGAACCAGACAATTGCATGGGGCCGACGCCACTACAATTCACTCCTGTCGGTTGCAGCCTGCAGTGGGGAAACCCTGCACCCTAGCTAGCTGATCATCTGTGCAAGTAAAAATAGATATTTTCGAGCTAATATCTATAGTTACATCAACGTTGTTGTGGTGAGCTAATTTTCGACTGATCGGTCAAAGTTCATGGAGTTCGCTGTCAATCTCTTCCACACAGCGCCACACACCTACGCACGCACGCACGCACGCACGCACGCACGCACGCACGCACGCACGCACGCACGCACGCACGCACGCACGCACGCACGCACACACACACACACACAGGGGGAGAAATGGTCAGAGAAACCGCACATGCAGCTACGATGCGTGCATAGGAGACACGTTGTTCTGTTAAAGCCTGTGTCAGATTAACACCAACGAATACTAAATGCGTCAGAGACACAGAGAGACAGGGAGAGAGACAGTCTGCCTTTGCTGCCTCAGTGTAAGTATTATTATTGGGGCATGCACAGATTTTCGCTCCACTGAGCCTACTAGTTGATATTTTGTTTTGACTCCTATTCTTATTTTCAAAACCTGCGAACACCTGTGAACTTGTGATGTGAAACAGAGTGATGTGATGTGAAGTTAAGTTGAAGTTGTCAGACATTCTTCCTTGAAAGGAACCGCAAAACTTTTTCTCTATTCCTCTCCGCCGCATTTGATCTCTGCGGTGTTGTTGTGATAGAACGTCTGGCTAGAATGTCTGGCTGGATCTCGTTAATGTCCATGGGATTCATTTGGCGGTTGGCTCTGCATGGGTCTGTACCTCTCTCCTTCTCTTCGGCCTCACACGGGTTCATCTGGCATTCTACATAATCTGGCATCACTGTGCACACACACACAACCCTCTGCCTTCGCCCACAGTTGGCAGTGACACGTGCTGTCACACACAGACATGCACGTGTGTTTAGCTCCACTCTACTGTCACCCCTGCAGCCCTAGTAATGAAGGACTTGTTGGGACAGTAATTAGACAGACTTAATAAGCATTCAGTCAGGAAAAGACAGGCTGGCATAGTGAGTTATCTTCCATTACATCTTTTTATAAGCCTTATATCTCAACCTTAGAGGGAGACATACACATATACAGTAAGTGCTGATGACTATTTTATGACTTTGGCCGTGGCGTTGATGTTGAAAGGTGAAACAAGTAATGGTTTGAATGGCACTAATGTTTATGTAGCGCCACAGTATCTTATTTGCTCTGGTTTAAATCATTCATTTGATTCTCTGCAACACAAGCCCTCAAACTGCACAAAGTGATAAAGATCACAGCTTCATCCCTATTACCATGTCTTTCTTGGAACTTAAATGAGACCCACTTCCCGCATAAATAAGTAAATAAATAAAGGCTGAGATGATCACCGGAAAGTTTCTGACACGTGTAATCACCCCTTAAGCTGCTGCTGAATGTTTCAGAGGAGGCAGCTCTCTTTGCTGGGTGCGATAAGGCTACCCGTGTCATGTCTGAGGAGGGTGAGGCGAGGGAACTGTACCGGCTTTGCTCTCTCCTCTCGTCATCACACTAATTAGAGCAGGGGTCTTCAACGTTTTCAGGCCAAGGACCCCTTAGCAGAGAGAGAGAGATGAAGCAGGGACCCCCTGTACATATTGTATAAATGTGTGATGGAGATTCTCATCGATTTCATAGATAGATTAATAGACTTGTTTGACACTTAACCACTAAAAATCATAAAATCGTTGATACTTAGTAAACTTGACCTTTCATTCTGTACTTGGTCTGCTCCTTTTTACCTCTACACCAAACCTATTTGCCAAAGTTCTCCTCAGAGTATAGGGATGCGAGGGTTCAATTGTTTATTTAAAATAATTATCCTATAACACAAGGATTTGGTCGCCCCCCTGCCCTGCAGTAACTCTGAGGACCTCCTAGGGGTCCCGGACCCCCTGTTGAAGACCCCTGAATTAGAGAGAACAGGGTTTGAATCTTAGAGGGACACAGACCCCCCCTTTTCACAGTAGTGCAGTGATCGTGTCCATGTGTATAATTCATGATGACATATGCATGGTGATGTGTGTGCGCACAGTAAAATCCTCAGTGTTCATTTATACAATGTATCCATCTGTAAAATGTTGTAACCAGTGTTGTTTTTGACAGCAAATTTTGATTTAGTTTTAGTCATAGTCTTTTGAATAAAATGTAATTTAGTTTTAGTCATAATTTAGTCACCTGAAAAGTATTCGTTTTTTAGTCTAATTTTAGTCGACTAAATATACAGTTGATTTAGTCGACTAAAATGTATTTTGGCAGGCCTTGATGATTCGTAATGACTGATTTTACACTTGGTTGTGTGCTGAAAATAGCAGATCTACAAGCTCACAACGCGTCGCTGTGCAACGCGTTGTGAGCTTGTAGATCGGCTATTTTCAGCACGCACCACCTGAGAGCAACCAAACATAAAATGACTCTCATGATCCACTAGTCCCTCCCTAACGTTTTAGTCTAGTTTTTATTTTGTTGACAAAATTGTCAATATATTTAGTCTTAGTTTTAGTCATCACAGCTTAGTTTTTATTTATTTTCTGTCGACAAACATTTTTCGTCATAGTTTTAGTCGACAAAATCAACACTGGTTGTAACATTTCCTCCCTGTTGGACGGAAACTTTGTACGTGCAAAACCGTTCCCTTCCATAAATGGGAGGAAAATGTCTTCCAATGGATCCAGTGTAGTCATTATGTAGTCTAAAGCTCTTGTTAATACTTAATACAATAATTATAATAAATTACAATATACAATAGACGTAACCACTTTCAACCTGGACATAGGTTCAAAAGTATTTCAAAAATCAGCTGTGTCACATTGTGACACGTGGAATTGTCGATCTGCTATTTCTGATACTCTTGCGGGACATGGTCATATGACAACATTGGTCATTCATTTATGAAAAACATAAATAGATGGTAAATGGACATACAAGGTTTCTGGCCACCAACAGTGACGATCTGTGCACTCCGGGGGTTAAATTAACACTCAGGATTTTACAGTGTTTCAGCAAGCAAGCTGTGTGAATACCAGCTGGCAGCTCAGTGTGTGTTACAGATATACGTGCGGATGTGTGCGCATGTGAATGGTGCAACGGTGCGGTGGCGAGACACAGGCGATGATAAAGAGTGGGGCTTAAGCAGTGGGCTCTCTTGGCCTAATCACTGCGCGCATTTCAAAGGCAAGCACGCCAATTAAAACTGATAGGGCTCAATATGGGCTTAGGGTCTGCCACGCTGAAGAGCAATGCGCCCAACATGAAAATCAATCAGCCCCCCGTCTCCTGGTCAGGAGCAGGGGTATGCCAGCCAGTGATCCAGGAAAAGCCTCTGATAAATATACAAGGTCTCCACGGGGCCACAGCAGGGCTAACGGAGAGAGAGAGAGAGAGAGAGAGAGAGAGAGAGAGAGAGAGAAAGAGAGAGAGAGAGAGAGAGACTCAACAGGCGCAGAAAGAAGACTGAAATGTGTGGGTCTCCAGTGATCTTGCACGCACAAGGAGGAGAGCTCATTTTTATGTGTGCCAAGGATCAGAGTCGCTGTGATCTTCTCAACTTCCAAAAGTAGGTGAAAAAGTTAGTAAAGGACTTTAAAATATTGAGGGGGGAGGGTGTTACAGAGTGTCAGGGTTTCACACATAAGTATATGATGCTGCTTTCAGTCTGCTATTTTTTATTAGGATGGACTGACATCCATAATCAGACAGGCAGGTGACGTGACATATTAAGAGGTCCAAGATGAGTCAAGTAAAAATGGCATTGAAGCATTATAATCACAAATCAGCAATTATTCTTCACATACAACTAAAGCAATCACTATTAATATGGAATCATCATCAGTGATAAACTCATGAATAAAAACATGATTACGGTAATAGCAGCAGTCAGTTAGCAATAAAGGTGTTGAAATTATAGCATAAGGTTTACTGTGACTATATTAACCCCTGGTGTAGCTATTCTGGGCACTTTTTTATAGTGACCTAGAAGCTCACAACGCATCACAATGTGATACGTTGTAGGCTTGTAGATCGACTATTTTAGCAGTGTTTTTTGTTTGTACTTCGATGAAGTAAGTACATAGGACTTAAAGGACAACTTTGTTTTTTTACAACAGGGGTTCATATTTTAGATTTGTAATTAGAGTAAAGAAAAAGTGAGTGTTAAATTATTTTCATTTACTTCATTCTATCGTTTTAGCACATTTAGCATGCTAAAATGTGGGGCATGTGTACGCATGGGGGCATGCGTACAAGTGGCTAAATATGTATTTTTAGACACAATAAGCCAGAAGTTTCTTTATTGCTATTTACAGTAACCCCAAAAGTCACATCTGTCCATGAAAGATTGCAGTGCATCTTGGGAATGGGCTTATTCTGTGTAAAAAGACATCCACTTGTACGTATGCCCTCAGCCACTGAAATCCAAATCATTAAAATCTCTAAAACGATAGAAAGGAGTAAATGAAAACATATTAACTCTCATCTTTTATATTCTTTCATTACAATCTAAAATATGAACCCTTGTTGTAAAAAACCAAAGCTGTCCTTTAAGTAGTTAAAAGTACAACACCGCGCTGAAACAATATTTCTGGTGTATTTTCTCTCAACTTCAGGAAAATGTGTATGCGTGGTTGTGTGTGTGGGTGTGTCACATTTATTACACAGAGTAGTGAATAAAAAAGTTGGCTGTGGTTTATCTCACTGAAATGGAGTGTACCAGCTGCACAGTAGCTGAATGTCAAAGCCAAACACTGCTGTAGGTCACACTCTGCTGAGGCAATTTAAGGTGACGTCCAATTCCTTGTGACAAGCCTTGTATGTGTCTGTAAGTGTGCAAGTGTGCGTGTGTGTTTGTGTGTGTGTGTGGGAGAGGGTGTGTATGTCATCTAATTCGCACTGACAACCTGATAACATATTTCATGTCAAGCCGTTTGACATCATTAACTAATAAAGATCGATTGCACTTTGTTCCCCCTCAATGACTTTGGTCGCACTGTCACCCTGTAGCCGCCGGTGCATTGTTGTGTGCGTGCGCGTGTGTGTGTGTGTGTGTGTGTGTGTGTGTGTGTGTGTGCGTGCGTGTGTGTGTGTGTGTGTGTGATTGGCTGTTTTTTTGTCGTGCTCAGCACTTTCCTGCCCAGAGATCAGAACACTCTGGCTGGACCCACCCTTCTCCCATAATGCTTTGCAGGCAGAAGTCTTGGAAATACTGCAGGAGGTGGCTGAGAAAGAGAGAGAAAGGGAGGGAGAGAAAGAGAGAGAGAGAGAGAGAGAGAGAGAGGTGTAATCTGTGATTTAGCAAACACACACATCCACAAAAGAAAGGACACACGCGCGCACGGACACGCAGACACACACGCACCGCACAGACACAGACGCACGCACACAAACACGCACACACCCACACACGCACACACACACACACACATACACACACACACACACACACACACACACACACACACACACACACACACACACACGCTGACACTCAGCATCTCTCTCTATTTATTTGCATTTCATTTTCTCTGTGGAATAAAACACTGCTCACGCTGGCTAGGTGTCCGCTGACAGCAAACACATCTAAGCAATGAATAGTTACTTGGAGGCGGGCCTGTCAATACTTTATCTCTGTCATCCAACTGGTTTTCCAGAGCTAGTGTTGACACTTCTGTGTCTGACTGCGAAAAAACTGCCCGAGTAAGACTTTTGCTGTGAATAATGTGTGTCTTGGAGAGCTACGCGATCAGGGTTTTCAAGGGCTTCGACTCTGACAAAGTACAAAATAGCAATGTGACCTCAAACAATATTTACTCTTAAATAATTCCACTCATACTCAGCACACTCACAAGTTGGGTTTTTGTCCTGGCACCAGGTCCTTCTGGGGAACGGGATACAACGACTCGTAGACGCGGTTCACCCCCTCGCCGTGGATGGCATAGAGGTTCACTTTGTTTATGTTGGGGGGGAAGTACGCCCAGGGCAGGAGAGCTACACCATACCACTTGTTCCCTGTGATCGTGGCATTGAATGACAGGGGTAGTTGTTGCTGGAGACCAAGGCAAAGGTGACATGAGGAATTAAAGTCGATGGATGTTCTTAACAATGACATGCCAATATCCTGTAATTCAGGGGTCTTCAACAGGGCTGGGGTCCTCAGAGTTATGACAGGGGGGCCGCCAAGTCTTTGTGATTGGATCATTCTTTTAAATTAACAACTTCAATTTAACCAAATACACGAATCCAACATAGACTGATGACAGTGCTGTCAAACAAGTCTATTAATCTATCTCTGTCGATGAAAATCTGCATCACACATTTATACAATATGTAGAGGGGGTCCCTGCTTCATCTCTCTCTACTAAGGGGTCCTTGGCCTGAAAACGTTGAAGACCCCTGCTGTAAATAAATAAATAAATACTATATTAAACCACATATGTCAAGTGTTTCAGTTCTTGGACACGTCTGTCTGCCTCAGGTCGTCTGTGTCTACAAATCTACAATTCTGTTTATGTTGTATTGTGAGTTGGCCTACCTTGAACGCATGGCCTTCCCCATGCAGCAACAACACCAGTTGTTGTCCATGCCTGGAATACAATCATTGGAATATACAGTGGAATATACTCATCAGTCTCATTGTGAGAATTTGTGCATATACTGTATACATTATTTTGTTTCCATTAATAATAGAGTATATCTATTCATGTGACTGCTATACTTACGGACAGAGCTCCACCTCCAGGTAATTATCCTCTAGGTAACTACTATCGTCGGCAAGAAACATTGCCTCCACCACTGAAGAAGAAAAAGAGAGGAAATTAAAAAAGGCACCAGCAATTATTGAGCCTCTTCAGCGATTCAAGAAGGCAAAAAAAGAAAGAAAAGGTACACATATTAACCATTTAGCGATAAGAAAGAATAAACATGTGGACCCACAAGTGCACCTGCTGGTCTATAGGACACAAGGTTGTGTCTCTGCTTTCTGTGTTTACACTATGCTGGGTACTTTTCCAGTGTAGTCTATAGCACAGTACACGGTACAATATTAATGCCCCCGACACAGTGCACGACTTCCAAAGTCGTCAGGTAGTCATTAAAACGCTGTGCAGTTCCCACTACACTACTCTCTGGCTTGGTTTCCAGACTGCATGATTGACCTGCAACAGGGGATCACTAAAATATTCACCAGGACAAGATATAGAGTACACAGTACAGACCCAACCGCATTATTATACAGACTTATTTTTAGTCTTTAACATAGACCATCAGGTCGTATTTACTATGAAAACCTCCAGCTTATGTCTGTCTGTCCGTCCGTCAGTGAGTGAGTGAGTGAGTGTGTCACACTAGTGAAGGCAGCAGGGTCTGTGGCATGTTGCTGATTGGCTCTCACATGGGTCTGTGTGTGTGTGTATGTGTGTGTGTGTGTGTGTGTGTGTGTGTGTGTGTGTCTCTGTATGTGTGTCTGTGTGTGTGTGTGTGTGTGTGTGTGTGTGTGTGTGTGTGCGCGCGTGTGCGTGTGCGTGTGTGTGTGTGTGTGTGTGTGTGTGTGTGTGTGTGTGTGTGTGTGTGTGTGTGTGTGTGTGTGTGTGTGTGTGTGTGGCGCACAGTATTTAGAAGCTCTGTTGTTTGTGACCTGGCGGTCGCTTCTCGCCCTTCTCGTTACTTGTATATAATTTAGAATACAGAAGTCCTGACGTCACTCCCCTGGGTCACGGCGTTCTTTTTAGTATTGGAATTCACAAGGGCAAATCTTAGATTGCGTCATATAAGAATTGTGTTCCAAAAATAAACAAACTACCTGGCGGTTTTGTCAGGTATGTGGCTCTGTGTTGTTTATGATATTGAGTTACATTTAATAACATCTGTGTTGGGAGAAAGAAAATCTAAATCTTGCATTTTGGATACATTTGTATTTAACCACTGTACTGTAAGCAAAATCACCACGGTGGTTTGTTTATTTTTTTAAACATTTTTTATGACACAATCTAAAATTCCCCAAAACTTCCAATACACCCTCTACTCTATAGTGGCAATGATGTCAGACTCCGGTGCTCTAAAATTCCCCACAGACTTTTTCTAATCTAATCTTGGTTCTACAGTATGTCTGCATCTCCGTCTGTCAGACAGATAATGGTACTGTATGTGTAACTTGTCAAGACAATGAACCTTGCAAGGCACCAACCAACCTGCTCACCTGGAGCAACTAGGGGTTCAGAGTCTTGCTCAAGGACTCTTCGACACACTCTGGGGGAGCCCAGGATCGAACTGGGAACCTTTCGGGAAACCTGTTCTAATGGCGGTTTCTCTACCCCTGAGCCACTGCTGCCCACACTGTCTATACACCTACTGTACATCTATCTTACACAATCAAACAAGCACCATATCCAACTCTTTCTTGTGCTCTCATTGGCTGTGGCAAGTCTCTGCTCTCAGTGCTGGTCACACAACACATTTCATACAGCATGATTTTCAATGGCAGACTTCTCCAGATATCTGGGAGTGCCCAGGGAGCCATATACCAGCACTGAGATCACATTCCGGCTTCTTTGAACCATTCACACATGACACAGCGAGCAGAACTTCAGGGAGCGAAAGCTAACCCAGATTTGCATCTCATCTGGTACTTTGTCGGCGAGTGCCAAAGAAATGTTGGATAATCGGCACGTCTTTGAACTCAGCATAAGTGTCTCTCTTTTTAGGGAAAACAATAATTCCCATAAACGGAATAGAATGAAAATCATCCAAAGCGGACCGGTTGATAGCATGGGGGCATGCTCATTATCATCCTCCTCGATTGTGGGGTTGATTTCCAATATAATGATAAGTAACATTAATGAGGGCAAATGGTTGGAGCTCATTAACCAGAAATCGAACTTGAGGTCAATTAGATGAGGTTGTTACTCAACTTCATTATAAGGTGTAATTGCTGTGCCACTATTTTAATGTTAATGACATTACCTTTATCACCTCATAAGCAGCTATAGTCCCTAGTCTCCCTACCCTGAGATTTGTCTCATGTTTGTCCAATACCATGATGTAGACTGCTTTAAACTCACATCATACGGAATTTACTTGGCAGTGGCAATGATTCATAATCTGTTTTTAATCTAATTAAAATATGTCAACACTGCAGTTAATTCTTATGATAAAGTATAACAGTTTAGCAGCTGTATTTATGTAGGGTGTGTGTGTGTGTGTGTGTGTGTGTGTGTGTGTGTGTGTGTGTGTGTGTATGTGTGTGTGTGTGTGTGTGTGTGTGTGTGTGTGTGTGTGTGTGTGTGTGTGTGTGTGTGTGTGTGTGTGTGTGTGTGCATGCATTTGCCTATGCCTGGCTCCATTATGTAGATGTACATTGGCTGTATTCTGAGAATAAAAAGCAGTTCCAAATCAATAAACTTCCACATCCCTAGCGAGTCCATGTGCCATGCCGTGCAGCATTCTAAAATCCTCTGTGTTCATTTATCCACTTGTAACTCCAAGGTTGAACAAATGTTGTTCTGTGTCTTTACAAAGTGTTATTCAATTTGTACACTCTCTGAGCTAAATTAACACTGAGGACTTTACCGTGCAGCTTGAGCTAAAACAGGGGTTTTTCAAACCTCTTTAGGCTGTGACCCCCAAAATAAACATATTTGAACTGGGGACCCGCTCCCTGACAAGCAGCTGGAATTGTAGGTATTACATTTGACGTGACTTGGTTCCACAGTACAGATAAATAATGTGAAAATAGCCGATCTACATGCTCACAACGCCTCGCAACACGAGGCGTTGTGAGCATGTAGATCGGCTATTTTCACAATGTTCGCCCCTTGCTTACTTAATATTTGACAGTTTGGCCAGTTTGGTATTAAAACGGTCTTGAAAGTCCTTAAATTGTCACTTTATAAATGTGCAGATACCCTGAATACACGTATAATGTGCGTTGGTTTGTTTACCATTGAGTGAGAAAAGAAATGACATTAAGCTAATCATCTGGCGACCCCAAGTTTGAGAACCACTGAGCTAACGACTTCCCTTCTCACCTTCATAGTTCCAGAGGTGAGGGAAAGGCTGGCCTGGGGGACCGTCGGGGGCCGCAGGGGAATTCCAGAAAGGAGCAAACACCTCCAGCTTTAAGCCTCCATCCCCAGGAGTCATCTTGAACATCACAGGATCATGGTTCACAGGGAGACTGTCCCAGGTTGTTTTGATCTCATATTCCATCTCACTAAAAATAGAAAGGTAACGAAAATGAGAGTCTACATTTTGGAAAGGATCTTGCCTTGTTTGCAAAGCAGCACAAGACAGACAACTTACTGACAATCGCAGTACAGTAGAATGTAGATTAGGGAAATGCATCGTAGTCCATAGGCGACCCCCATGTTGTCAATAGCTGTGAAACGTTAAATAAAACCAGACCCTTCTTCTTTTATACTCAAACATGGCCCTCTTTGGCAGTACGTCAACAAAGGGAGGAGACAGAAAGGTCAACGTTTGGTCATTGTGTAAGTTGTGTTCAGGTTTTATCTCTGCATCTCACAAGGAGATAAAGCATGGAAAATATTGCATTCTGAAATCAAAACCACGCCCCACTCATTTTCAGTGGATATGCTTTTCCCCCATGGAAGTGACACCACTTGAGCCAGTTTGTTTACATCATGCACTGTAGCTATAGCTAGCTAGTAGCCTGCTAATTAGGGATGTGAGGTGGTACCATATGCAATTAGTTAAAGGAGTAGTTCACCCCCAAAATGACTTTTTTGTCTATTGATTACTCATGCCATGGAGACTTGAGTTCAATAATATTTTTAGGTTTTTGTCGCATTCCTAAGACGGAATCAATGGGAGTACATTTACTATAATACATTTTGTGTCTTAGGAATGCGACAAATACAAAAACATACTATTGAACTCAAGTCTCCATGGCATGAGTAATCAATAGAAAAAAAGTAATTTGGGGGGTGAACTACTCCTTTAATGACTAGTGAGTAAAATGTATAATCTGATTAAAAAATGAATAAATACAAATCTGTCCATTGTCAAAGACCAAGTTGACAAGTTGTACATGCACAGTGTACTCCTCTTCAATGCAAGAGAGAGGAGCTGGCCTGGGGCACATAGAGATTACAAACACATACTGCATTGACTGCTGAACAGTCCCAATTAATAAAACAGTCATAGATACAAAAACACTACTTAAGGATGTATAATAATAATATATATATAAGCTTAATAATGCGTTAAGCCTTCACATACAATCTATTCCTGACATCCACTCCGTTTTTGTGCCCAGTGTTCCCGGTGGCGGTGCCCATTCTATTTTGGTGCCGGAATTTACCAAGTACCATCATCTAACCACCATCCCAGCAATGGTCTGTTAGTGCTGCTGTGGTCGGGCAAACGCCTCCAGAGTCACTGAGAGACACAGACATCGTTTTTATTTGTTTTGTTTTTGTTTTTCCTCAGGCTGTCAGTCTTGGACAATGACTGTCAGTCTTGTTAAATGTCTTACTTGCTCACAAAAGACGTGCACACACAGCATTTATATTTGTCATTTTTGGGCAATTCTCTTGCAAATCTCCTGCACTTATTGTGTGTTTTTGGACAGTATCTTTCTCAGAATAGCTATAGTTAAGTACAGTACATCAAAATTGTAACAAATTACACTACACTTTGGCCAACCTTCTGTAGTTGCATGTAGGCCTATAGTGCGGTATGCTATGTATTCCCGTAGGATTTTTTGCTAAACTTGTTTTTTTTGCTGTTTTGGCTTCTATAGGGACCAAACTATCAGAAAATGACGGGGGTCAAATTTTCAGACCCCTCCCTCATTTCCTGGGGGCGGGTCACTTCAGTATTGGCCCTATTCGGCTATGTATCCCCAATTTTCCATAGGTTTGTTTGATAATATTGATTTGTTTGCTGTTTTGGCTTCTTTAGGGACCAAACTATCAGAAAATGTTGGGGTTCAAATTTTCAGACCCCTTCCTCATTTCCTGGGGGCGGGTCACTTCAGTTGTGGCCATATTCGGCTATGTATTCTACTAGGATCTTTTTGCTAAAATAGATATTTTTTGGCTGTTTTGGCTTCTATAGGGACCAAACTATCAGAAAATAACGGGGTTAAAATTTTCAGACCCCTCCCTCATTTGGGTGGGGGTGGGTCACTTCAGTTTTGGCCCTATCTGGCCCTATTCCCAATTTCCCCATAGGATCTTTTTGCTAAAATTGATTTGTTTTCTGTTTTGGCTTCTATAGGGACCAAACTATCAGAAAATAATGGGGTTAAAAATTTCAGACCCCTCCCTCATTTCCTGGTCTCACTTCAGTTTTGGCCCTATTCGGCTATGTATTCCCATGGGATCTTTTTGCTAAAATAGATATTTTTGGCTGTTTTGGCTTCTATGGGGACCAAACTATCAGAAAATGACAGGGTTAACATTTTCATACCCCTCCCTCATTTCCTGGGGGGGTCACTTCAGTTTTGGCCCTATTTGGATATGTATCCCTATATAGGATTTTATTTGGCTAAAATTGATTTTGTTTCTGTTTTGGCTGGAACAAACCATCACAAAATGATGGGGTTCAAATGATCAGACCCCTTCATCATTTCACTTCAGTTTTGGCCATATTCAGCTATGTATTCCTAGCCTAGTTCCAGACCCTGAATCGCTAGCCACACCCCTTTAATTTTTTTGTTTCTGCGATTCAGGTCTAGAATCGCTCTCAATGAGGAGGCCTGCCTCGGTTGAAAATCCAAACGGGCGAATCAGCGTCGTGAATCAGCGTCTTGTGATCAGCGTGGGTGGGGGTTTCCCAGAACTCATGTGCAGAGTTGTAGAAGAGAGAGTTACGTCACTTACGTCGACTCCCATAGTAAGCGTGTACTCTATGGTGGGAAGCTAACTTAGCCTAGCTTACTGGAGCCTGTTCTCATTCTTAGCGAGCCTCTGCCCCGTCCGCCCCCATTCAGTTTTCACTCGCTGGTAAGTAGACTAAATTAACGTCTTTTTCACTCTTTTAATAATGTTATCTACCTTAGAGAGGCCCGTGAATGCGTTACAATGGTGAAAAGGACGTGATTTGGTCTACTTCCAGCCATTTTAAATGCCTCGGCTAGAATGGGGGCGGACGGGGCAGAGGCTCGCTAGGAATGAGAACGGCTCCATGCGAAGCCACTTCCGGTCTGCGGCGAGTTCAAAGCGTGACGCCACTCTCATATAGAACGCTCTGCTCATGTGTGTTTCCAAGTACACCAGCGCCGCCGCCGTACCGTACCGCACATCGTGTCGCGGTAAAATGCGGTAAATTGCGGTAAAATGCGATCGTATCGATCTCGCTATGAAACACCAGTAGCAGGCATGTTATGTTGTGTTTGATTACTAGTTCGTAGTGCTCCTATTCTGACTGTTTCTTTGGTTAGCAAGTAGCACTAGCAAGCAACAGGTTAGCCACTAGCCAGCCAGGCACACATAACAACACTATGTCATGTGTTGGTCGGTGAACCAATCGCTGAACAGTGCCTCATTTCGGCAACGCCCATCCCTGCAAAGGCTGTGGGCGGAACTGACTTCAGACTGAATAATGAAGTGAAACGAAATGTCAATTCAGGCTGAGTGTCAGGCTAATGTATTCCCATAGGATTATTGCTCAAATTGATTTCTTCTATAGGGACTAAACTATCAGAAAATGACAGGGTTTACATTTTAAGACTGATATCCTGGATGGATGGGGTAGCATTTACCTCTGGCCTGTTTTTATTCTTGTCAAATACAGGATATATTCATCATCACTGTTTCTATGCTCTCCCTTATACTGTTGGCACACACAGTCTCCAGTGCCATAACATAACACTTGCAGAGAGGAGTGCAAGACAGGTGATTGTTGAGCAGCTGCACTGTCCCTTGCAACCTGCTTTGCAGACACATTTGATGAGCTCAAGTACTGCCTTTAGAACAGGTAGGGCAAGACTCCTGACTGGAACTTACCCTCCTCTCTCTGAATTCCATCAATTCTCTTCAATTGGTGGAAGCTCAGGGCTCAGGGCAATTGGACATCTGTGTAAGGTGACCAAACACATTATGTCTCGCAAGGCACCATTAACAGCAGAGGCAAGGACCTGATTAGGAATCAGAGTATTAGCCTCTTCATGTGTGCACCTCCTCAAAATGTCCCTTGATGAAGGTATCATATATGACAACGAGCATGAAAGAACTGTCCCTTGAGATATAATCAAGTAGTCCCTGGCCTAACACACAGGTCAACTTCTCCTTGGTTGATCAAGCAGTCAAGAGTTCCTTGATGGACATAATAATAATAATAAAATGTATTTATAACGCACTTTACATTTGAAGCAAATCTCAAAGTGCTACATTAAAATGGAAAAACATTAAGAAAACAACTAAGAATTAAAACAAGAAACAAAGTGGAAAAAATAAATAAAATAAAAATAAAACATAGTGAGCTTCATCTCTGGATGAAGACTTTGTATTCTACAGATTTAGTTGCCCTCTTCTGCCAAGTCTTATTTTTTAATGATTGATCCATATACCTATCAAAGACAACTCGACCCTCAACATAGCCAGCCATCATCGTTATGATGCTTTTGTTGAATGCATCTTGAAGATCTGACAGCTTCAGCATGCTTGGTGTCTTTTTCATGTTCGGAAGAACACCCATGGCATCAACTATAAGAACTTTGACAGAATAATCTTCCTCCAACAGATCATGCCATGGGACACCTGGAAGATCTTCCTACAGGGGTCTGAAAATGTGAACCCTGTCATTTTCTGATAGTTTGGTCCCCATAGAAGCCAATCAGCCAAAAAATATCTATTTTAGCAAAAAGATCCTATGGGAATACATAGCCTAATAGGGCCAAAACTGAAGTGACCCGCCCCCAGGAAATGAGGGAGGGGTCTGAAAATTTGAACCCCATTATTTTCTGATAGTTTGGTCCCTATAGAAGCCAAAACAGCAAACAAATCAATTTTAGCAAAAAATATCCTATCGGGAAATTGGGAATACATAGCCGAATAGGGCCAAAACTGAAGTGACCCGCCCCCAGGAAATGAGGGAGGGGTCTGAAAATTGGACCCCCGACATTTTCTGATAGGTTGGTCCCTATAGAAGCCAAAACAGCAAACAAATCAATATTAGCAAAAAAATATATGGAAATCTGGGGATACATAGCCGAATAGGGCCCAAACTGAAGTGACCCGCCCCCAGGAAATGAGGGAGGGGTCTGAAAATTGGACCCCCGTCATTTTCTGATAGTTTGGACCCTATAGAACCAAGATCTGCAAAAAAATCAATTTTAGCACAAAAATCCTACGGGAGCTGTTTTTTGGTCATAACATACCGCACTACTACTGTGTATAGCCAATGTGATATGTAGACAACCTTAAAGTGTCTGTACTGTATATTGATATATAACAATATACATTGTTATGTGCTTATATTGTGTTTGGTTTTATATATTTTATAACTGTCTCGTGGAGCATACCCAGATCAACATCTCACATACTTGTATGAGCGTGTCAAATAAATCACTTGAATCTGCAATTAATTGTTGGGGGGGACAAACATCAAAGCATGTCAACATCTCAGGCCACATAGCATCGTCAGCCAGGCTCTGTTTCGTTCAAGGGCAGGTCAAACAAAGTCAATAGTTGATTTTTTTTGTATGATAGCCTGATAATAATGCTGACATTAATGTGCAAGCAACACGTGTTACCTTTATTTAACAAGGGAAAAGCCAGTTACTTGAAATACAATCTCGTTCAAGGGAGACCTGGCCAAGAGAGGCAGCAGAACTGCATTTACTAGGCCTACTTTACTTTGACACATGTGACATGACACATGAGTGACAACAACCCTCCTCTCATCACATGACAGCAAAGCATACAGTAAAGTAACTGCGTACATTTACTTAAGTACTGTACAATTTTGAGGTATTTGTACTTTACTTGAGTATTTCCAAATTTCAATAATTTTACTTCTAGTTCTACTCCATTATATCTCAGAGGCAAATATTGTACTTGTACTCCACTACAATTATATATGACAACTTTAGTTACTTTGTAGATTTTCTCCCCTACGTACTGTAGAATAAACAGTTTTAAACATAATGGGGACGGAAGTTGTATCAATAATAAATAAATAATTCAAACAAAGTTTTAAAATGAATGGGGACAGTATACCATTACCTACAGTACAGTGACCGTGTTGACGTCAGTCAGACCATAAAGCGAAAGTGGAACAACAAAACAGAAGCCTGGTGACGTGAAGAGAGGGTTATTTAGACCCCCGTCTTGAGTTTCAGAATACTCTAAAAAAGAGGTAGCGTAAATAAAACCCTAAAGTATCTCAAAGCAAAGCAAACACGCAGGCAGATACGAAGCTATCAGTGCTTCTGCCCATAGTAGAGGCAGAGCAGAGCGGAACGTCTTGTTCTTGTCCTGTTTAGAGGGGGACGAGCACGGAAGTGCAACTCTTGACTGTGATTGGTTGTCGTTTGTTTCAAAACAGACGGCGGAGACTTGTTAAAAAGGTTTACTATCTCTTCTATTCCTCTATGTTTACTATGTACGGCTTGTGTGTCTTTTATAGGCTTTTATTGAAGTATAAATGAACGCGCATGTTTATTATGGCTCCTGCCTGTGTTGTCAGCTGGCCTGTCTGTTTCAGTGTTAGCAGAGATTGCTAAGCGTCGTTAGCCTGCTAGGTTACACCAGAGCAGTATAATCAGAGAGTGGTGTCACCGCGGGGTCAGAAACAGCGCTGGTCACGTGGTTCATTGTCACTTTACACCTCATAGACTTCAATGCATTTTGTAAACTTCCGGTTCGCTGTTTGTCACTATACGCCAATAGATGTGTGCGTAGAAGACCTGGCCCCATGAAGTGAACGGGAGTGACGCAACTCTCCATTCTAGGGCTCTGGGTTACACACTACACCCTGGTGACGTCCTTCTCTAATCCTAACAATATTGAAGTGCATTACTAACCGAGTGCGAGTGAGTGCATTATTCAGTAGTAAACGTAGTAACAAACTGTCTGATCGGAACTGTTCCAGGTGATGATAGTTGTCCCAGTTGTCCGTTTCAACAACTTTGAGAATTGAGATTGTCCATGCAGTGATTGATTGAATTGATTGAAGAATGTATTAGAAGGTTGCATAGGAAAAGGTACAGTTTCATGACAGTACAGTTCATTGGTACAAGGTCAACTAAAAGAAGATCCTAGTAACGTACTAATAAGCTTACTAGTAGTAAGCTTTACGGCTTATTTACACAGGAACCCTTTATGTATCTCATATAACATTGAAATGCTGGATAGACACCCTGCTTTGTTGTCCTTGCTGCTGTCAGTGATTATCTTTAGCTTGTCAGTTTAACAAGAGCTTAACATAACATGAATGAATGTGTTTTTATACAGTCTGTCCAGGTACAATGCAGGCAGAGTCAGACGTTGAGTTTTTGCGTGATCAAGGTAAGAGCAGGGGGCTGATTGATTCTATAGTTAACATTGAACTCAAGTCATACACAAAAACCACATTCCCAGTAATTGTGTGTGTGTGTGTGTGTGTGTGTGTGTGTGTGTGTGTGTGTGTGTGTGTGTGTGTGTGTTAGTCCAAAGATTGAACTCTGTCCTCAGCCAATATCAAGATGGACATCATCATTCTCAGGTATTATGATCATCATCATCCACCTTGAAATGTAGCCTATCATTTAGGTTTACTAGGTCAGCAGTATAATCTTGTCAATGCGGTCATTTTACCACTAACACGTGATATGTTGTCTTACCGAGAGTATATGGTTGTGCTGCCGAGTCATAGTCACACACTATGGATGAATCAGCCCTAGAATGGCTGATAGTCCTCCATACATTGCATGCATTAGACAGGCGATGCATTCCGTGGAAGGATTCATCTCGCCAGAATTCTGATTTGTAGGCTACTCTGTGTGTACTCACCCAATAAATACTTGCTGCCTGCGACTTGGGGTCCAGTCATGTCATCTAGTTTCATATCCATTTTGAAAGTTGAGTAGAATATGTCATGTTTCCACAAGATCCTCACCGACCACATTCTCTCTTTTCTCGTGACAGGATAATATTCACATTCACAGCAGCACTAAACATGTAATTATTCCTCAAAGAGCACAAGGGTATCGGACACACACATTGATAGGTGTGATTAATTACCCTGGCCTGCACCAACTGCAACTATTGCTGCAATAGTAGAGTACAGTACACAAGGTATCTGCACAAATGCTATGTTGATGTTACTGCTATAATATAAAATATGAGGTAACTGTTGCTATTGCTGCTATAGAATATACATATCTGTGCATATTAGGGTTATGCTATATTTATTTTGCACATTTATTAATACCTTTTTCCACCTCTCCCTTTATTGTGTTATTCTGGTGTTGCCACTGGATTGATTGTTTCATTGTTATTGTTTATGTTGTGGCCGTGGCACTGTATTCTGGTGGACCTCACATACTTTTGATGCCTTTACCTTTACTAGTCTAGAGGTTCAGGGACCTACGTCCAGGCCAGGGGTGTCACACCAAATTCTGGGCCCTGGGTACAAGGATTCACTGCGTTATTTTGTGCTTTAACTATTGAAGAATAGCAGATATGCAAGCTCACAGCGCAGCACTCGGTGCCGTAGATGCTATTTTTGAAAAATCGCGAACATTTGTGAAAGACTTTGAATATTTCAAGATTTTTTGAAAAAAAAAATGTTTCTACTGTATGTCAGTGGTGCTCAAACCTTTTCATGTATTTGGCCACGTCTCAAAATATTGAGTTCCAGGGACCCCCAGTAGTAAAATTTGAGTTACAAATGTTAAAAAATACATTCAAAGATTTGCACACATACAAGCTCGCAGCGCGGCACTCCGACCTATATACCTGTATCACAGTGTCGGGGGATTTGTCAGAGAACCTATTGCACCTGTCTGTATATGTCCCTTTGCGCCCATATATGGAGATCTCTGTATCTGTCAGTCCTTGACTGTCGCTCTTATGCCCACATATGGAGATCCCTGATGTCATCAGTATATGCCCAATTGCCCATATATTGGCATGCCCACTTAACACATTCCCCGCCATTTAACAATACCTTCGTACTCTATGGTGCCTCTGGTCTCCATAGACTTCCATGTAATTCATAGTGCACGGATCATGCACACCCATGCCTAGATAATGCACCACGTGTGTCCACATTGCTCACAGCTTTCAAACAAAAAAATCCGAATGGAAATCCGTTCAGGCATTCATGAGATACAAGCCATTATGTTTTCCTAAAATGTAAACAAAGATGGCTGCCATGTTTGATAGATGGGGTTGCTATTGGGGTTAACCATGCAATTTCGCGATTTCTATCATGCCTACTACATTTTTTGGGGTCCAAAAAAATTTTTTTTTTGAAAAAAAAAAAAAATCGGGCCTGGCATGCAATGAGTTAATGGAGCTGATTTGTTTGTTCCTGATTTGTTCCTCAATTGCGAAACATTGAGGTTGGGCAACACACTTCATACTTGGGCGTAGCTAGCTGCACAGGGAACACCTTATTGCGACCGAAGGTCGCAGTTTACCATGAGAAATGTCACAGCTTGTCTCCGTATGTACACACATTTTTACAGTCTATGGGTTGGTTCCCTTGACACATCGCTGTGATATCACAGGTGACATCATGTCATAGATATATATCACTGGCCAGATGGCCAAGACATGGCCCATATCTGTGTGGCTGGTTCAGATAGGGATCTCCATGATGCATCTTACTAGTATGGTTATGGCTGAATCATGAGTGTGAGTGAGAGTGACATGAGTGTGATGACGTGGTCCGCCTGGCCATCCCATTAGCCAATTTTAATATAGGATGAGAATTGGACAATTCACCTTGATTTCTGAACCACCATTCAATTTGTGTGCCCCATTGGTATGTGCTTGTTGAAAGTAGTTTCCATGCTCCCCTCCCACTGCCTGTATTATTTAATGCTGCCAATGCGTTCGCTTCTACTGTAGTACAGAGAATGTGGCTCCTTGTGTCTCGTGGAGATATTCTTCGGAATAATTCTTTTCTGCCACAACTTTCAAATGGATATGAAAGTAGATGACAAGAGCTGAACCCCACGTCGCAGCAATTAATTATTGTCTGAGTACACAAATTAGGGTGCTGCCGAGATGAATACCTCCATTAATATGCATAGCGTGTTCTATGGCTGTGTTATGGAACACATGCAATATGGAATATCAGCCATTGTAGGGCCGCTGTTTACTCTACTCTGTTCCTCTCCATCAGGTTGAGGAGATGAGGCATGCACAGTCTCCTGCCCCCTGGATCTTAGATAGAAGGTAGGTTATTTCTGTAGTGTTGAGGTTGCTATATAAGAGTGTGTGTGTGTGTGTGTGTGTGTGTGTGTGTGTGTGTGTGTGTGTGTGTGTGTGTGTGTGTGTGTGTGTGTGTGTGTGTGTGTGTGTGTGTGTGTGTGTGTGTGTGTGTGTGTGTCTTTTTCACTTTATAATTCAGTCAAAATTGGCATTACAAAGTGCCAGGCTTCTAATGTTTAATATAATGTTAACGGTGACTCAATTGTATGTTGTTGCAATGCTACTCTTGCTATCTCAGAATAGCATCATGTCTATCAGGTTCAGTTCAATCCATCAGGTTCAGTATGTCACTCTGTATGAATTTCAGCATCATGGCTCCTCTGATAGCTGAGTATGACCGACACATGGATGGGATGACTGAACAACTGAACACATACCAGGTGAAAGAACACTGCAGCCTACTTAATATACCTTTTTGGAGGTCTGCCCACCAGTGCATCTGGGCCGATTTGATCATTTCTAAAAGGATTTCAAACTTGTATTTTATTCTCATTAATTCAAGAGCAAAGGATCCTATTTCAGCATGCTAACTTTCCAGGAAGAGAGAGGCTGTAGTTTCTATTAGCTTGGACACCATCAATTATCATTGGTAGCCAGGTCTCTGAACTGTGCATAGCCCTCCAATGAGATGCAGAGCGAGTAGACAGAAATCTTGCAATAAGCATTGGAGAGGACTCGGAGTGAGGACCAGTTATTGAAGATAAGTTAGTTGAAACTGGGTGCTCCTTTAAACACAGTTTACAAAATAAGACATTTTCCATTTCACAGAATTATCAACATGAATGCCCTATGCTGCCCATGTATTAAAAACCAAAGAAGCATGTTTATTATACCTTTAAGCTTTTCATGAGTATTTGCTTCAAATCATTTCTTAAGAGTGGCATTAAAACGTGTCAGCTTGTCAGGGCCTTCCCTCATCCTAATTAATGTTTGAATCTTTCTCCCCCGCGTGAATCCACAGGTGCAGATGACAGATGTCAAAGTGAAACTGGAGAGGGTTGTCAAGGAGAATGAAAGGTAGGCACATTCATGTGTGGCACAAACAGTCGGAGAGCTGGTTGAGAACAGACGGAGGCCCAACTACATGTCTGTCACCATGGATTGAGCCTTCTTTCCAAAGGCTACACCGGATACATTAATTCATTACTTTTCTAGCTCACATAATGAATAAATAATAAGTGTGAGAGTCTGTGTGCGTGTGTATGAGTCTCTCAGAAGTATGAGTAACAGCGGTATGGATCAATTATTTATAACTGTAAGTTAGGCTGCCATAAGATCTCCTGTCACGTGGTTCATTCTTGGCTACTATTTGTATTCTTTTTTAAATCTGGATTATTACCCAAAGTCACAGAATATCTGGCCTTGTTGGCTAACAGTATGCCTGCACTGTACCTTTGTGTTCTGGGGGACTTGAGGATTATATGATTATTAGTTTATTTTTGGATCACAACATACTGTGTAACTGTGCATGTAACCTTGAAAAAACATTGTCCTTTTTTGGGTTCATGTTTTGTGCCCCGTCGTCACATCTGTATGTATGAACCCTCCGCCCCCAGGCTGCATGCAGAGCTGAGGGAGTCGGTGGAAAGGCAGCTGCAGGCTCTGCCAGTGGCATCCGGAGTGGATGGAAGTACAATGGAGGAAGATGGAGTTATCAAAAACCTCCAGGAACAGATCCAGCTCTCTGGACAGGTCACACAAATCATATGCACACAACTCGCATGAATACTATTTTGTCAATGTCTCCGAATCTGCACGATATTGATGAGCAGTCAAGTTAAATGACCTGTCTCATTTAGAGGATACATCCTTTCACGTGGTACCTAGTTAAGAATGTGTCTTATTAGGGACCTGATCTGCGGTTGCATCAATCAATCAAAATTTAGAAAATCAAACAGATGTCTCTGTGCTGTTGCTTGCTCTAAAACCAGACTGAAATAGCTCAAGTGCGTTGTTGCTTAAGCATTTGTGTAGTTTATAAAAAAACTGTTTTTCTCAAATCGTAATAAACGAAGGTTGGATATGGCCCGGTGGTTGCTAAGAGACAAACAGTGTGTCCAGGTTCCTTCTTTGAGGTTTGACTATGGCAGTTTTGAGGGATTCTAGGAATGTACCTGTAAACGGAGAATGATCGACAAATCTAATTGGATAGAGAAAAAAAGATCATTTCTAAATTCATTCCAAAGTAAAGTGGTTTAAATTGCAGTCTTTTCAGAAATGTTTAGTGACCTAGTTTGGCTTAAATGTGTTCTGATTGTTATGATCTTGTCTCTGAAGTAAGCTGAAAATGTTGTGCAATTTTGTATTTGAGAAGAAATGACTAGAATTTGTATCAGTGGGGTTTATTAAGCTGTCGATGGTGGAAGAAATATTTATTTTTGATAGCGTCTAGCGTCTACACCCTACCCAGAACAAAGATTGGCATTTTGGCAATGACAGGGACTAAACAAAACATTGGCAGAATTGGCATAACTACATTGGGGAGAGGAAAAAAGAGAAAGATAAAAAAAAGTTTATTAAAAAATGAATTGAGACAACCTTGAAGGTTTGCGTAATTGTGACTAGCGTTAGAGCACAGTGCCGTCAGCTGGTAATGAAGTAGGGATGTGCATGACTGAGTAAATCATTTTACATAAGAATCATTATCTCCCTGTAATTGTAAAACAGTAAATCAAAATGACACCATTCATTATCCTAGCCTTAGTAGCCTACAATATCCAGATTGCATTGGCCTATCAACTGGTTTCATGAATAAACAAAAGCAGTAGCATGTGCATCTCATAGATTATTGTAATACACATTAAAGAGGTGGTGCCATAGTTTTGTACTTTTCTGTTTTGTATGTGTGTATGGAGTTAACATTGCTCAAATAGAGGGTATGTGCGTGACATAATCACCATACACCTTACCACTCGATTTTCCATTCACTTTATGCATGCACATACCCTCTATAGTGTGGTTATAATATGCAAATATGTTTGTGTATTTTTGGTTTCTTCCTGAAAGCTATTTTTTTTTTCTGGAAAAACACTTCCTCCTAGTATAATTATAATACCTGATCATCATGTTTTAGGGGGGACAAAAATCATGGCACCCCATCTTTACGAAAACGCATGCTTCAACGGTATAGTTCTTCTTTACCAGCATGCTACAGTACCTCTATCAGTCTGAACCTGACACAAGCCTGTTCTGTGTGTGCAGGAGAGGGAGCGGGCTGTAGAGCTGTGGCACACTGCGACCCAGGAGCTGGACCGACTCCAGCAGCTCTGCCAGAAGACGGCCTCCGATGGGCACGTCCACGCTGCTCAGGGTCAGCAGCTCAAGGTATAATGACTGTATGACATGGCTCACCTCTGCCCCAGATACCACTGACTACATTTTTATTTCATGGGCTTCGCACATAATTTTGCTTTTAATTTGACAATGCCTTCACCTTTTGTTATTTTCAGATGACATTGTGGGTGTGTGACGTGTAACTTTGTACCCATGTACCCTCTGTTGTTTTTTTTTGCTCATATTGTTTGTTGTGCTGTTTTAATTGTGACCTGCCAACGGATGAAAAGCTTGTACATAAATAGTATCACTTTAGCTTAACACTGTAGAAAAAAAAACATTCTTATCAAGCTGGTAAGAATGGCAAAATGTTTTTTTTTTATTTATTTTTTTTGCAGGGAAGGAAGATCATTGTGATTCATTTATTAAATGTATTACAAGATATTGAATGCAGTTCATTCATTCACATTAGAAGAGCACCATAATTACGAGCAGTCTGCTTTATCGAGTGTCTCTCTTTTCCCCTCCACAGGATCAACTTGTTCAATTGCAGCAGCACACCCAGAAACTGCAAGTGTCTAATCAGAAACTGGAATCCGTACGTGATAGCCACTTAAAAGCTGTTCAATGATTGCCCTACGATTAGCTGTGGGATCACTGTCCTCTGCAGTCGCCCTGAGATTAATCTTCTAATATTTCATATGGATCTCTGTGAACTGCTATGTCTCACAGCTAGCCAGAGAGAACTGTCTATTGTGTAATGGTCTGCAGGTGCTCTGCCTATTATTTTTGCTCTCCTTGTCTTCTGTTACTCTCTCTCTGTCTGTCACATGCATATCAAATCCTCAGTATTTTATACAAATGGTACTAAATGGACCTGTTAGCTAAAGTATTAGAGCCTGTTGCACATAATATTCATGACAAACACCATGCATATGCTTTCCACCTACTCATAGCACCATACAGTGTATGTGAGGTAAAAGTAATACTATATCCTTCTGATGCAATTTTAATGAGAGGGCAAGCCTTGGGCTGACATTCTCTCTCTGACTTTTCATACTAGCAGCCTCTTTCCGTCCCTGTGTGTGTGAGAAAGAGAGAGAGCAAGAGACCTTGCACCTGAGTGTTGAAAACAAGGGTTTGTGCCAAGGGACAGCGTAAAGTTAGTGGAGAGAGAAAGTGTATGGAGAAGAAGCTTACATGTTGAAAGTTAAGGGTGCTTGTTCAGAGTTATGCCTCACTTACTGCATTCATGTCTGTCATGCCACACACAGACCAACCAGCAGTTCCTCAAGACAGTGACGGAGCAGAGCACAGAGATGGAGGAGCTACGTGGCCAGCTCAGGTACCTGGCTGCTACTGTGCATATCAACCAAAATGTCTACTGCATGATCCATGTATGATCCTTGTCTAGGACTGTATCTTGCTCAGTCAGAATGGCTACAGTTCAGCACATATTTAAGCCAGCCTTCTACTGTTCTGTAAACAACCCATGTGTCTGTGGGTTATTATTTATTAAAATGTTATACAGCTTAGTTTACACACTGTACACACACTTCTGGTTAATTATATTGTTAGCACAGTCTGGTGGAGCATGTCACACCAACATTTCACGCACATACAAATACATTTTTTGAATCTCAAAGATTTAGTCAAACACTACAAGGTCATATCAGGTGTTAAACAACCATTTTCTCCAGGTGATGCCTTACTGTTGTAGGAACAGTCATGACGCTGGCGTTGATGATCAAATAAAGTGGATTATCATGTTAAATGTTGATTCCTTATTAACCTGCCTGGCTGGTTGTTGCCATGTCTTCCATGCTGCAGGCAGGCCAAGACTGAGCTGAGGACAGCCACAGCCAAAGTGGAGGAGATGACCAAGCTGCTGCAGACTGTACAGGATCAGATGCAGAGACGGGTACGATTTAGAAATAATCCTGGCCTGGATTCTCTCTAATATTAACGTTAACTTTTTTAATTTATGGGAGAAAAAAAAGAAAATGTAACCACTATTTGAAAAAAGTTTCTTTTGGTGGGAAAAAAAGGAAAAGGGGAGAAAAACTATCCCAAAGTGTAGCTTAGAGAAACTTGTTGAAGCCAGTTGTGAGAGAGGATGGCCCGGGGCTTATCTCACATCTCATCAGTGCATCTGCTTGTTCTCAGGAGGAAGACGCAGCGGAGGCTCAGGGTCGGGAGGAGGCCTCAGACCGGAGACTACAACAGCTTCAGTCCGCCTTGAGTCAGCTAGACGCCAGGTGAACACACAGCAACATCCTTAGTTTCATCTATCCGTTGTTTACTCTGAACGTGTAAAGGCCCTTGCACACAGTCCTATGCTATTTCTATATTGGCTATATTAGCAGTTTTTTAATGCCACAGAAAAAAGGTGTTCGATTGCACAAATGCACATGCACATCGCAGCTAGGTGTGCAAGCGGTCACAGAGAAGCATGGTTTCGGGGTCCTTTAACGCTGATTTTACTTTGCAGTGTGTGTGCACACACAGACATTGCATCTACCTAGTCTCTACTAGGGCATTCACCAAATATTCGAATATCAAAGTCACTATTCGACGTTGTTCACCGAAGTCGAATATTCACATTTTTTTATTGTTTTATCTTTAAAAAATATATATATTATAAAGCTTGGCTAGATAGGAAGTCATAAGAATGAGTTGTCAATGCCCCTGGTGGATGAATTTGTTAATGCTTTATACCAGGGGTTCTCAAACCTTTTTAAGCAGTGACCCCCAAAATAAACATATTGAACTGGGGACCCCCACCCTGACAAGCACTTGGAATTGTAGGTATTACATTTAATGTGACTCGGTTCCGCAGAGAAATATTGTGAAAATGGCAGATCTACATGCTCACAACGCCTCGCAACGTTGTGAGCATGTAGATCGGCTATTTTCACAATGTCCGCCTCTTGCTTACTTAATATTTGACAGTTTGGCAGTCCTGTCGAATATTCGACAATTCGAATACTTTGAGGTCGAATAATTCGAATACTAAAAATCACTATTCGTGAATGCCCTAGTCTCTACTGGCCCCATTCTTCAAAATGCATTCCCCTCTCTCTCTCATAAAAGGCGTCTTACCACAGGCAACTCTGTTTCTACTTCTCTACCCTCCATCTTCAGGCTAAAAGCAGCGTCTCAGGAGGCAGAGGCAGTGCGCAGGGAGCAGGCAGTGTGGGAGAGACAGGTGGGTGAGCTCCAGGGGAGGTGCGCTTCCCTCGAGGAGGAGCGCTACGAGGCCCTGGCTAAAGTCCGCGACAGCGTCCAGCTGACTGAAGAGGCTACGTTACAGAAGGATCAGGTGCACTTGTCTTTTTATTTCCTTTTTTCCCCACTCAGAGGAGTTTTTCTCTGACCAATTTCCCCACATCACTTCATGGCTGTAAATATTGATACCCTTGTAGGCCCTTCTGAGGGAGAAGCAAAGGTGTGATGAGTTGGAGAAGACCAAGGAGACCATCAAGCAGCTGATCCAGGATGCTGCTGTCCACACCAGGAAAGAGGTGAGGGTTCCTAAATTACAATACCGGCTACCAAATATTATATTATTGCTATTTAACCACTTAAACCCTATATACTTCATTGACCGGGATCCCCCGGTCATCTACTAGGATCTACACCAAATGTCTTTGCCAAAAATAGCAGATCTACAAGCTCAAAGGGTGTCGCGGTGCAACACGTTGTGAGCTTGTACATTAGATCTGCTATGTTGTTTAATGTTTGCCCCAGAAGAGGGACGACAGGCTTCATGTTGTTAAACATGAACTGCAGAATGAGTAGTGTGAGGTTGGAGAGTCAGACTTTACCGTCTTAACATGTAACTGTGAAACCTGGAAACTGAAATTAGAATTGCAGCCAGCTGCTACTGTAGGTTCACGCCATGTTTCTCAACACATGGCATATTGAGAAGTAAACGATGTGCCTCGCTTCCCTGCTGTGCTCCTTCAGGAAGACACTGAAGTGATTAATGTTCTACTAATGGCCCTTCTCCATCAAGACTTCCAATCGTTTAATCCCATTAAGGTGCCGTAGTGTACCGTACTGTGGCGCTGGCTGTTGCCTCGCTAAGTGTCTTGGGCGTAGTCTCTGTGACTACTAGGGACAATAATTTCGCCATTGCACTCTAACAGCAGAATGCTATAGTTCGGTACAATATCAATAGCCTGGTACAAAATGTAAGCTCTTGTGTCCTCTGTTGCTGCGTTAGATTATGTTGATGGTTTTTATTTATTATTTATTATTAGATCCCCATTAGCTTACTGTACAGTCACACAGCAGCTACTGGGTAGATGGGTAGAAGAGGTTAACCACTGATGCACTGTATACAACAAATAGCAAAATGTACAAGTTAACAATGCATCGCATTGTGACACATTTTGAGCTTGTACATTGGTTTCTTATAATATTAAAAAATATATATAAATCATTGAAAAGTTTCCCAAAATAGAGATGCCAGCCAGGGTTAATGTGGTAAATATTAAAAGGGTGGCTCCAGATAGTTTCCTCACCCTCCTCTCTCTCACAACTGATCTAAAATGCTTTTGGATGCATACTGTATGACGTGAACCATTCGACAGTGATGAAACAAGCGACCCTCTGAATAAGAGATGAATGCAAAGGGATTTAAATCTCTGTGTCACAGGTACTAGCCATTGTGCGTTTTTGAATAACATGCGCGTGTGTTTTGTCAGGTGGAGAGCGTGCGTAAGCACTGCAATGTCCAAATCCTCCGAATGGCTGAGGAGCTGTCTGCCCTACAGCTGGTAAGGACCTTCCCCACCGAGAACAAATACCCTCCACCATCACATGAAATCCCTTTGATTCTCTACCGGTCACCACATCTGATTTCCCCTCTTCTGCCTTGATCCCTCTCTAACCCCCCAGCCCTCTCCGTCTGCTTCTGTCTAGGAGTGTGCAGATAAGGAGTCTCAGATTGAGAGGTCCCGGCGAGAGAGGAAAGCCGTGGAGGAGGAATTGGAGAAGGTAAAAAAAAGAAAACACGCATTGTGGCCTGAGTTATACTTTGGTGTGCAACGCCGAAGTATAAATCAGGATCAGGGATAAAGACATGGCTTACGCTGTTTGCGTTTATAACTGATTGGTAACACTTCCCGTGGATCTGGTGTCAGGTGTACAAGGAGGGCAGGGCAGTGCCGGAGTTTAGGAAGATAGAAGCCCTCCACCAGAGATGTCTAGATGCAGAGAGGATGAAGGACGACATGAGCATCACCCTGCAGAGCACCCAGAACAAACTCAAGAAGATAGAGATGGAGTAAGTAGTGGAAACCGTCATTATTAACTCCACCAGGACGGAGAGTCTGTTTTCACCCCTGTCTGTCCCTGGGTTTGTTTCTGTTTGTTTGTGTGTGTCAGTCAGCAGTGATTAGCTTCTCTCAGCTAATCTCTGTCACCGTTCAGTTAATCTCTGTCAAACTTTGCATGCACACTCCCAGTAGGCCAAGGAAGAATCTCATGGTGGCATAACAGACTGTTTTAAGTTTTTCGCCTATAACTCTTGAAATGTAGGCCATACAAAAAAATGTCTTGGCTCATGCCACAGCTTTCCCCCGTTTTCTTCAAAACACACTGTTTGCTCCTACTCACACAAATCAGTACAATTTATCACTGTAATCATGGGATCAACATGTGTCTGGCCGATGTCATCTTCAAGCCATATATTTTATTTTATTTTGTCGGATAGTTTCTTACATACTTGAACCTAGTAGTGTATATACTGTAGTAGTAGAGAATTGGCTGTAACAGGGTCTAGCGTCTTGCCGCTGACAAGCATTCTATTTCAAAATAACTGTATTAACTATTAAGCCAGTCTGTGAAAGGATTATGGTGCCAGTCTGTGAAAGCATTATGGTGCCAACAATGTGTTTCCCTTCACAGCCTGGAAATCAGCAGCATGGCACCATTTTCCACTTTCTTATCTGTCTTATCCCAAGCTCTACCGGGATCAATGTGCTAATGTTTACAATCTGACCTGACTTCTCCAGTGGCCCGCTTCCACGATGCTTTCAATCCACAGCCGTCTGTTATGAGCCAGAGAAGAATGGTTCTTCTGTTATTCCCTGTTTAGTGCATGATGGCAGAAATGTGTCATGAAATCAGAGCTAATTACCTCTGCCAATGGAGTTGTCAAGGTCACAATCAAGGGAAAGGACAACATTACATAATGAATCATAATCAGTTGGAAATTACATACTGTATCTGGACAATTTCTTAGTGTTAGACTAAAAGTATCTAAAAGTTTGCACTCAGTACTAATAGTACTGAGTGCAAACTTTTAGATATAATTGATTATTTTTAATAATTACACAACTTTTACCCCAGCAGTGCGAGGCATTGTGAGCTTGTAGATCTTCTATTTTTGGCAAAAGTTCATATGAATGCTAGGATTCAAGTGGACAAAAAGGAGAATTTATAGTAACTCTGGGACCCCTAGGGGTCCCGGACCCCCTGTTGAAGACCATTGGCATATACTGTATGGAGATCCAGTCGTCCTGAAGTTACCTGAACAGCCGATCGGACCCCGCTTGGCACCGGCCTAGTATATATAATCACTGAACTTTAAACATGAATATTGCTTCCAGATGATTGATTTCATTGGGTAGGACTGCCAAAATGTAGCAACAAACCTTCCTCTTTGACTCTTTGAATGACTTTGTGGCTCTTCTCTGTATCCTCTCCCCTCCTAAGCAAAAGGATCTTTTGTTCATGCTAGGAGGGGATGTGCTTATAGGGCTTTTGTCTACTGCCCAGAGAGGATGGAGCATTGAAAAATAACAATCTCCCCTATCCTCCCTCCCAGCCCGTCCATCCCTCCTTCCTTCCTTCCGTCTGCTCATTCATGCGTCTGTGTGTCCATCTATCTACTCATCCGTCCCCAGCTACGGCGAGGAGCTGTCACGGTGCCAGGAGGAGGTGCGGCGCCTGCAGGGCTCTCTGTCGGCGGCGCGCGAGGACTGCCTGGGTGTCAGCGAGGAGCGCCTCCAGCTGCAGCAGGAGAACCTGCAGCTCCGCAGGGAGATGGACGACCTGCGGAAGGCCAGCCTGCTGGCGGAGAGGCGGGCCAAACAACAGGTAGCGGCACCGCAAGGGACGCGTTGGTTGGGGTAAGGGAAAGGGGAAGGGGAGGCAGGAGGGGGGGCTGGGTACGGGGAGATGGATGAGCCCTGCGAGAGCTGACAACTATCCAAAAAGAAGTCTGTGAGCCGGGAGAAGCTAGCGGGAGGGAAGAAGTGAAGAATGATGTAGCTGGAAAGAGAGATAAATGGTAAAAGACGGGCTTTGCACACACGCGCAACAGACATATTGTTGCTGTTGATCAAAAAACCTTCACATTTCACTTTTTATGTTCATGCCCTGCTTGTTTTACAAGAATGTCGCTTAAAAGTAGGGAAAATATCGAATCTATAAGCTAACACCACTAGCATGTCACATCACAAAGTCACTAACCTGACCCACAATCTAGTTTCGCGATTCAATTATTTAATTAACAAAGGTGGTTGTTGTAGTTGTTGTTTTTTTTTTGCATTTCTTGACATACAAGCTTTCTGCCTTGCAGCGCTGATATTTAAAAAACGTTATTTGTGTTTGCCTGTGTCCAGGTGTCCCAGATGGAGCAGGAGTTTAGCACCAAGGAGCTGGGGCTGGACGCGCGGGTGCGTGAGCTGGAGGAGAGCAGCCGGCATTCCAGTGCGGATCTGACGCGCCTCCTCACAGCCCAGAGGAGAACTACCCAGCGCTGGAAGGAAGAGGCCAAGAACCTGTCTCAGGCCTTTGAGACCAAAACCACAAGCCTGAGGTGAGAGCTCCTCCCAAGTGACTCTGGGGGGACAGAAGAGAGGGATGGAGATTGACATAACAGGGAATAAGACCAGGAAATGGAATCTCATGACATTTATTCTGAAGAAAAGAGAGCGCTTGAGACTGGCAGGGAGTAGACTAGTGAATGGAACACAGGAGGTTACAGTACACTGTGAAATCCTCAGTGTTGGATAAAATAGATATATCAACTCTGAGGATTTTTCTATAGATGAGTCTATAAACTAGATTTGACCCCAATTTGCCACAGGCTCTTTTTGTTGAGCAGTAAGAGGTCGAGAACCTGACATTCAAAGCAATCAATCAAAAGCCCTCCTATTGCTTAAGTATTGTTCTTTTTCTTTATTGAATATTTGAGTTCTCTTGAAAAAAAAAGGTGCAAAGGTGGAGCTGCATAAAGATTTCAATAGCAGTTGAAACAAGTATCGACTTTCCATTTGGAGGCGTTTTGCCTTTAGCAACACTTGTGCTATGCCAAGCAGTACAAGAGATATTTTACAGGTTGGAGCTTTTTATAAATCCATTTTTCCCCCTGCCGTCTGTCTTTTCTGTTTCCAACACTGTTTCTCATGCTTAAACAGTTTTACTCTCGCCTGCTTATCTTTTGCTTTCAGGACAGAGCTAAATCGACAAAAACAACGCTCCCAAGAGCTGGAGATACTGCTGGAGAGTGACCACCACACTATCGCAGAGGTCAGTGCAAAAACGCATACACACATACATACCTGAATACAAGACCAGTATGTGGTGGAAGAGAACGCGTGGAATACCAGTAAGACTCCCTAATCGGGAGATAAGTGACCGTCAGATCGCACATGTTGTCTGCAAAAAGCAACCTCATGGTGGCGCTAGAATAGGGGTATGTGAGAAATCAGGGGCGGAGGTTGTGGTTTGCCAGCCAAGGAGTGTGTGTGCAAAGTTTGGCATGGATAGGGGCAACGGTGCCAGAGATAAGAGTAGGGCCAAAAGTGGGACGTGACGTGACGTGACGTGACGTGACAGACAGACAGACTGACTGACGGAGGGACTGACAGACAGCCGGTGGTGGTTTTCATAGTAACTTGCAACCTGGCGGTCGCAATAATATCTTCTATGAGACATAAACTTGGAAAACGTGTGCTTCAACCAGTGTCTAAATGAAGTTTTTGTGCCGGTCTGTCCAGTACGAGAGACAGATGGCAGAGTACCAGGAGAAGTCCTGCCGTCTTCAGCGGCGGCTGACACATGCAGAGCAGAGGGCGACCACAGCTGCTCAACAGGTGTGGTTTTAATGTAATATTAATTATTATGCCAACAAATGTGGCTGAGAAAATGAATTATTAAAATGAACTGCACGTAACGGGATGTAAGGTTTCCTGAGCAGCAATGGTGTATTAGCAGAAGGTCTTTACTTTCTGCCTGTATTTAACCACTGCTATCTGATCCCCATCTGAATAGTCAATGGGATCACATGGAAGATCAGAAAGGGGCAATGGAAAAAGGAGGGTAGCCACTGTATATCCAAACCCTGAAGAAAAACTAGCCCTTTAGCCCTTTAATAAAACTAGCCCTTTAGCCTCTTTTATCCTGGTGTCCATATTTGGGGCATGTTGTTATATGTAAAGATTCTCAAACTTTAAAAAAAGGAGGCAAATAATCTAACCATAAATATGTATTTGTGTATTTTAGCTGAGTATGATGGCTGCACATAGAAGGAAAACACCTACCACATTGGATCTGGAGACTGAATGACCGTGACCGTCACCATGCTGACTACAGGAAAAGACAAGTCTATAGTGCAATTCTCATAACGTTGGCTGTCTTTCTTTTTTATTTATTTTTTACTTATTTTTGGCTGGCCTTGATGATTCACTGGGTAATTTTGGGGGTCAATGTTGTAGGGAACACCAAGCCAAAGTGTTGTCTCAACACTCTTGTATTGATTAAGTGGCAAGTTCTAGTTGCCCCAATGAACGGTATTATATATTTTGCTTAGAGTCAGTCTTCAATGCTTTTCACTTAGACCACCGTTTTGTTATATTGGCCAAAATGATGTGTCAGCCTTTGAATGAAATGGTATTGATCTGATGTACTGTATTTAATTAATGATGTTTGTGTAAAACAAACTTGTAAATAGAATGTGGTCTTGTGTTTTTTAGTAATTTGCTAATTAATATATTAAAAACCTTTTTGCTAGTGCATTCATTGTATGCATTTTGTTACTGCAGGAACACCTCAGTTTACAGAATTCCCTCCAAATTCTCTCCAACCTAATCTGCATGCAGGCCAGGGTAGACCCTGGTCCCTCCAGGTTGGACACCTGCCTTGTCCTCTCTTAGTGGAATGAGAGGCCAGATAGGCTACCAGACTACTACGCTCCTCTCCTACCAGAGCTGGCAGCTTGTATCAAGACTAAAAGGGTCAAGAGACAGACTGCTGGGAGTGAAATGAGTGAAATGGTGGCACGCAGTGCCACGCACCCCCACCACCAGAAAGCTACCAAGTACATGCAGTCACACAAACACACAGGCTGCTATCAGCTTCTACTTGTGTTTGAATGGTGTTCATGTGTTTGCACTCGAACAAGACGTGATAATGAATTTACTTGTACTGTATAGCGATTTTCCAAACAAGGTTACTAAGTGCTTTACCAGAACAAGGGTTAAAAGGGCAGCAAGATAACCATAAAGAGAAACACCAAAGGAAAATGAGAATACTGTATACGAATTGAATAAAAAAAAGAGGTTTTTATTATGTGCCTTAAGAAAAAGACTTGACATAAAGTTATGTTTTCAGAAGTGATTTAAAAGAAGAGTTTTCTAAAGCCTAGGCACTCCGGCCACAAAATCCTAAAAGCCCCGGGTTTTGAGGCAGGCTTTAGCAGCAGCCAGGAGGGCCCTGACCTGAGAATATAAAGCTGTGTACAGGCTCATAGGAGGCTGGCATATTTGAAATGTAACTTATTTTTTGTTAAATGGCTCTATATTCTGATAGTAATCATTGCTATAGAGTGCTTTCAGTAACAGGGGTCTCCATGTCTCCAGTGCTTTATTAAACAGAAAAAAGCATTTTCAGGTCTCGATGTCAGGGGAGAGAGCTCATACACTTACAGGATAAACAAGCACAAAGGGAACTGAAGCTGATTAATGGGTAATCTCTCTTGATTGGCTGAAATTGGCTACCCACCTGAAACTATTTTCTGTTTATGAAATTGCTGGAGACTGTTAAAACACTGTTTGATCAGCACTTAATCAGAATATAGAGTTTTAAGCTTTTAACAAAAAAAATGTTTTGTACTAAACTAAAAATATCACTTGGCTTACCTTTAATACTGTTGGAGCCCTTCCTACCACATCACATAAGTCTGCACCAGCTCTGTCTTTGCCTCCGGAGGGGTTTCTTTGGGTCTGAGGTATATAGTTTCTACCATTCACAGTTTGGCATGTGCCCCACTCTTCTACAGCTGACTGCTCCACTGGATTAGCTGGGGGTTAGGTGCCTCAACCAAAGGCACCTCTACTCTAGTGGTCCAAGGAGGGGTATAGTATTCACTCATTCATCTTCCCTGTTCAGATTTCCCCAACCAGGGATTCAAACCGACAACCTTCATGTTACATGCCTGCTTTTTTTCCCCTCTCTTCTCTTTTTTTGTTGTTGCTGCCACCACAGCTGCAGACTATTGTTGTGTTACCTGTGTGACCCAACAAGCTGGCGACTTCTCCAACCGTAGGTGGAGGGGACCAGGTTCAAGGCTTTGGAGGAGGAGAGTGCAGAGGTGAGGCTGAAACAGCTGCTGTGGCTCTCTGGAGGAATGGGACTATGCATGATGGATGATGGATGCAACTGAGGATTGCACAGACTTTCACATGCGTGCACACGAAACACAATGCATACGTTTGTGCACAGTCTCTCACACACACACACACACACACACACACCCACACACACAGACACATGCTATTTGTAGTATCACTACTTGTGTGGGCATTTGACTGACTTCTGTTGACCACATTAATTCTCTCACCCTAACAATAACCTTTACCCTAATGTTAACCTAACCATAATTCAACCCTAAACCTAAGGCCTGACTCCAAAACAGTCCCCTGGGAAGTGAGGACTACTTCAATATCATCGCTTTCCAGGATTTTCCCCATCATCCTCTCTATTCATAGCAGAGCCAGGCGTGAGTATGTCACCATGTGACATGACGTCTGTTCCCCCAAGACTATTGCTCTCTGTGTTTGCAAAGCATGTTTTTGCAGAAAGCAGAGAAAACCGGTGTTTAGGTCAACAAGTAATCCAGCCAGCTACAGCCGTCTAACAATGTGGTGCCCTGCTCTGTGCATAAGGTGGAGGGCATGAGGGAGAGGGGGGGGTAGGACGTGTGTCTGTTGGTGTGCGTGTGCGTGCGTGCGTTAGATGAATGACCATTCAGCCTATCATCTATCAAAATGTGGACATCTGTGATAAACAAGGACAGGTTATTCAGTCATCCAATGAGGTCTGACTGTGGACATAGTTTGTGGACGTGTTGCTACTGTGTCTCGTCTCTCGGTGCCTGTGATCACAGATCTGCATGCCTAACCTGTTTCTCAAGGCTCTGCCGGCAACTGGGAGTTGCTGAAGGCTGTTGTAGAGGCCAGTCTCAGAGTGGAGTATCCTGCTGGCCACACCGGAGGAGCTCAACATCTTATACAGGTGGTTACACACACACACACACACACACACACACACACACACACACACACACACTAGACGTGGAAGAAAATCCAAAAGCTGAGCTTAGAAAACAAATTACGAGAGACGGAAAGGTTGGAGAGTGGCAGAGCCACAGTGTTGACAGTGTCACCATTCCATTATTTCAGAGCATACCCTTCTTTAACCAAGGTTTATTGAGTTGTTTTCTTTCATGGCAGGAGAGAGAGAAAAAAAACCCAATGAAATTAAATGAAATATGTTTTAAAGGTGTTGCAGAGTAGGCTTGTATTGTTGCAGATCTAAGGGTTCACTTTTATGAAGTCATAGAATGATCTACTGGGGAACATGCTTCAAATGGTGCATGAATACACTTCCACAGTCCACATGTCCTCTAATCCTTTGGGGTTTCCTTAATTCCTTCTATATCAGTGGTTTCCAATCATTTTCATATCGAGGTCCGTTATGCAATCGGCATATTTGAGGATTTTGAGCCACGGACCACCATTTGATGAGATTCAGCCTCTCAGACTCAAAACTGATGTGGTAGGAGAGATGATAAACAAACGTTGGTCAAAATAACAATTCTTCTACATTCTCTAATTGCGTAGACTTCTTGAAAAATAAGTAATGCTGATGTTTAACAATAATTTAACTCTTGAGAGAGAGAGAGGGTAAAATGAAACCAAATGGACCCTTACAGGTCAATTTGGTTTAATTTTACACTCTCAAGAGTTAAAGATCGATAAGGGTCCATTTGGTTATACCGACTCTCCATCATTTAGCTGGGGACCACCTGGAACCCCCTCAAGGACCATTAGTGGTCCCCGGACCTCCGGTTGAGAACCACTGTTCTGTAGCACACACAAATGTTTTAAATGACAGAGAGGCAGACAGTTCTTTTGTCCATTCATTAGGGCACCCAGGAGTCTTCCATTGCATGACAATTATTATGCTTGGCCTGAAGCACACAAAGATATCAAAACGTTTTCCTATTCCTGTTCCACAATTTGCAGTCTGAAGCAAATATACCAAGTAAGCACATAGTCTATGATGGTGGTGGAAGATTTACTGAAACAATATGAGACACTTACCTTATATATGAGCATTGCCATGACAAATTATGAAATGTTCCCCTATCTTCATCACATTTAGTACGCTGATCTGAGATATATTGGTCAAAATGGTGTAGAACAGATGGTGTAAATAATACGCAGGTTCTCATCAACCACTTGTACTGTGACAGTTTCAATCTAGTATTTATGGTGAGGGATTGAGTTTTAAGACGTGCATCATTCCAATCTGCCTCTATTATTCCTTCATTTATGATGACTGACTCCAAGCCAGTCACAAACACACACACACAAACAGTAGGTGATAATAAAGTATAGAAGCCTGCCGCTTCCATCAAGCTGATCTGTAATGACGTTTTCGAGGGGAGAGAATGGGTAGGGGGTCTCATGAGAGAATTGTTTTGTGATTTGAAGATGAAGCTTCTCACTTCTTAGCCTGGAGAGGTCCAGCCGGATTAACATATAAATGTATCGCATGCCCTGCAAAATCCTGAGCGTTAATTTAACTCAGCGAGTATTCGGTTACATTTATTGTGTACACTCTCAGAGCTGCCACTGAGGATTTTACTGTGAAGCAATAAATCAGGATGATTTCTTCAGGCTATTCACTTACAGCCATTTAAAAAAAGAGTGTATTAGGGATATTATACTTTGGCTTTGCCTTTAATTCTTCAAATGTGAAACGCTTCTCATCATAAAAAATACATCTAATGTCCATCTCTGCTGAGTGCTGACATTAAATCTGTGTTCCCCCAAATTGGAAAATAGGGAGAGAGATACGCTGTTTCACCCAAGTCTTGTTTATATCTTTACACCAAACTATTATAGTGTTTATCACAAAGTGTTTTTATGTCTCGCTTTCCAACCGTGATTCATTTTTAGAATACAGATAAAGGTTTCTGGTTTCCTCATCCAAGCAAGCAACATTGGATAAATGCAGAAACCAAAAACTTAGCTGCTTGTAATGGTGCACTAATACTAGCAAGACAGCACACTCCCACTCACACCACTTCAAAAAAAGAAAAAAAAAGTAGAATGCTTACTAGCGCAAAACATCTGCTGCAAAATTGCTGAAGAGGAACTCTGTGATATCGATTGAGGGGAACCCCTGGGCTTTTTTTGGCCTATTGTTTGAAATCAGGACGTGAAAGACAGAATTTGCACAATGCAAGCCTTGCATGCCTTATTTCTAACTACCGGTAACTACATTCTATATGCCATTTGATTGATGCCTTTATCAGAAGTGTCATAATACAGTGAGTGCGTGGCTTTTGAGAGTGTGTGGGTGGGTGGGTGGGTGGTCCCGTTGGGAACCAGCCCCCTAACAAGCAGCTAGACCACAGTGTGACTCAGTTTTGAAATAATGGAGCAAAATGTGCAGGAATATTTTCTTTATGTGGCACATGAGTTTCAGGCAGTACTAGGGCTGTCACGATATGACATTTTACATGACGATTAATTGTCACTCAAATAATTGGCGATTAACGATTTAATTGTGTTTTTGTCGTTGATAATTACATTTCTGTTTGGCTTTTAGGCTTTGAAGTTGCATATGGTAGATATGATACATAACCTAAATACACAAATACATTACTGACATATTTGACAACTTACTACGTAAAAAATAACATTGATAGTGGAAATAGCCGATCTACAAGCTCACAATGCGTCGCGATGTGACACGTTGTGAGCTTGTAGATCTGCTATTTCCACTATTTCTGACATTTTTCAACATTCACGATAATGACGATTATGACAAAATAATTGCGATAATGTCAAATAATCACGATTAGACGATTATGTAATAATTGTGACAGCCCTAGGCAGTACTATTTGTCAACCAGTCAGTAGCCTCGGAAACCCAGGCATTTTATTTTGGCGATAACCAGTCAGTGACCAGTAGGCCTAACCACTGCACACAGATGTGCTACAGAGGTTACATTGTATTAACATACTCTACAATTCAGATTGGTTAAAATACAATTGTATTCATTCAACTAAGTGCCAGATTGCAGCTTTTTGGAGAAACATCTTTTTTAATAGAAATTCATTTGAATAGCAACTTATCAGTGTGCATTTACAGATGACTCTCAGCACTTGCACACTAATGCAGAGCTATTAATTCCACTACTGCACTGTCTGAGCCAAGGGTCCACAGGCTTTTAGGAAAGCTTCTGTGTACATATATTTCAGTTCCAAGCAGAATGTTTATTACATATTAATAGATGTGAAAGATTAACATATTATGTTGAACCGCACCTCAAATCATAAGAATACAATCAGTTATACTCAATACAATAAAATAGAATATAAATGTGTGTTTTTTTGCACATTTGTTGGACCGGGCATAAACATTTTTGACTTTTTCAGGTCTTTTGTAGAAATGCCATTATGCAGTCCATCAAAACATTCAGATTTTACCAGCAGCTCTTGCATGAGAATAGCTAATGCAGTCCACATCATATTGTTCAGCCTTTTCCACTAATTACTCTAGTGTACTCATGTAAGCCATTTGAATTATGCTTTGGGCAGAGAGCCATTTGAACCTTAGCATGTTTTCTTGTGCCTGGTGGCACTTAGGAGAAAATAACATTGGGGAGCTCAACTACAGTGAGTAGCATAGATAGATATAAAATAGTACAGTCACAAGCTCCCTACTTAATGGGTTCACTGCCACCTATAGGTTACTTGTAGGAAGACCCAATGATAGGCCCATGTGTGACTTATTGCTATGGAGACAGCTCCCTGCATAATGACTTGTAGAAAGGCATTGAACAAACGTGTCATGGACATGGATCGATTACTTCTACACACAGAAGCACAGAGTTTCCATGAGAGGAAATATACCGTATGTTCCATACCAGGCATCATCAATGTTTTTAAGGACAAGGACCCCTTAGAGAGATGATGCAGGGACCCCCCACTACATGTTGAATTCATGTTAAATGCGTGTTTTCAACCTTGACCTTTTTGCTCTGTTGCACTTGGTCTGCTCTTTTTTCCCTGTTCACCAAACCTCTTTGCCGAAAATAGCCGACACACTGTGAGCTTGTAGATTGGCAGTTCAATCAAATAAATGAGTATCTCTGAGGACCCCCTTGGGCAGAGGTTCCCAAACTTTTTTGTCTCAGGGCCCCCCATAAATATTTTTTTAATCCGAGGCACCCCTACATTATAATTTTCACTCCCAGCACCTTATATTTATAGCATATCGTCGTTGTCGGGTGGAAACCTCGTAGGTCCAAAACCGTTCGTTTTGTATTTATCATCTATAAAAATGTACTAAACTAGTGAAAACAGCAGATCTACAAGCACACAACGCCTCGCATCACGAGGCGTTGTGTGCTTGTAGATCGGCTGTTTTCACTAGTTTTGTGCAACAGAGGTTTCTGCCATGACAGTGACGATATTTTAGTGATTATGTTGCGAGGAAAACGTTGAGATAACAGCCATCTTGGTTAGAACTGACTGAAAATAACTTTGTACTTCAAGTTTAAAATGATACTAAATATTTCTTCAGGTGTCCAAATAAATTCCAAATATTATCAAATGATCTCGCGGCACCCCTGGACTGCCGTCACGGCACCCCAGGGTGCCCAGTCACCCACTTTGAAAACCCCTGCCCTAGGGGTCACGGACCCCCTGTTGAAGACGTCTGTTCTATACTTTCCAATATCTGTGGTCAGTTTGAAGGAGGGAGACGGTCTCCCAGTCACATGAGAAACAACTTTGTGTCTTTGTGACACACACAGCAAGTTGCAATAAAAATACACCACTTTTTTCTTTTTTTCATTCAGAACGGGTACACATTATAGTGTATTATTATTTTATGCTTTAACTATTGAAAAATAGCAGATATACAAGCTCACAGCGCGGCACCGAGTGCCACGCTCCGAGCTTGTAGATCTGCTATTTTTGAAAAAATCATGAGAATTTGAATTTTGACCTGATTCTATGTCTTTTGAATCCTTCTAAGGTTTTTTTTTGAAAAACCTATGTTTCTATGTCAGCAATCTGGCCAGCCATCGTCAAATAAAAGGTCCTTTTCACTTAAATGGAGTTTGTTCTTGAGAGACTACTATGTCAGTGGTTCTCAAACCTTTTCATGTGAAGGACCCCCAAAATTATATTTATTTGGCCACGGACCCCCAACTCAAAATATTTAGTTCCAGGGACCCCCCAGAAGTTGAAACAATTGAAAATACATACATATATAGATTTGCACACATTTTCACGACTTTTTCCAAAAATAGCAGATCTACAAGCTCGCAGTGCGGCACTCGGTGCCACGCTGTGAGCTTGTTTATCTGCTATTTTTCACTGGTTAAAGCATTCAATAATTCTAGGCCCAAATGGGTTTTAACAGAGAGGGGCTCCTCTCTGTTATAAACGAGCTGGTGATTTATGTACTACTGTATCAACACTGCTGTGCTGAGACTCATGATAAATACAGAGCCTCACTGGACGCGGCTTCAAACGTTGAACACTGGCTCTCCCTAGTGCCTGTGCCAAATAACTTGTCAGAGAGAGTAGAACACCTGCATAATATCTAGCAGTCAGTCGTATCTGTAGCAGCATGCTGTGATGTGACATGAATCCAGCACTCTACCCTCTGAAAGGAGTCTCTTAAAACGTTTTTATTTCCTCCATGGCCTGTCACACTTCCCAAATGGTACCCTCTTCTCAAATCTGCCCCATCTCTTCTTTACTGTCTTCCATTAATGCGCCCACCTCCGTCCATCTACCATCTGCGTGGACCCCCATAAGACAATATGCTGCGCCAGGGACCCATAAGATTTGTGTTGTTAAACTTTTTTTTTTTTTTTTGCAAGATCAGAGTAATGTCATGAACTCTAGTTAGCATCAACAGTGTAAGTGGTTGTGTAAGCACCAATGAAACAAGTGCTACAAAGTAACTAGAACCTGTCCAGTGTCTAAATAACATAAATTTGTGGATACATTTGCTTGTCCACAATACATACATACATACAACATACATCTAATAACAGTATCTGTCTAAATAGGCAATAAGTATTGATACAAATATATAAGTAGTGAAAGTTGATCTGTCCTCCTTTCGTGTCCTTGCCTCCCTCTTTTTCTCTCTTACCTTTGCCCCTTTCCGCTCTTGCTACTTTCCTCTTTGCTTCTCTCCTTCCAACCCCTCTCCTAGTACAGTGGTTCTCAACCTGTGGATCAGGACCCCCAGGGCGGTCCCCAGATGATTAACTTAATGTGCAACATTGCTTTCTTAATCAACAGTAAACAAACCAACATAAAGTTTAAGTTCGGCACACTTATAACATGACAATTTAAGGACTTTTTAATACCTCTAAAATGACAAATTAAACATTGGCCAAATTGTAAAAAAATGGTAAATGGTGCATTTATATAGCGCTTTTATCCAAAGCGCTTTACATAGGTTGTGCATTACATTCACCCATTCACGCACACAGTCATACACCGGTGGCGGAGGAAACCATGCAAGGCACCAACCTACTCACCGGGAGCAATTAGGGGTTCAGAGTCTTGCCCAAGGACTCTTTGACATTAACTCAGGGGGAGCCCGGATTCGAACTGGGAACCCTTCGTGCTCTAATAACGGTTTCTCTACCCCTGAGCTATGCCGCCCCTTAAATTGTCAAATATTAGAGGCAGAAATTGTGAAAATAGCCGATCTACACGCTCACAACGCCTCGCAACGTTGTGAGCATGTAGAATTGCTATTTTCACAATAGAACCGTGTTATACAAAATGTAATGCCTCAATTCTTAGTGCTTGTCAGGGTGAGGGGATCCCCAGTTAAAATATGATTATTTTGGGCGTCGCGGCCTGAAAAGGTTGAGAACCACTGTCCTAGTATAGGAAGGGTAAGGTTATTGACTTGCTAGAATTACTGACTGTACCAATGTCATCTTCTCAGCCCTCACAGAGCCAGCAGATGCCTGCATGCCGAGGCCAAGATGTCCAGTTAAATGGGACCGGTCCTGACCTGGAGGAAGAGAGTCCACATCCAGCCAGGGCAGAGATAATGTACTTCCATCCAACCAGGGAAGTGCTATTGATTGATTGATTGTTTGAAGTTTATAATTGAATGCATGCAGTGGTGGTAAAAGTACTCAAAACACTGCAATATAGAAATACTCTGTTACAAGTAACAGTCCAGTATTGAAACAAATACTTGTGTAAAAGTACTCAAGTATTGGCATCAAAAAATATACTTAAAGTACCAAAAGAAAAAGTAACCATTATGCAGAATGTCCCATTTCACAGGTTTCAAATGTATAAAATGTATACAAATCAAATCTAGTAAAGAAAAATCTAATAATTGTAGTTGACTAAATGTAAAACTATAAACAGTATACCAGTAGTACCAAGTACCTCAAAATTGTAAATGTTACTTTCACCCACTGAATGCATGTCCTCGGAACCCACATCTATACAGTCAGGGAAGGGATAATGCACGTCGACGCGTCCGATACTGTACATTCAGACAGACCATCAAAGGCAGAATAACGTGTGTATTAGGGGTGCTCCGATCAATGGATGGCCGAAAGATATCATCAAAAACTAAATCAGTGATCGGGATTGGCCCCAAAAAACGTGAAACGGAGCACCCCTAGTGTGTGTATACATGTGCAGGTAAAGACGAACATTCGGAAACGTGTGCATGGGCAGTTAGACAGTTAAGTGCTTAACTGCTTATACACAAATACAAGATGGATAGTTTCAAACGACATTCTGTGGGGCCGCATCCAGAAGTGTTGGGAAAATTGTACCTCTATTCGAAGAGAGTTGTCTTCCCCAGGTGCAACACCACCACCACACACATTCACAGACCTTCTTTTTTTTTTAAGCGTCACTCCCATGAGATCCTCTCCTAGAGTAAGGCAGAACTTGGCAGAACTTAAATTTCCTCAGAGAGGCAATTTGTGCTGCGGAGCAGGTTAGGAGATCACAGACCCCACATCATTCTTAATTTTCTTTTTCTTTTCTCTTGAACTTTGTTCACTTTCCAAGTTTGTAGCTTGTTATTAATGTTTTGTCTGCACGGTGAAATGAACACATATATTCTCCATGACTGAAGTTCTCTTCATTACTGCCTGCCCTGAGCTACCTTGTTGCTAAGAGATGTATCTTTTAGGTACTTGATGTGAAATTTCTCTAGAGAGAGAGAGAAAGAGAATCTAAACCTCAATCTAATGCTTGCTCTCTGTGTTTCTACTTTCTAGTTTAAAGGTTCTTCTTTATTGTTGTGTACTGGCAAATAAGAGTAAAGCATAGTTTTAGGCTCCATCTTCGCTGTCAAGCTAAGTAAAAAAGAAAAGGGTGATATATATATATATATATATATATATATATATATATATATATATATAAATATATATATATATATATATATATATATATATATATTAGGGCTGGGACTTTAACTGATTAATTGCGATTAATTAATTACAGAAAATTAACGTGATTAAAAAAATTAACGCATTTTAATCGCACTTAGTTTTTGCACCACATAACCTTCAGTTTCGGGCATACCGATCATAGCGATGCACCAACCAAGAAGAGACAACAAACGCAAAGGGAGAAGTAGCCGATCAGAGCGATTTGGTTCGCCCAGTGGATGCGAAATTTAGATTAAAAAAACTCAGTCGTTGATTCACTCGTACAACAAAATGTGTTTTACTTGAGAAAAATGCTTCTCAGGTCAAATATCGATGTGCGATTAAAATGCGATTAATTGCGATTAATTAATCACAGAGCCTGTAATTAATTAGATTAAAAAATGTAATCGCATTTTAATCGCATCCCAGCCCCCATATATATATATATATATATAATTAGGGGTGCAACAATACATGTATCGATATCGAACCGTTCAATACGAGGGTGTACCGAACCGAAAGACCCTGTACCGAACAATACAATACAATACCACTCCTCATCCACATTCCCCTAGAACCCCCTCAAGGACCCCTAGGGGTCCGTAGAGCCCACTTAGAGAACCACTACCCTAGAGGTTGGGTACCGTATTGTTCAAAGTTGAAAAGAAAAAAAACATTTATAAATAAAGTACATTTCTGTTTATTTTTTGTATCGAAAAGGTATCGAACCGTGACACCAAAATATCGAACCGAACCGTGAATTTTGTAAACCGTTGCACCCTTAATATTACTTATTACTTATTATTTTAATTTTTAATATGAAAAACAGTAACTACCAGTAAGTCTGCTAAGTATTTTCAGCCAATTAAACAATTATCCAGCACCAGACAGTCACAAAGTATCCTAAATTAAACAATGTACTGTAGCAAATAATGCATAAGCTATATACATGTCACAGCTTACTTGTATGTCCTTCATGCACACGTCAGGGGTGATTGACAGGCATTATTTATTATTGTACTTTGATCTATTTTGATCCAATTGGCCAATCCCCTGTGTAAAAATGTTCAGTCGATACATACTGTTTGTTCCCTCATCAACTAGTATACTGTATATCTAGGCCTATACAGTAAACAGTATACAGAAGGTGCAGGGGCTTTGGGCACCTAAAGCGCTATAAAATGCAATTCATTATTATTATAAGTCAGTCAGAAGAGTACCCCAAGTTAACAGTTTCAATAATGATGACCTCTGCTCATGATATCAGTAGGCCTACATACTTAGTTTTGGTGTTGTTTCTTTCTTCTTGCTCCTGCTTACATCTCAGACCTAGTGTCAAACTACGTGCCATCACGCTCACTGAGATCTGCTAATAAAGCTCTCCTGGACACTCCAACATGTCAACTTAACACCAAAGGACATTTGACTCATGGAAAACGTCTACGCAGTCTCAAAGCTACCAGCAACAGACTGCAAAAGAGCTTCTTTCCACGGACAGTCAGGCACATGAACGAACTGTCAAAAACGAGAAAGATCCAGGGAAAAAGGAATCGCTAGCACCCCAGCCCCCAACCCCTTACGTTCCCTCCTTGTGAAGTTGAATTGCACCTACTGTACATAAATGCATACTGTGAAGTTGAATATATTAATCTGTTGCACATAGAACACTCTGTGAAGATGTTTACAAAAGTTAAGTACAGTACAGTAGCAACTACTGGAAAAATATGCTGTTGGCGTATAGAATATGCCAAACTTTTTGCACAAGTACATCTGAGGATGCTCTTTTCTTTTCCTGTTGCTCTTTTTGCCTTTTGCACTCCTTTTTAGATTATTATTATTATTATTTCTAGATGTGGTTTGATGTTATTATATTGTTGTTGTTTTTTTCTTTCTTTGATATACGACTGCATTGACTGAAGGATGCCAAACAAAAACAAATTTTACTCTTATGTACCTGTACAAAAGACGTAACAATAAAGTACAACCTTGAACCTTGTATGGCCTTTGCTTTTAGAGCCCCTACCCTTTGGAATGCCCTGCCCCTTGAGATCCGCCTTGCTGAGTCTGTCCCCCGTTTTAAATCACTTCTTAAAACACATTTTTACAGACTAGCTTTTAATCCTTAATTACTGTAACTTTTATGTATTTGAATTTTCCGAGCTAGTTATTTATTTCTTTGCATTGTTTTTTCTGCACTGTTTTTAATCTTATAACCTTTGTGTGTATGTCCTGTTCTTTGTCCTCTGCTGTTTTGTGTCCCCCTGTAAAGCACTTTGTAACCTGGTTTTGAAAGGTGCTATATAAATAAAGATTTATTATTATTATTATTATTATTATTATTATTTCCAATATTCTATAGGGCCCCCCTGACCATTTTGCATGGGGTCCCCTGTCAAGACAAGTTTAGAGAAGGAGAAATGGCTTAGAGTTTTGCTTTTTTTCTGCTCTCTTCAGCCAGTAGGGCTTCATCAGATCTGACAAAGGTCCTGAATAAATCATTTTTTAAATGAAGGTTTTGAATAAATATAATTGTATATTTGTAACAGATTGTAAGCAGTGGCTTTGTGGAAAACGTACTTCAGTAAGTTGACTTTAAAGAAATGTTTCTGCTAATAGATTTGACCTATTTGTCAACCCACAAACCAACCTATCCAACCTGCCACACGTTTACAATACAGTTCAACAAGCTCAAGACACAATTGGAGCACTATAACTATATAATAAAAATAGTGGTCAAAATAGTAATAGTCATAGTGTTCAGTGAGAACGGCCCTGAAGCTTCACTTCAGCTCTAATAAGAGTTTTCGAGTGGATCTCTTCCCCTGAGCAAGACCCCTGGCCTGGCGCTATATAGTGCCCACTGCTCCTAATAGTTAGGATGGGAAATGCAGGGTACAAATCTGCAAATGTTCAGTGACAAGAAATACTCCAAAGGAGTTGTGACTACATAATATCACTTAATTCACTTGTTGCTTACTTGCTTGTTGCTTTCTTCAACGTTTTCAGGCCTTAGTTGAGAGAGAGATGAAGCAGGGACCCCCACAACCTGTTCATACTGTAGATTCCATTTAGTTTCATCGTTTGACAGCACAATCATCTGTGTATTTTGGATTCATGTCAATGTGTGTTTTCAGATATTTAACCACTTGAACCAACTTGACCTTTTACTCTGTTCTCTTTTTGCCCCTCTACACCAAACCTCTTTGCCCAAAACAGCCGATCTATAAGCTCACAACGCCTCGCAGCAGGAGGCGTGAGCTTGTAGATCTGCTATTTTTGGCTACCGCTCTCAGAATATGACCACTAGGGTTCAAGTTGTTAATATAAAAAGGATTTGGAGGACCCCCTGTTGTAACTCTGAGGACCCCCTGTTGAAGACCCCTTGGCTTAGGGCCATCCTCTCAAGTCAGCTAAACCATTACATACTTTATTTTTCCACTAGGTGGTGCTCACAACCTAGTGATAATGTGGTACAGTGACCAAACAGCTATCTCCAGGGAGATCATGGACATTTTGCTGCCCAGCAAGAATTTGTCCCCATTAACTTTGATATATGGCACTGTCTGGTCTTGATTTGCTTTGCTTGCAAGTAATGTGGTTTAATCGATTTGGAGTTGAGAAACCAAACACAAGTTTGTTTGTGTAGCTTGTGTGACTACACAAACAGTTACATAATATAGAGCAGTGTAACCAACCTTTTCAAGCCCAAGATCACCTCTGCTCTATATTATAGAGCATTGGTACTCAAAGTGGGGTCAGGGGACCCCTAGGGGTCCTTGAGGGAGTTCCAGGGGGGTCCCCCGCTAAATGATAGTTTCCAATTCCATTTGTACACTGTTAAATTAACATTGATTTTACAATATAAATTTCGGTCCCAGAGATAGAAATGGCAAATCATTTTCTTTTATAAAAGGTCCATAGTCCCTATGGACCTTTTATAAAAGAAGTCAGATCAATCATCAAAAATATTTTAGCAAGTAAGTGGTCAGGGATTTGAGATTCTGGACCCCAACTTTGTTGACCTTTGTCGCCCAGGTTCCATACTTGACCCTCTCTTCCCCTCTTGTTTCCCTCTACAACAAATATTCTTGTCAAAAATAACTGATCTGCATTACAAGCTCACAACGTGTGAGCTTGTAGATCAGCTATATTTACAGAATGTCCGCCTATTAAGTCTGACTCTTTGGTTCAAGGGTTTTAGTATTTGTGTGATGCTCTAGTTTGACATTGTATGCTGTAAATTTCAGCATGTTTACTTAAAAACATGATTCTGATTGCATTTTTCTGTGAAATTCTAATTGCAAAATTCAAAAAACAAGCACTATCAATTACAGTTAGTTTTCTGAGATAATCTTTTTAGCAACACCAACAGCAACCAACTGCAGTTCACACAGTAAACAGCAGCCAACATGCATATTCATATAGCTGTTATTTAACATAGCTGATGCAAGCTACAATCCCTACACTTTTTAACTGGCCTTATAGCTCTCATGTCCTCACTGTCACTGTTCAATAGCTGCAAGGCTTTGATTTATAAATGCCTTATCCAAACTGTACCTGCAAATCATTGTCACTAGATGGCACTGTAACAGAGGCAGCCTGAAAGTGCTGAGATGAACCAATTCAAGTAAGCCTTTCTGCACTACAGATTATCTCTTTATGTTGAGTATTAATGACTGGTGCCATATCTCTGTAGCGTCAAAGTGATAGGGCTCTAAAACATTTGAAACTGTGTGTGTGTGTGTGTGTGTGTGTGTGTGTGTGTGTGTGTGTGTGTGTGTGTGTGTGTGTGTGTGTGTGTGTGTGTGTGTGTGTGTGTGTGTGTGTGTGTGTGTGTGTGTGTGGCTACATAGATTAATTATTGTCATTAAAAAAAACATATAACTTAACAGAACTTCAATTTCCTCTGTGCTTTTCATAGCAGCATAATACAAGGCTCCAGAGTGGGTATGCATGTACAAAAAAAATGTCCAGTGCAACTATACATTTTCATTGGTCGCATCATGACATCATGAACCTAGAACCTGTGAAACAAACTAAACAGTTAGCCTGGAGCCTTGTAAAAAATATATTTATTTATGAATAATATAATAGTCCTGGTCATATACTGACTCACCGTAGATAAAATACCATAAAAGTTATTACGCTAGCATTAGCGGCAGTTATATATTGCACTTGGTGACAGGGTAGTTATTTTGGAGGGCGGGTTATGGGTTCAGCAGCTTTACAGCCCTGGAGAAAAGGCTGTTTCTCAGCCTGTTTGTCCATCTAGTTCTGACCCTGCTGGTGGGGTCTGACAGCTTGAGTGGTTGTCTCTCAGGTCTGGAGTGGGGAGAGCCGACAACCCACTGAGGCTTAGAAGCAAAAGAACCCAACGTTTTCTTTGTGGTGAGGCAAATCCCTGATGTCTCGACACTGATGAAGTGTCGAAACGCATCAGTCAGCTGTTGCCTTGCTCATCTTGCTCATAATAAATCTACTACATGTTTTCACCTGAAGACAGAGTGCCTCAGTATTCTTTTCCTCCTGCAGTCTGCCTCACCATAAGCAGAACTTTGGGTTCCTCCTTTGCTTCTATGCCTATACCTGTTCCACTGAGGAGCACCTGTTTTGAGCCACTGTGATTGAACCCATGCAGCGCTTCCTTCCTTTCTTTCTTTTGTTTTAAACAATCCACAGAGGCTATTTGACTATCGGCTGCACGTTGTTCCTGTCTGCTGTAGTGTACCAGACAGCAGTACGCCAGGATGAGATTAATAGTGCAGCGATAGAATTTGATCATCAGTTTGTGGGGAGGTCTGTTGTGCCGAAAACATGGCACTGCTGGGCCTTCTTGACCAGGTGGGAGGCCAGCAGGTCAGCAGACATGTGAAATCCCAGGAACTTGAAACTGGCTACCTGCTCAACCTTCTCCCCATTAACATCATGTCACACATGTCCTAACATAACAAGGCAACCAGACTATACTACTACCGCTTTCTTCCAGCTTTCCGGATAAACTTTATTTTGCCGCGTTACTCCTCTCACAGTTTTGGTGGCACGCACTTGGGCCATACCGTATGTCAAATCAACCAGCTTCACCGTCTGCTTGCATTTTGCTAAGAGATAAATACGTTATATAGTTTAATTTATTTTAATTTATTCGTGAATTAATTTTCTCCATTGACTTGAATGGGAAAATGCAAAAAATTAACTTTTCCCAAATATGCAGATGACTGATGTCATATACCACATGAAACTGACACAGTATGTCCATATATGCGGGCAATCCAAGATCTGGGCTTAATATTGATGACATCAAGGATCTCCATATATGGGAATAAAAGGGACAAGGACGGAAGGACATTTGCAAGTGTGACTCGCGTCACGGCAACCACACTTTTCTAGTTTCCATCATATTATTTCAAAGGCTTATGTTCCACCCTCCTCAACATTATAATTGGGTTCACAACCTCAATTCCATGACCAGTCTCTGGCTAAGATGTTTTGATGATTGATGTAACTTCTGTGGACATTTTATTGAAATGAATGAACTGGATGGCAGCCAGCATGGATCTATGGGTCAAAATGATGTCAGAAATGGAATCCTTGCAACTTCATACATGATTGTAGGAGCTCTGGTTCAAAATCTAATTTCTCAAGATGGTGCCTTTAGCCACCTTGGATTTGTCCCTCAGGCAATAGAAGAAACCCAAAGAACATCTGGATTTTGGAAGGGAACTGGCAGATCATTTGCTTTTATAAAAGGTCCATAGAAGTCAGCTCAATGATCAAAATGTTTTAGCCAGAGAATGGTCAAGGATTTGAGATTTTGGTTCCGACGGTTCCATTAGTCCGACAATGGTGAATACTAACCTGGTGAATGCTAACCCTAACCAATGTATGACTAATGAGATGTCGGACTTATGGGCAGTCCCCTAATCCAGGAGTTTTCAAAGTGGGTGACGGGGCACCCTGGGGTGTTGCGACAGCAGTCCAGGGGTGCCGCGAGATCATTTGGTAATATTTGGAATTTATTTGAACACTTAAACAAATATTTTGTATCATTTTAAACTTGAAGTATAGAGTTATTTTCAGTAAGTTTTGACCAAAATGGTAATTATCTCAATGTTTTCCTCGCAACATAATCCCTAAAATATGCCACGAATATAAGGTACTGGGAGTGAAAATTATGAATGTCATGTAGGTAATATTATAATATAATGTAAGGGTACCTGGGATGAAAATTATATTTATAGGGGTGCCCTGAGCCCAAAAAGTCTGCCCTAATCTATAGGGGTTTTCCATTTGTGTCCAGTAAAACGACCGTCACATTAGTGGATAAAATGATCTCGTCTTCATTCGTGTTTTGCTAATGGGCTGCCTAGAGATGTACATGAAGCAGTGATGACTCGGTTGAGTGCTCCTGACAATTGAACAAAAAAAAAAGATGAGAAAAAAACTCTTAATTTCTCACCAGCGACGGATAAAAGGAGGCGTCTGCTTGGCAAAAGATGAGTTCCATTTGAGTGAAATTCGGTAGGCAAGCAAAGTGTCCATTGTTCCACACATTGCCCATCATAACTCAAATCACATTTAGCTTATTAGAGAGTGAACAAGTGATTGCATTTCCTTATGTCATCTCATCTTCTTATCTCTGCACAAATTGCTTATTCATGCTTTGTCTCTGTTTCTTGGTGTAACGAATAACGATACAGCTGATGCCCACATTTTACCATATTGTCGCTGTCTGGCAGAAACCAGCTAACTATTTTTCAGGTTTTTAGATTATAATTATTTTCTTTATTCTTTTCATAAATCAGTACGTCTGTGTATTGGTTACCGTAAAAAAGTGTACACGTCCGGACGGACGGAGTCAGCATGAGCCGTTTCACATACTAAACTGCGACTTTCAGTCACAATAACCTGTCTTCTATAACTAGTAAGACGACGCCTTGGTCGTGCCATCTGTCTTGGTCATATATGGATTCTGTTAGTGTGGTTTTCCTAACAGGGCATCATCTGGGATACAATCCCGTTTATGATCCCTAACAGAATGCCTTTTATGCCCATATATGGAGATCCCTGCTCTGATTATCTGACATCACTATGATGTCACCTGTGATGTCACAGTGATGTGTCATGGGAACCACAGTGTCAGGTGTTACCCGTCTGGGTGGGCGGATACGGTCAAGCTGTGACGGTTCTGATAGTAAACTCGCAATTAATTATGGACAAAACTTCATCGGGCACGGTCACACCAAAGTATGGCTGCTGGCTGATAAACTCTTTTTGTGCGCAGCCCATAGTTTTTTTTGCAGCCAGTGGATTCTAATAAATAACCAGTAAAGCACCTCACTCACTTTCAGAATCCTCCCTGTGTGAGTGTCGCTGGATGCAATGCAACATGTGTTCATATTCACCGCTTGGTCTATATCTCAATTTGCCTTGGCTTGCATCGCCCTCAAATCTTTGCACTCAGAGTTGATGCTAAGATATTTTAATGTGTAACAAAAGCACATCAAAATGAACACACAAATTGAATCACTGTTTTCGGTGTGTTTTTGCACTGTAAAATCTGCCATCAATATGAAGCGAGCAAACAAGCACTGGAGGGTGTTCGGAACACACACACACCTTGGGATAGCCTACAACAAAACATCTGCGTGTGAATATAAATGGGTGTGTTCCACTTGACTTCACACAATGAAAGTTGTGCCTTCCACTAACGTACAAGTACGTAATGGTTCTTATTTGTATAAAGCTCTGGGGACCGATGTAATTGGCCTGTGATTCATTGTCTGTCTTTTCTCGATTTTGCACCTCTGAGTCCATTCCTCACCATTTGCACATTCATTAGACATTTAGAGTCTAATGGCTATAATGTTTAGTTGTTGTTTTTCTTTAACTGAATTGCCCAATACTTTTCTGGAGTAACGTACAGTAGTCTTGTTTACTATCTTCACTGCATCTCTGTTTATAATTGGTTTATTTTTCATCAGTGACTCAATTATTAGCCCACTCATCAGTTCTTTCTAATAGTCTAGAAGGATTTGTTATGCACACACTGCATTTATATTTGGTCAGTCTTTTGTTTTTACGGCATAGCTCTGCATGAGGCGTCCGTGCGTGTGTGTGTGTGAAGCCGGGTGAGTGTTTATCCGGATCTAACCATACAAACCACTGGACAGATCAGGGCCAAATGTGTATGCAGAACCAGTAGGCCAGCTTAATACCTCCATGCATTTGTTTTCACATTATTAGTTTTTGCAAAAATATTTCACTAAAAAATTAATGCAATATTCAATAGTATTATGATGAATATGATAAAGTTTTGAGTGGCGAGAAATGTGACCATAACATTTCCGTGACGGTCAAACCTGTCCCATCCATACACATGAGGGCAGAGGGTTGAAGGGGTATCACTGACAACAGTCTAGATCACACCAAAGCTTTTCACATTACACTGATTCTCTGTCTATGGGATAATTGAATATCTGCAGTAGTAGAGATATGTGTAGTGGTTAGGGCTGTCACAATTATTACATAATCGTCTAATCGCAATTATTTGACATAATCGCAAATATTTTGTCATAATCGTGAATGTTGAAAAATGTTCATACATTTACAAACATTTTCAGAAATAGTGGAAATAGCAGATCTACAAGCTCACAACACATCGCATCGCGACGCGTTGTGAGCTTGTAGATCGGCTATTTCCATTATCAATGTTATTTTTTAAGTAGAAAGTTGTCAAATATGTCAGTAATTTCTTTGTATATTTAGGTTATGTTTCATATCTACCATGTGCAACTTCAAAGCCTAAAGCCGAACAGAAATGTAATTATCAACGACAAAAACACAATGAAATCGTTAATCGCAATTATTTGAGTGACAATCGTCATATAAAATGTCATATCGTGACAGCCCTAGTAGTGGTGTCAATCATTTTACTGCTGTTGATTTGACATGTCTTTGTTTTTGTCATTAGCATGTTATGTCCTGCATTTCAAAAGGTATCATGTGTCCTCTCCATCATTCTCATGATTATTGTTTTGCGTGTGTGTCTGTAGCCAAGCCCTGGGCATCAAAAAGCATCCTTTCCATTGTCCTGTGTGTGTGTGTGTGTGTGTGTGTGTGTGTGTGTGTGTGTGTGTGTGTGTGTGTGTGTGTGTGTGTGTGTGTGTGTGTGTGTGTGTGTGTGTGTGTGTGTGTGTGTGTGTGTGTGTGTGTGTGTGTGTGTGTGTGTGTGTGTGTGTGTGTGTGTGTGTGTGTGTGTGTGTGCGTGTGTGTGCGTGTGCGTAGCAGGAGAGAGACAATCTGTAAATGGTAATGTGCTTCCTTAGGCATTCCAAGCAACAGCGCATCAGTTTCTGCATAAACATCAATGACATCACGTCACATCCATGTTGATGGCAGGGAAAGCTGGCCCAGGGCCCTTTTCAGGTGACCTTAATCACAAGAGCATGGGCCATTCCTTACAACTATAGCACTCTGAATCTCTCTCTATCTTTATCTCTCTCTCTCTCTCAGACACGTGCCCCTGCCCTTTTAGCCGTCTGTAAAGAGTGCCCTCTCCAGATCATGAATCCAGTTTTTACTATGGTGATAAAATGCAAATGTTTCAAGAGAATTGCCTTGTCCAAACTCTCCTTAACTTGAATACAGCAGCTTATGTTGAAAGAATTGCCCTCTCTGTGTAGAAATCCATGCCGTTACGTCACATCTCCAGAATGCACGTGATTATGCTTAGTTCAGTGGGGTATCAAGCAGTGAAAATAGCCGACCTCCAAGCTCGCAGCGCGGCGCGTTGTGAGCTTGGAGGTTGGCTATTTTCGATATTTCCACTAAAAAGCCCCTTTAGAAATGTCAGCCCCTGGCCTCTCTAACATTCTCTGCACGTCCCAGCTCTCTTTCTCTCTCTCTCTCTCTCTCACTCACTCTTCTCAGCTCTATTTCATCCTGTATTGTGCATTATATGTTAAGTTGATCAATGTGCTGGAATGTATTTCTCAACTCAAAAGTATAGTGCTTGTTTTGTTTTTCACTAAACATCTTTTTGCTGAATTTTTCAATGCAACGGGTATTGATTTTGTAGTTGCTGTTTTCCCTTAGGGAACATCTCTGTCTCCATCTCATCGCTCTCCCCTAGGCCCGTGCACCTGCTCAGGTTGTGTTTGCTGTTATGTCTCCAGTCGATATCTAATTCTCCTTCTTTAAATCCATTCCCCTTTCCCACCTACCATCATTCCTTGCGTCCGCTCACCATTAACCACCAGGGTCAACATGAGTGAACAGAACCGGGATTCTTAACCCATTAACACAGGGGTTTTCAAACCTTTTTGACTCGGGTCACCACTGTAAATAACCTTTTTTTAAATACACTGTTCATTTTTAGAATCTTACATCATATTACGCTATGCAAATATGCACATCTTTCCACCTGAGGTAGGCTATTAATATGTCACTGAGAAATATCCGTTTCCATCAGAACTGACTGAAAATAACTTTATATTTTACGTCTAACGACTTGAACCCCAGCATCCCTATTCTGAGGGGATGGTTCACCAAAAATACAACCAATCTACAAGCTCACAATCTGAGCTTGCCAATCTACAAGCTTGTAGATTGGCTATTTTTAGTGAAGAGAGTGGGCCGTGAATGGAAAAATAATCAAGTATACAGTGCAAATCAGGTCTGTTTTACAAAGCATAGTGAAGTGATATTGATGAATTCCAAATATTATCAAAGTATTCTGAGGCAACCCTGGACTGGCATCACGGCACCCTAGGGTGCCACGGCACCCACTTTGGGAAACCCTACATTTAACACCTGAGGCCCAATCTACAAAATGCCTGAATCCTAACAGTTTTCTGGTCAGTGGTGCTCAAATGTTTTCCTGTCGGGGTGCCCGCTGGCCTATTGGTCCAGGCGCCATGACAGTGTGGCGCAGGTTCGAGTCCCGATCCCGACGACCTTTGCTGCGTACACTCCCCATCTTTCCCACCATTTCCTGTCAGTCTACTGTCCTATCAATAAAGGTAGTCGGGGAATGGTTACAAGTCGGCACTCCGACACATCGCTATCCCTAACCCCATAACCTCAGTAAAACGAACACTGGTGAGTAGCTAACCTGCCGACGCTGGTGAATGCTAACCTGGTGAGTAGCTAACCTGCTGACGCTGGTGAATGCTAACCTGGTGATCAGAATGGGAATGTGTCAGAATGGAGACCCGTCCCCTCGGGATACTATCAGAAATATGTCCAATCTTGGAATAAATTCATTACCAATTTTTTCCTTCACCAATCTGTTTGTGAAGGTGTCCAAAACATAAAGACTGAAATTCAGTTTCCCTAGGGGAATCTACTGCTGAAAGTTGGGGTCCTATTGAATTTACTATACAGGGAAAAAAATGATCTGCTTTAAGTAGCATTTGTTTTGCACAAAAATATTCTTTGGGCTAACGGCTCCCACAAAAACTGTGAAAATTGTATAGACTCATCGCTAAACCATCGTTTAATAGGCATAAAAGCCCAAACTTTGAGTAGCCAAAGTATACAATAATTTGGTTGAAGGTTAAAATGCTGCGTGTCACTCCCCATCTCTCTCCCCATTTCCTGTCATTCTACTGTCCTATCAATAAAGACAAAAGCCCAAGAATAAAATCTTAAAGTGATAGTTAACCCCAAAGATTACTCACCCCATGCAGACTTGAATTCATGGATATCTTTTCCTAAGCCAATAATTTTGGGAGATTATTTGTGTCTCCATAGGGAACAAAGCTGGCATTTTGTGTCTCCATAGGGCAGGGGTTCCCAAACTTTTTTGTCTCAGGGCACCCCATAAATATTTTTTTAATCCGAGGCACCCCTACATTATAATTTTCTTCCCAGCATCGTCGTTGTCGGGTGGAAACCTTGTATGTCGAAAACCGTTTGTTTTGTATTTATCATCTATAAAATGTACTAAACTAGTGAAAACCGCAGATCTACAAGCACAGTTGTGTGCTTGTAGATCGGCTGTTTTCACTAGTTATGTGCGACAGTCTTGTATGATGAAGCAGGGCAAAAGACGGACACATTTGAAACTTGGAGAAACGAGGTTTCTGCCCGAGAGTGACGATATTTTAGTGATTATGTTGTGAGGAAAACGTTGAGATAAATTGCCATTTTGGTTAGAACTGACTGAATATAACTTTGTACTTCAAGTTTAAAATGATACTAAATATTTTTTCAAGTGTCCAAATAAATTCCAAATATTATCAAATTATCTCGCGGCACCCCTGAACTGCCGTCGCAGCACCCCAGAGTGCCCCGTCACCCACTTTGAAAACCCCTGCCATAGGGAACCACTGCTGGTCATGAAATGATTGGCTTAGGAATGTGAGAAAAAAAAAACTACTAAAGCATAAGATGATAATGTTACCGTAAGATGTGTGAACCCACACTTCCAGAGGTTAGCATTATGCATTACACCATATTGCCCTTGGCGTTGGATAAGTAGAAATCACTGAATCTACAGCGGGATTACATTTTAAGTCAAGAAATCGTTTCAGTTGCATCTACAGCATGGAATGAATGCATCACATTAAAAAAGATAGGCCTTTTCATTAGAATGTAAAGTGGGACAGCAGATTTTATCTGATTTACAGGGGAAAATATAAAAAATATGCTTATCTCTCTCTATGGTTATAAAGTGGCTGGCTACAATAGGCGTAGAGCAGTGGTTGGTCAAAGTGGGGTCCAGGGACCCTCTGGGTTCCTTGAGGGGGTTCCAAAATGGACCCTTACAGAACCTTATTATGGCTCCATTTGGTTCCATTTGCACTCTCTCAGTCCTTGAACTTGAAATGTTTGAGAACCGTTAATGTAGAGCAATTGGAGCCATGGGTTACAGAATGGTGGGGGTGATTTATGTCTGAACCAGTAGGCTAAGACACAGAAGGAGACGAATGAAGAATGAGCAGCCTGATCATGTTCAGCATTATGACACCTAATGGGAAATAAAATTCAAGTTCGTCTTGGTGGACAGTTAACTGGGTGGAGAGAATATGCTAAAGAGGGAGTATATGTAAATGTAGGAGCCTGAAGACTGACCCCTAATGGCTACATGCATTAGCTATTAAACACCAGACAAGCATGTACCATGTACCACACACACACACACACACACACACACACAGACAGCTTGCTTAAAGCCGCTTTCAGACCAACTACGTGGACACGAAGTCTAGACGTATATAACGCAGTTATGTCCGCCACGGCTCCGGAGTGGGTTCCCCGTGCAGGGGTCCCTTGCCGCTGACCACGGGGCCGCTGACCGTCGCCGGCGACCCTCCACCGGGGTGTCTCTCGCAGACAGCCTCTCCTCAGGGGGGGTCCCTCGCCACTGATATTTATTATTAAAAGAAACTATTAAGGAATTATTAAGAAAAGTGTTATTTTCCAGTGTTCAATAATGGTTTGAAGAGGAATTTTCTGCAATAATAGTTTATCCATGTAGCTGTCTCTAAAAAGACTGGGCACCGGTGGCAGTGTTGGGTGGCGAAAACAGCCGATCTACAAGCCCACAAAGCGTTGCGCTTGCGATGCGTTGTGTGAGCTTGTAAGTCTGCAGTTTTCGGCCATATTTTGTCATTCTCAGGCGCAGGACCCCACCCTGATTCTCAGCCTCGGACAGATCCTGAACCCACACCGGCGCAGAGGCTGGTCCTGGGTGGTGCTGTTGTTGTTTGACAGTCACACTGTTTGGATTACTTCCCTGTCATTTCCCACAGCCACAACTATACGAACAGCGCACGCAGAGCAGTGCTGCTTTCATTGGCTTCACAGATCTCACGGACGGATCAGATTTGAATAAAGTTGGTTGAGAGTAAACTTTATTCAAATTAAATCTGTCCTTGTCAGTCCGTCAGATACGGCACATCACTGAGAACTTTGCTGTATCGCACTAGAAGGACTGTCACGCATGGAAATGAATGAGATGTGTGCGATCACACGGATTTTACGTCTGTCTGTCTGAAACGCCATTATTCTTATTTTGTGAATAATTACAACATTTCAGTGTGTGTTTAGGACTTTGCGTCCTGTAGGTTTCCAGCCATTAGGTAGACACCAACCAGCAAGGAGGTGTGTGTGTGTGTGTGTGTGTGTGTGTGTGTGTGTGTGTGTGTGTGTGTGTGTGTGTGTGTGTGTGTGTGTGTGTGTGTGTGTGTGTGTGTGTGTGTGTGTGTGTGTGTGTGTGTGTGTGTGTGTGTGTGTGTGTGTGTGTGTGTGTGTGTGTGTGTGTGCGCGTGTGTGTGCCGTGCGTGCGCGCGCCCTGCAGGGGTTGAATTTATCTTGTAGACAGTGTATCTGCTTATTAGACGCTTTGCTGGTCACACATGCACGCACACACATACACCTTAGGGCATACATGTCAAACTCAAGGCCCCTGGGCCAAATCAGGCCTGTGAATGAATTATCTTTGGCCCGCGGAATGATATTTCATGACTATTAGAACTGGCCCACTGGTATATTGCACGCACCACCATAATACTACAAGTCCCACAATGCTCTGCGAGTGCATTGGCGCGTATCAAGGACGCGTGCCACTCTTCTCTACAACTGGCTGCAGTTTCATTTTTGCATTTATCTTGCTATTAATGGACATACAGTTTTTTGCTGTTTGAAAAACGTTTTCAAAAAAATATTGTGATTTTATTTATGTTTTACTTAATTAATTTAATGATTGATGTTAGTGCAAAATTACAGCCTGTGTTAGGTCCAGGTTCATTATGTGCAATAATTTCAATACGTTTTAAATAAACATTGAACCAGTCCGGCCCTCGACTATTTTTTTTTTTTTGGGGCCCACTGTGTATTTGAGTTTGACACCCCTGCCTTAGGGTATGCAGAAGACAGGTCCAGTGTGCACTCATTATTATATGATAACCATTATTTAACCAGAAGAGTCCCATTGATATTAAAAATGTATTTTCCTGGCCAAGACAGGCAGCAACATAATTAGAAATCACATACTTACAGCCCCCCGGCTACTATTAGGTACCCAACTTCTATTTGCCCCGAGCTCCTATTTGGGAATACTGTAAGCCTATACGGTAAATTAAGTGTGTTTGTGTGCGTGGGCATAGAAGTGTCCTTGTGGGTGAAAGTGAAAAATTGTAAATTATGTCCTTGTTTTATCATTTATTTACCTTTAAAAATACTTTCTCAACAAGTAATGGATGAGGAGGGTCTCCCTCTCAGATGGTCCATTGTTTGGTCCATCTGATGGTCCATAGTTTTTCTCCTAAAGCCATTTATTTATAGGGCTGTCACAATTATTACATAATCGTCTAATTGCAATTATTTTACATAATCACAATTATTTTGTGATAATCATCATAATCGTTTACATGTTGAAAAATGTTTATATATGTTCAAACATTTAAAACATTGTGGAAATAGCAGATCTACAAGCTTGTAGATCGGCTATTTCCACTATCAATGTTTAAAGTGTAAAGTTGTAAAATATGTCCTTAATTTCTTTATATATTTAGGTTATGTGTCATATCTGCCATGTGCAACTTCAAAGCCTACAAGCCAAACAGAAATGTAATTGTCAACGACACACACTCCCTAAGATACATACATCTCTAACTAATCCTCCTGGACGCCCGATTGTGGCACAGACTGATTCTCTACTATCTCCACTATCGGCCTTTGTCGATTTTTTCATTAAACCTTTTGTTCATGCCCTACCAGCATACATTAAGGATTCAACTGATTCTTCTGTATCTGATCTTCCTATTGATACTTTTTTGATCACTTTGGACATCACTAGCCTCTACACCAATATACCACATTCAGAAGGTTTAGAGGCCTTAAATCAGTTTTTACAAAACCGGGACCAGACAGTCAACCCTCCTAACAAATTCATTGCTGACTTAGCCACCTTTGTGATGGAATATAACTACTTCTGTTTTGATGGTGATTTTTATTTACAGACCTCTGGGGTCAGTATGGGTACTATTTGTGCGCCGAATTATGCCAACCTATTTATGGGTCATTTTGAGAATAATTTTGTTTTTAACCCTGACAAGAATGTGTTCCTCCCACGTATTTTAAAGTACTATAGATACATTGACGATATTTTCTGTATTTTCCAGGGTACTATGGATGAACTGCACAATTTTGTAGCATTACTAAATAGTTTTAAGAGCCATTTATTTGGTTTTTACTTGTGAATTTAGCCCGGAAAAAGTACATTTTTTAGTTATGTGGGTCTACATCGACAACGGTGGCTTATCAACCACCTTATACAGAAAGGAGACAGACAGGAACACCCTTTTACTAGCCAAGAGCGCACACCCTACTACCCTTAAGAAAGGTTTGCCTAAAAGCCAGTTTTACAGACTTAGGAGGATTTGTCACACTACAGATGATTATTTGAACAAATCTGTTGAAATGAAACAACGCTTTATTCAAAGGGGCTATCCGTCAGAATGGGTTGAGCAGGGATTCACTTCAGCTTTAAATAAAACCCGGCCTGACTTATTAAAAAAGACTATGCAAAAGGACAAGCATTTTTCAGTTACATGTATCACCACTTACTCCCCTCATTCTCATGACATCAGATCAGTTTTTAAAAAACATTGGCATTTGTTACAGTCCGATCCAGAACTTTCTCAAACTTTCCAATATCCTCCACTTTTTGTTAATAAACGTGGGAGAAACATAAGAGACTCCCTCATTAAAGCAAAATTTTATAGTGGTAAACAAGCACATTCAATACAGACTCTACTCAGCCCCATTCCCAATGGGAATTACCCTTGTGGCCACTGCACAATGCAATAATACCAGCAAAGCTTCGTTTTTTTATCATCCCTTGACTGGCAAAAAAATTCCCATTAAAAGCGTAATAACATGTGCTTCTACACATGTGATTTACATGCTCCGATGCCCCTGTGGCCTGGCCTATATAGGCAAGACCACCAGGAAACTAAAAACTAGAATCAGCGAACATAAAAGTTCTATTAGGAGGAATGACAGGGATTACCCTGTAGCTGTACATTTTAACGATATGAAGCACGATATAGCTTCCCTACGCTTTGTTGGTATTGAAGCTGTCTCCTTGCCACCCAGAGGGGGAAATCATGATCTCCTTTTAAAGAGAAGAGAGGCTTTTTGGATTTTTACCTGTGACACCTTGGCCCCTAAAGGTCTAAATGATGAATTTTTATTAAATGTGATGCTATGATTTTCTTATACTATTATGTCTCGGGACTTTTTTGATATATTGTGTTGTTCTATTTTGACCCCTATATCTTTAATTTATTTGGCCTGACCACAAGCATGTCTAATGGATATTACACCCCCTAGGGGCTTTTTTGGTATTGATTACTCTATATCCATGTTGTTTTGACTTAATTATATATATTCTGCTTCCTCTACTCAGTAGATTCTATAGGTATATTTGTTCTTGATTTTATTCTTGATCGTAACACCTATTTTCTACTGACTGATTTATTTATTTTTATTTTTTTTGTGGCTTTTGTATACTTGATGTTTTAAAACAAGTTGTGCCTATGGGCAAAAATACCACCTGCACTTACCTGTAAGGGCCGGCCCTCATCTTGGTAACAGGAGTGGTGTGTGGATCTGATTGGCCCCCACCCTCCCTAGACATGTTATATAGCTGGCTTTATGCGAGCTGCTTCTTTTATGCCTGATGAAGGTCTGAAGAGACCGAAACGTTGCTGAATAAAGTTATAAGTGAAGACAGTGTGCGGGACTCCTTCTCTCCTCTCAATTGTCAACGACAAAAACACAATTAAATCGTTAATCGCAATTATTTGAGGGACAATTAATCGTCATGTAAAATGTCATAATCATGACAGCCCTACTCATTTATCTATTCAATCTATTTCCTTCTGCCCTTCTTCAGTCCATCTAGGTTCCACTCTCTCTTAACAGTCGTCCTCTGTCTCCCCGTCCTTCCTTCCTTCTCTCCATTCCATTTATGAATCTTTTCATCTAACAGTCTTCGTCCCATCCTTCTGTCCATACAGCTGTTTTTACGCCTACATGGGAGCTGCTGGTAATACAAAGATGTTTATCTTAGTCATACAAAAGCGCGCGCGCGCGCGCACACACACACACCCTCCCCTATGCCAACATGGGCACAGGGGTGGGTGATCACTGGCACATTGGCAGAAGTGTGAGAGAGAGGATTTTTATTTTAAAATCAAATATTGTTTTAAACGTGGTCAATTAAATTAAGTCGCCTAATTTGCAGCAAATTACATCCTGTGCATATAATTCTACGTTCATTAAATTCTGAACTTTGACTGGGGAGGGAGTCGGGGAGAGTAATGATTGTGATAACAATGTCCTGACAACCAAAATGTGTTGACAGAAAGAATTGTCCTCACTCCTCAGTGTATGTAGATGTATTTTCTGTATGCTGTATCTCCAGTAAAAAGGATTGAAAGCTGCATTGTGCACTGAACATATCTGATCTACAAGCTCACAATGTGTTGCAGCCAGGCACGTTGTAAGCTTGTTGATTGGCTTTTTGCAGGTGCTTGCCCCTCTGACATTCTCTGCACACTGTAATTATGAACCCTCTCCAGATAGAGTTAGGTCTAATGATTCTGATTAGTAATTCTCAACTAGAATAATAATCAACTTAAAGTTATACTATGTAACTTTTTTTATAAAACAAATCTTAAAATTATCCTAACTATTAAATCACAAGCCGAAAGTCGGGGGGACGAATATTTACTATTCTGTCCATAACGGCACATAACTCGGTAACGGCGCTGAGTTAGCCTGGGGCCAGCCTATATACTATGCAGCTAACTAGTAACTGCGTATAGATCCCCTCCATAGTTGTTAGTGTAGGAACTACACTGGAAATACCGGTACCTGCAATACCGCTAGTGACCACTACCACTACTTGGGAAAGTTACATGGTATGCCTTTAAAACCTCACATGTCACATGTATTTATTATAACTAACATACAGTAAACCTCATATTTCAGACTAAACAGACATAATGTGTCAGACAACAGAGACGAGTTGCTGACAGAAATGTGAGTGTGGTGAACTGTCCAGACTGGTCGACTACTCCTCCATCACAGAAAATCAAAGACGTCCTTCTACATGGTGTGGCTCTGTGTTCTCCTGGATCCCACGCTGTCCCGGTGAATGTTCCTGTCTGGTCCAGTTTCTCTGAAGCTGACTGGAGATCAGTGGAGGAACACATGGAGCTGCTGGGGGACAGAGTCTGGAGACACACTCTGGTTCTGTTCACATGGGGATTCTGCCTGGGGATGTGGCTACAGGTACCAGGTTCAACACAACCATTCAGAAGATGTAAAAGAGCTGATGGTGAAAGTTGAAGACATGGTGACGAGGAACAGAGGACACTTTGGACATTCAGACTCAAGATAAGACAGGTCTGTCAGAGACACATGACACCTCAGGGAGGGACAACAAACATTTACTGCTGAGGAATGGAACAGACGAGAAGAAGAATGGAAGAAGAGAGAGGAGAAGAAAGGAGGAGATGGTTGACAGGATGTTGAAGTTTGGGGTGAAGGAGCCAGCTGTCAGAAGACGGGCGAGCATCGACTGGAATCCTCCAAGCAGTGAGTATCAGTATAATTGATCTGATAACACACTTCAATGTGATTTTTTTATTAGAGTAACTTTCATGAATGTAACATTTCTTCATCAGATAAACTCATTAAAAGACAATGACCTAGACTTTAATAATAATGATAATGATGATAATAACAATGATAATAATAACAAGTATCTTCTTGTGTGTTGTAATGATAAGAATAATAATGATAATCATAATCATCAACAAACGATAAGTATGCACATGATTTTATTTAGCCTCATAAACCGCCCTCTTCCGGAAACTAGGCTAGATTTTATTACCCTGGCCAAAAAAATCCTATCCACCTATTTCCGCGAGAATTTACTGTAGCATTATTTGCGGGACACTTCTGGTTAACAGCAGACATACAAGCTCGCGTCGCAGATGCAACCGGTGTGAGCTTGTAGATCACTCTCGGCTGCGGCGCCGGAAGCTGTGCGCAATGCACAATGGGATGTTGGAAAGTTGTGGATAGGATTCTGATAGAAAAATCCTATTGAAAATCCCATTCAAAATTTAAAAATATTTTGGAACAAATCCGATTGGATATTTTATTATAGGATTTTCCTCTAAAACGTATAGGATTTTTTTTTCTTATAGGATTTACTCATATAGGATTATTATCTAATTGTAATCTTCTGTTGGGTTCCTATAGGATTCCTTCACTAATAATCCAATAGGATTCCTTGACTATTTTAGTCATAGAATTAAATAGATGTTTCTTTAGGAATCCTATAGGATCCTTAGCTATTTTCTTAATAATCTTCTACAGTATATTCCCATTTACATATAGGATTCTGAAAGAAATTAAAGCAAACCTAACCATTATTATATAATCGAATGATCAAACTAGCGATAAGCATGTTTTAATTACTGTATAATATTTTTAACAGTATATCAATGAATAGATTAAACATGTATATTTTTTTAATACTTTGTCACACAACGGTGTCAAAAAAATAGTTAAAATAGCCATTCTACAATCTCACAGTGCACGCGTTGTGAGCATGTACATCGGCTATTTTAGCTATTTTAAGTATTTATTTTTCCTTTTTGTTTATTTTTATTTTATTATTATTTTTCCTCATGCTTATCCATTTTTTTAATTAAATGATCGATATTAGTTTTTCTAAAAACGGATTAAAAGGATTCGTTTTGTTAAGCGTTGCTGTCCTACATGGGAAAGAGCAGGAAAGCAGTGAACGTGGTGTGTTTATCGCCGTTATCAAAGAGCTCCATACTTTTGGGAAGATTCAAGTAAACCTCATCACCTTCCTGTAGCTCTAGAGCCAATGCATTAGAGATGCGAACATTTACAACGTCCGGGGTTATGTCATTAAAAAGAATCCTCCTGCCGTTATGGTACAGCAACACACCCATAGCCAGACGATCACACCACGCATAAGCAGTGAAGGTGAAGTAATAAAGTCCTCTGAGTGGAGCCTTGAACACTCCTGTATGACAGAACAGAACAAAGACGCATTAGTGGAGAATAATGTTTTTTTATTTTTTTGTTGATCAAATTAACACCCTACCTTGTTGTAGAACGGTGGTTCTCAACCTTTTCAGGCCACAACCCCCAAAATAATCATATTTTAACTGGGGACCCCCCTACGCTACGAGCACTAGGAGTTAAGGCATAACATTTTGTATAACACGGTTCTATTGTGAAAATAGCTGATCTACATGATCTAATATTTGACAATTTAGCCAATGTTTAATTTGTTATTTTAGAGGTATTAAAAAGTCCTTAAATTGAGACTTTAGAAATGTACAGACACCCTCTATAGTCTATACACTTAAAACTTTATGTTGGTTTGTTTACTGTTGAGTGAGAAAACAATGTTGCACATTAAATTAATCATCTGGGGACCCCCCAAAATTATTTGGGACCCCCCACAGGTTGAGAACCACTGTTGTAGAACCGTGTCATGCAACAGTTGCTAAAATAGCCGCTTCACAATGTGTTGTGAGGATGTAGATCTGATATTTCTGATATTTTTAAAAATAGCTGAAGTGTCAGTGAACGTGTTTAAGTGGGTTTGTGGGTTTTATAAATACTGAACCAATGAAAAGTAACACCAGCTTGTGACTAAATAACAACTACATCGGATCCCTTTGCTGAAAAGTAACAGTTTTGGACATACATGGTTTCCACCGTCAATATATTTATGTACAGTTAGGCTACCACTGATAACCAACACACATCAAACACAATGAGAAACAAATGGACCCCTAAGCGCACGATAAACGCATGAATGGGATGAAGATCGCTTGCTTTACAGTCTGTTGGAAAGGCTCCCCCACCGCCTTATCGCTGCACCGCCCAACTGGGACACCGCCCAGCTGGGACTAGCCCCAGTCTGTGACTCTGAGAGTGTACACATGGTTTTTGTACACTATCAGAGCTGTGGGGGTCCGTGGGCCAATATCATTTTACATATCAAACTGTGGGTCCTTGACATTAATGTATACACTACTGTGTAGTGTGTACATTGATAGTGTGTAGATAAGAAGGGTCAGTAGTACCTGTAACCGAGTTGTAGGCCTGGCCGATGTTGGTCATTACGTTTTTGAAGATCAGTCTGGTTTCAGTGTCGGAGGGTCCCGCTGGTGTTGAGAGTCCAGCAGAGAAAACCACCTTTCTCTCTGTGAACATCGGGAACCAGAAACAGAAACTCTTTGATGTCATTGAGGTAGAAGTTCAATTTCAACAAGGAGAACATTTTACTTTTAAGTGTAATTGTGTTCATCATGTTTGAACTTACTGGACTGTTATAGAAATAATGTTCAGGTAAATAAATAAAAAAAATCACCTGAGTTCTGTGTCTTCAGAGCTGACATGTCATTCTGTAGTGCTGTAAACACATGAATTGAAATTAATCATGTATTTTATATAAAGTAGGACACGATACACAATAATGTTAATCTAATCAGAACCATCTATTAACGTTTATGTGAGAAGAATTCAGTTCTTTGTCTTCAGCGCAGACACGTCATTCTGTAATGCACTTGGATTAACTTTTATAGTCATTTAAAACAAACAAACATAGCGAGGGGACACATTAAGTAGAAAATAAACAAGAAAAGTGCACTCTTTGGAATGCATGTCTCCGCCAGGCTGAGTTGCCTACCCAAACTCTAAATGGAAGGAAATCTAGTCTGGCACAAATGCTCACAGACTCTATCTGGAGTTGTGTCAAGATCTGAGGAATCCATGGAAAAACATAATTTGACTGTAGTGTATGAGCTACGGTGAAGTGAAGTGAAATCGTGAAATGGGCTGTAATAGTAGCCTGATTTCAGACTCAGCTCACGCTTTAGTCTGAAACTGTGCTCCATTCTGAGCGATTTACGGGGGACTTTTTTGCGAGCGTGCACGCGCGTGTCCGCGCGCGAGTGATCGCGACGCACGGTGATCGAGACGCACGGTGGACGCGACGCACCGTCGGGGAGTGTGTGTGTGATTGTGTGTGTGTCTCTGTCTGTGCCAGTGACTGCTTCCACACAGAACTGCGACCAGAAACTTGTAATCAACATTAAACAGCTTGGTGAAATCAGTGCGCTCGTGCGTGTGTGTGCCTGGCCCTATGGCCTGGCCTGAACAACAGCGCCCCTACCTTAACATGTGTGGTCAGAAAAAGTATTGCTGGCTACAGACAGACAGACAGACAGACACGCACGCACGCATACCCACACACACGGCCACGTATAGGAGACGGTGTGCCCACCGCTCAAAAATTTTAGGTGCAAGTTCTCCCATGACAAACTGGGAGTGTGTGTGGGGCTGGTTTACTTTGGTTTACTACACACACACACACACACACATGCACGCACACGCACGCACGCACGCACGCACGCACGCACACACACACACACACACACACACACACACACACACACACACACACACACACACACACACACACACACACACACACACAGTCTCTGGCCAGACAGAGACATCATTCTGCAAGTTTGTAATCACATGAAATAATCCTTGTATGCAGTAGGCTACATACACATAATGGAGCGAGTTCACATGTTCACATGTTAAGAGACATTAGTCAGACAAACTTTATGAATTCACCTGAGTTCTGTGTCTTCAGGGCTGACACATCTTTCTTCAAGGCTGTAAAAACATTAATTTTAAACTTTTACATTAAATAACTGCCAAAAACATATTTTACTCCTTTTTTAACAATGGCGACAGTTGCCAAAAACACCTTTTACGTATTTTTTTTCAATAAACTATCACTGAAACGGGACCCAGCAGTGCCCAGTATATTTTTACTTATTGATTATGGCCATCTATTAAAGTTTGCGTCAGATAAATTCACCTGAGTTCTCTGACTTCAGGGTCGACACGTCATTCAGTAATGCTGTAAACACAGGAATAGAAAGTTTTAGACAATATAATCTTTTACAACATTACATCAGGTGTTTGAACATTTAATTACTAAACATGAAGCTATATATACCTGCATTGTGTCTCTTGAACTCCTCCATTTCACTCTCAGTGGCCTTGAGCCTCATTTCTAGGGTGGACAGCTGAGCAAGGAGAGCTGAAATCATCCCAGCATTAGCATTAAATCATTTTAAAAATACATTTGAGTGGTTTGTGTGATTTGACTAAATCTTTAAGCTTTCCCTTGTCACTTATGTGTATAAATTGTATTTTTTGGGCGGCCGAGCGTCTAGGTCGGAGCCTGGCATGCTGGGAAATGATGTAAATAGGGAATGAATGCCCCACCTTTAATGCAAACACCATTATACCTTTTTTCATAGGACCCGTTTTGACCATCTGTGTGCATTTATGCCCATATACTGTATGGAGATATCTGTGTGCGTCCATTTTATGCCCATATATGGACATCTCTGCCTCTCCCTTTATGCTCATTATCCTAAAGGAGTTCGCTATAAACAATGTTGTCAGTAATGCCCTTGTCATTATCCACAATGAAAACTTTTACAACCTTTGGAGAAGGCTGTGTAGAGTTGGCCATGAGTGAACACAAGTTAAGGCAAGTAGATGCCAACTTGTTCATTCTCTTGGCCCTGACCCTTATTGATGGTAACAGAGAAAGCTAAACGGATAGGGAACTGTCGTCTAATGAAGGTGAAGGGAAGCTCACCTCTGTCATAGTGAGGTATTCTTGTAGGAAGATTGTTTCACTCCTCTTTGTGCCTACTACAATCTCTCACTCAATGACTCTGTTCATCATTTGCATTACCACCTTTCTGGTGCCATTCTTGAGAGTGCGGCCAGGACCTGCTTGCAGGTTTCTAAGGAGCATGAGGTCGTCCAGGTCCAAATATGGGGCTTGTGAGGTCAGACTTAATGAGATATGTCGGGTATCTCCATATATGGATTTCAACATTCAATACGTAACCACGGTAACCTGTCAACTGCCCCACCCTTTAAAGTAAACCCCATTATACCTGTTGTCATAGGATCTGTTTGACCATCTGTTTGCCTGTGTCCATTTATGCCCATATATGGAGATATCTGTATCTGTCTGTCTGCATCCATTTTATGCCCATGTGGAGATCTCTGCAGACACAGTGCCAGTTCCGGAAAACACTGATGTCAGACATTAGCTCCACATACGGAGATTCCGAACCTTTTGCGCCGGTTCCGTAAAACCGCTTATCGGGTCGGGTCGAGCACTCCCTGCTGCGGCGGGGAACGTGCGTGCCGAAGTCTGTGTAATGCAAACCCCATTATACCTGTTGTCATAGGACCCGTTTTGACCATCTGTTTGCCTGTGTCCATTTATGCCCATATGTGACCGCTCGTGGTGTTTTGAGACACATGGTCATTTTTCTACTTTTTACATTTTATGAAACTACAGAATGTAAGCTTTCATATGATGTATCATTAATTGAAATTGGTTAATATTTGAAGAAGATACGGTCATTTGAATCTTGTTGATCCAGAAACAGCAAAGGAGAGAAAATGCCCTTCAAAGGTTTCTCATTTTAGCACCTTTTCCAGGCCCCAGACAATGGGAGTGACATAGTAGTTAACCCCACCTCTAACCACTCCCCCAACCACTCCCCCACTAGCTGTCAACTGTCTGTCAATACTTGAAACACATTTCACAAGACAGGCCTTCAAGCCAGTAGATCAAATAATACTCATGAATGGAAGTAATTAAGTAAATGTACTTAAGAAATCTACTTAAGTATAATTTTGAGGTAGGTATTTGTTCTTACTTGAGTATTTCCAGTTTCCAATACTTAGACTCTACTACACTGTGAGCTTGTAGATCTGCTATTTTCAAATTAGTATGTAATACTTTTTGAAAAATATTTGAAATGAAAGATGGCTACTTCATGATGTATTAATAGGCTACTAGTACTGTAAGTACATTTTGATGGAAATACTTTTATACTTTTACTCAAGTAAATTCTGAATACCAGACTTTTACTAAATATTTCTGCATTATAGTATTGATACTTTTACTTGAGTAAAGATCTGAGTACTTTCCCACCACTACTCTCTTATTTCTTGCCCAAAAATGCTCCTCTCTCTCTCTCTCTCTCTCTCTCTCTCTCTCTCTCTCTCTACAAAGTGATGCTCACTTTACCAGTCGCTCTAATTCACCCATTATCTCTCTCTCTCTCTCTCTCTCTCTCTCTCTCTCTCTCTCTCTCACGGGGAAGCCTTGGCTTGAGTAGCCGTTCTGCCGTTGTTTTGTAACATGATTGAGACGGAGGGAAGGACAGAGTCACAGAGAGTGGCCATATGAAACAATGCATGTGTAGCACCCCACAGTTAGTATCAGCCATGAACTAGCGACAACAGCCCTGCTAATCGGGCTCAGCCCTATTAGCACGACTGGTTGTGCGTTGGACTGGCGAGTGGGAGTCCCGGGTTCAATCCCCACTTCCGCGTATCACTACATTTGGCGTTGTCGGCAGGATGAGGAGCGTGATGCCCTCGTGAGGAGGAACAGTGCCACGTCGTGTGCGGTGGGCCGCGGCGTGATGTGTGAAGCGCGAGGGCGCGCTCCAAAAGACCTGGGGGGTGAATGTAGCACCCCACAGTTAGTATCAGCCATGAACTAGCGACAACAGCCCTGCTAATCGGGCTCAGCCCTATTAGCACGACTGGTTGTGCGTTGGACTGGCGAGTGGGAGTCCCGGGTTCAATCCCCACTTCCGCGTATCACTACACATGCAATAATAAGAATAAAGTTAATCTGGCGTTGATTTTAAACCAATTGAACCCCGGATCCTTTGAAACCCACTGAGCCATGACAAAGAAAGAGAGAGGGGGTAGGGGGGAGAGAAAGAGAAAGAAAGAAAGAAAGAAACGTTCCTCGCAAACGGCGGCGACTCTACAACTCAGTGAAGCCGGACTTTAACTTCGCCGTACGACATGTTGCATTCTGAAACTAGTTGATCTATACAACATGTTGCATTCGCGACGCGTTGTGAGCTTGTAGATCAGCTCTTTTCACCACGCTAAAACTTGCAGGAGGAGATCGAGTCACCGCCGCTGTGATTTAGGCAAGGCGTCCTGTTGTATTCTTGGTACATTCAGAGCATTATAACTCACCACTGATTCTCCCCTGTGTCACTGTTTTATTTTACGTCGGGGAGCGCTGTAATCAGCGCATCGCCTGATTTTCGCCCCATTTACTGGCTGTCCTGTACATTAAAAGCTTTAAGCAAGCGTGCTGATACAAAGTGAGTTGCAAACTAGCCATTATAAGAAGATACATTGATACTGTTGTGTTTACTGTTTAGAAACACGTGTGCTTATGGGCGGTGCTCAGCCAGTGGGGAGAACCACCGGAGAACAATAGGCGAGGCCAATCGCAAGCACTCTATGTAAATATGCGGAGGAATGTTCCACCCCCAAATAACTACGGTACATGTCTTAAAACAGAGCCATGTTTAAAACTATAAAACGATGACTGTATGAATGTAAAACGCCTATCTCTTGTTATTAAAACCTTCATCAACATTCAAACTGTTTTATTATGCCTAGAAACGAAAAAGACAAAAAAATAAAATCGAATGCATTTAGTGCTATTGTAGAAATCCATTACCGCCGAGTTGTGTCTCAGAACACCATGAGGGGACACATATATGGAGATCTCTGCAGACACAGTGCCGGTTACGGAAAACCCTGATTTCAGAAATCCGAACGGTTCGCACCGGGTTCCGGAAAATCGCGTATCAGGTCGAGTCGAGGCCGGGAACTGCACTATCTGCTGCGGCGGGGAAACGTGCATGCCAAATTTGAAGCCGGTGGGACGAACGGTTCCCGAGATACGCGGATTACATACATACATAAATTACATACACACTCAGAGAGATTTTTTGTTGACTCATGTAGCGTATGTGATGTCAGAGCCTTTTATGAAGTGATGTCACAATGAGTCCGCACTTGCTCCGGAACAGCCCGATGTCAGACATCATCTCTGCATACGGAGATTCCGAACCTTTCACGCCGGATCCGAAAAACCATGTATCGGGTCGGGTCGAGGCCTAGCTAAGAACGTAGGCCTGAGCTATCTGCGTGCGAAATTTGGAGTCTGTAGAACCAACCATGTGCTGTCAGGGCTCTTTCGTGCGATAGGCCCAATTCGGCCTCGGCTTCAATTAGTAGTCAGGATAATATATTCTGACTGGCAGTGGCACTCACATTGACAGACGCTGCAGAGTAATATCACAGAAAGCGTTATGTTAAACTGTGAAACGACATTCTTTACAAATTGAACATTTTTAAATAACTTCCTTGGGATTTCTAATTGGTTATCTCTCAACTGACAATAAAAGTACATAATAGTCCAGTCAACTACTTGTAATAAAAACATGGATTAACGTTGTAAAAACATTCAGGTCTGAATATAATCAGTGTTGTTTGTTTCAAGAGGTAAAGCCCTATATAGAATAAAGGACCTATATAAATGCACCATTTACCATTTCCTTAGACATGTAATGTTGCAGGTTCTACAGACAGTGGACATTGATTATTGTTTTACAACAGCAGGTGTAACATTTAATTACAAAACATGAAGTTATCATACCTTCATTGTGTTTCTCGGTGGCGTTGAGCCTCATTTCTAGGGTGGACAGCTGAGCAAGGAGGGCTGAAATCATCCCAGCATTAGCATTAAAGCATAAATAGTTTAAAAATTACATGAATTTGAGTTCATGTGATTTGACCCAAATCATAGTCCAATACATTAGTTCTAGTAGTTCATGTGATTTGATCCAATCGTAAAGCTTTCCCTTGTCAATTATGCGGATCAAATATAAATTGCATTTTACAATTTACTGTGTGTGTGTGTGTGTGTGTGTGTGTGTGTGTGTGTGTGTGTGTGTGTGTGTGTGTGTGTGTGTGTGTGTGTGTGTGTGTGTGTGTGTGTGTGCGCGCGTGTTTAAATTACCTTCCTCCATCTCAGTGCCGCTCACCTTGACAAACACTGCAGAGGAATATGAATATCACAGAAAAAGTTGTGTTAAAGGGGCCAAACCATGCTTTTAAAAATATATATTTTATATAAATATTGATCCATAATGCAGTTTTATACATGTTTTAGCCTAAACAACCACTCAGATATTGAAATTTCATGTTCTGTCTGTCTCTTATTCCAAGCCGCTTCAGATGCAATACCAAAATGCCCTTTGTTGGCAATGGGGTGCTGTCTTTGGGCTAAAATTGGAACTACAAAGATTAGCATAATCTTGCTATGTATCGTTCCAATTTTAGCATGGCACCATGCTAATCTTCACTGTATTGTTCCAATTTTAGCACCACTTTACCCCGCCCACCCCATAGTCTCAAAAGAATCCACCCCAAAAGTACCGCCCCCTTCTCTTCAGTTGCCAGGAAACTGAAGTGGAGGGGCTGTACTATGGAAATGTGCCCTGGTGTGACACCACACCAGTCCCCTTTTCGGGAGAGAAACATTCGGACACACCCACTCAGAATGTCAGAAATGAAAACCTTAGAAGGCTTAGAGTTAATGAATTGTTTTTTCTTGTACACAAGTTGTTTCATAGTTATTTCTCAATTGACATAAAAGTAGAAACATCTGTGCATATAGTCCGGTGATCTACTTGTAATGAATAAATAAAAATTATTGCACATAGTCCAGTCATCTTCTAATAAATACATAAATATCATTGCTTGTAGTCCAGAAAGGCCAAAACTCCACATTAACTCCACTTGAGCTGTATTTGGGTAAAGTGATGATAATATTATAAGGACACATTCAAGCATCTGAAAATGTATAAAGTCACCATACCAACTTTGACAGTATTGTGTTTCATTTCAGAAAAACAGTTAATATTTTTGACATATTTGGTATCTGCAGAGATAATTGTTCTCTCATAGTCATGTACTATTATTGTACATAAATATGGGTAAATAACTAACACAAAGCCAATATGTGTACTGCAAAACAGAGCTATAAGAATAATAACTATGGAACAGATTATTAAGTATGAACACTTCTTATTAAATTAAATACATTAACATTTGAAGCTCTATAGTTCAGTGGTCCCCAAAACGTTTAGCTCGAGACCCAAAAGATAGATTTTATGTCCAGGGGGGCTACTTGTATTTGCTGGAGAGTATTTGCTGGTCAGTCTAGCTTAGAAACCTGTCTATAGCTCTGATGGTGTCTGTCTGTCTGTCTGTCTGTCTGTCTGTCTGTCTGTCTGTCTGTCTGTCTGTCTGTCTGTCTGTCTGTCTGTCTGTCTGTCTGTCTGATTGATTGATTGATTGATTGATTGATTGAAGACTTTATTAGAAGTTTGCATAGGAAAAGGTACAGTTTCATGACGGTACAGTTCACTGGTACAAGGTCTACTAAAAGGAGATCCATGAAAAGACTAAGCTTATTTCCACTGGAAACCATTTAAGTATCTCATATAACATTGAATGACAGACAAATAGAACACAGTACTATGCAGTAGATATGTAAAGAAAAACAAAAAAGAAAACAGTAAGTCTAAACAAACAGTATATACAAAGAAGGGGCAGGGGAGGGTAGGGTTGGGCTAGGTTCATTTTTTTACCAGTTGCGAACGGCTGCCTGTAAGTGGTTTTTCAGGGCAATTTTAAAGGATGCTAGTGATCCACACTCCTTTATGGCCTTTGGTAAGGCTTTCCACATTTTGGTGGTATAGCAGAAAAACGAGTTTGACCCTTTGTTGGTTTTTACTTTGGGTTGGAAGTGATCTGTGGCGCTGCCTCTGGTGTTATAATTATGGACATCCTTAATGTTTATAAAGTATTTTGACAGGTACTTGGGTATCATAGTGGTGTAGTGTATCTTGTACACCAGGCCCATTGCAAGTTGCTGTACTCTGTCATCTACTCTGAGCCACCCCACTCTTAACTGGTGAGTAGCGGTGAGGTGAGTCTGATAGGGAAGGTTAAGCAGGACCCTAATTAGTTTGTTTTGGGCTGTTTGGAGTTTTGTTTTCAGGGCTTGTGGGGCGCCACGATACCATACGTGGACTCCGTAGTCAAAGAGGGGCTGGATTATTGCACCAGCTATGGTCTTCAGTGTGTTGAAATTGACCATTGGGGCGATCCTCTGTAGGAAACGAGTTTGTTGGTTGATTTTATTTATTACTTTAGAAGTCATCTTTTCACTGGAAAGATTAGCTTCAAGGATACATCCTAAGTAAGAGATTTTGTTTTTTCGTGTTATGACCTTGTCACCCACATCATGATCTATTCAATACAACGGTCGCAACCCTTCATCCTTGTGGAATATAATGTTTTCCGAATATAATTAGTGAACACTTACCGTGAACTCCAACTGTGATTCCAGTCAATAGGAGGAGACCTAGCAGACCCATAGCGACCACAGGAAGCCTGGAACTGCACTTCCTCTCTGAAGACACTGGAGTGACTGTGGACACAAAGCACAGTGTTGCAGTAAACTACAGTGTGTGTGTGTGTGTGTGTGTGTGTGTGTGTGTGTGTGTGTGTGTGTGTGTGTGTGTGTGTGTGTGTGTGTGTGTGTGTGTGTGTGTGTGTGTGTGTGTGTGTGTGTGTGTGTGTGTGTGTGTGTGTGTGTGTGTGTGTGTGTGTGTGCGTGCGTGCGTGCGTGCGTGCGTGCGTGCGTGTGTCTTTACATGGTCATATTCTTCTAGCAATAAAGATCTTCTTATCTAGTTTGAGACACTTGATTGAAACCTTTATTTATTCTGGAAAAGAGAGTTACACTATTTACTCTCATTTGCAAAGCTGTCGAGATTACACACACAACAATTAAGACATAGAGATATAAAACACATAAACAACAAAATAAAAGTTTTAAAAATGACGTAGTGAGCAGTTATGTCATGTAACGTGATCACCGCGACACATTCTGAGCTTGTTCTGCTATTTTCAAAAGATTTGCATACAATTTTATACGATTTGTATACGAAATAGGACGGGTAACGTCTGACACTGTGGTTCCCCTGACACATCACTGTCTTGGCCATTTGGCCAGTGTGGCACAGAGTCACAGTGATGTCACAGATGATGCCCTGTTAGGAGAACCACACTAACATAATCCATATGGCCAAGACAGATGGCACGACCTCGCCCTGCTTTTCTTCCTTATAGGCATCTTACTGGTATGTTATATGAAATGGCTCATCATGTCTCCGTCTGGACGTGTACGCTTCTTTATGGTCTATGGGGTTTCTGCTCTGACATCACTGTGATGTCAGGGGAACCACAATCACAGAATCCCTTTTATACCCATATTTGGAGAACCCTGATGTACAGAATGGAGATCCCTGTTTGTAGAACCAGCCACAAAGATATGGGCTGTCTTGGCCATCTGTGTTGGCCATATATAGTGTTGTAGTACTCGAGTCAATGACTCGTCTCGAGTCAGGACTCGAGTCCAAATTTTCACTGACTCGGTCTCGTCTCGGTCTCGCCCTTAATTTGACTTGGACTCGTCTCGGTCTCGGTCTAATTTGACTTGGACTCGCCCCCCACTGAGTCCACTCGAGTCAAGTCACTACAATGCAATGGAATAAATGTTATATCCATATGAGGAGCGCATTCACGTTAACATTAAGAGAGCTGCCTTGTTAAGTAACAGAGCATTCTGACGCGCATCTGATAGGCACACAGTAGTAGCACAGAAGCACACACGCACACACGGCACACACAGAGCCCCGCTCTGCACAGCAGCAAGCATCTAATCTTCCCAGAAGTTATTTTTTTCGCCAAACAGACAACAGCACAACAGTCCACTTTCCTCTTACCTGCAGGATATCCTTGTGTCCCCAAATAAATAAGTCCTAACAGCTTCCAAACACAAGCCTTTGTGATCATGTGTTGTGTAGTTTAATCCACCCGCACAGCTGGATTAAGAATTTACGTCTTTTTGTATTTCCAGGTGTAGTCTATTACTCGTTAAGCAAGCCTCATCCGAAAGTTTTAAAGTGCACTGATCAACAGAGAGAAGTGTAACATTGTAAGTCCCTGTAGAGAGGTTAAAACGAATCAAAACAACTTGAAGCAGTGACATGGGGTATTGTTTTGCCTTGTACTTGAAAGGCATCAGACTAATGACATAGGGTAGCCTACATTTCTCACCTTAAACAATGAAATGCAGACAGGCACATACTGCTATGTGTTTGAATGGGAAAACCTTATTTATTTATTTTAGCTTTTAGTCAAAATAAAATATTAAGATAAGAGTTTGTTTGAAAAATGTTTTGCTAAAATCATGCATGCTCTATTTCAATGCAACTATAACAGCAATGTTTAAAAATGTTATAGATTACAGTAGTAGACATAATTATTTTTTAAATAATATTATTTTTCTTATCACTTGGCCTTTTGGTGCATGGGCATCAATATTATATCCATATCATGATATTAGACTGGATAGGCCTAATTATCGTCTGTGATTTGGGATATTGTACTGCAGTATATGCCAAGTCTTATTTGTACACTAAAGTACTTGTTCTCTGCCTGGGAGAAAATGTAATTGTAGCAACTCAAATGTCTAGTTCTTAGACAGAAAATTGGTATGGGAAAAAACTACCTCTCCAAAAAACTCCCTCAAACCTAAACCACAGCATTGACAGCAACCAAAGGTAATTTGGGGAGACCTATTGATTTAATTTGAAGACAAGCCATTAATTTGAAAGGTATTGGTAGGAAACACCAGACAGGTGCATGCACATGAACGGGGGGTTCTTGCATTGTTTGTTTGTTTGTGTGTGTGTGTGTGTGTGTGTGTGTGTGTGTGTGTGTGTGTGTGTGTGTGTGTGTGTGTGTGTGTGTGTGTGTGTGTGTGTGTGTGTGTGTGTGTGTGTGTGTGTGTGTCTGTGTGTGTGTGTGTCTGTGTGTGTCTGTGTCTGTGTCCGAAAAAATATATATATATTGTTTTCTGCAGCCTACCTATCAAAAAAAAAGGAAAAAAAAGAAAACTGGACTCGGGTCGGTCTCGCCTACCATTGGTCTCGGACTCGACTCGGACTCGCCTCCCATTGGTCTCGGACTCGACTCGGACTCGGCCCCCTCCCAGGGGCTCTTGACTCGGACTCGAACCCCATATGACTTGGACTTGACTTGGACTCGCTTTAGGTGGACTCGACTACAACACTAGCCATATATGGATTCAGTTAGTGTGGTATGTGGCCGATGTGGCCTCCATATATAGGCATTCCCATATTAGGTCTGATGGCCAAGACATGGCATGACCTCGCCCTTAGGCGTCTTACTCGTTATTATTATTATAATTACTTGGAATGTTTTGTGTTTACCCACCTCTCCAGCCACCACCACACTGTCCTTGTGTAAAACTCATACATATGTTAGATAATCTTTATAGATAATAGATAGGTTTTTTATTTTACCTCTGTGCTGCTCTTGTGCCCTGTTGTCCTGTGCAGCATCCTGCTGTGTCCCAGGATCCATTTCCATCTGTCTCTCTCCTCGGCCAAATCTGACCGTCTTGGTCATGTCTGGCCTGGTGTTGACATACACAACGTCCTTAGCCATTGTAGTTCATTGTCAGACTGCATCCGTTCTACAACGTGTTGGAAACCCTCACAAAAGAGGAAGATGACAATGAATGCCTTGAAATAATAGTGAAGTAATGTAATCCTGCAAACTTCCCATTTGATGAATGCCAAGCAGTCCAAACTTAACTGTTGTAAAATGTCAGTGGAAACACTATACAATGATCGTGGTGAATTAGCATCGATTGGACGGTCTGTTGATCATTAATATTGACTTCTTCATTTTCTTACAGGTTGAATAATGACTTCTTCATTTTCTAACAGGTTGTGTAGGGCATTATATACTAATTCTAAAGGACAGGCCACACCAATGATTCCAGACTTAACTCCTCGCAACATGCAAAGTTTGCAACCATTATCCCCAATGGCAGTTGCAAGGAGTGGCATTGGTGTGGACTGACCGTAAAATGGTTTTGTGGCAGGGATTAGCGACCAGTTGCATTGGTGTGGATTGGCCTTTAAGACACTTAGACACTTTAAGACTTATAGGAAAAGGTGCCCTTCAGTCTTTTGGACCAAATTGGCCCCTTCCTACTTTAAATTCAGCCCAAGGGTGTCCTGTTGGCTTTGGCCCCTGTGCATCATGGTCTCTCTGCTGTTGTGAGGACTGGCTTCAGTGTTCCCCCAGGTTTGGTGACTTTGCCGTGCTTCTGGTTTCTCTCACACACAAACCTGTTTATTAATGGCAAATTGGCAATATTAGAGTACAATATAACATACTGTACATGAACATGCAACAGGAGCCACCACTGGTGTAAAGTAACTGTGTACATTTACTCAAGTACTGTACACACACACACACACACACACACCACACACACACACACACACACACACACACTGCATAGAATAATTCAATTGGAAGAAGTGGGAGCAGAATTTGTGACAGTTGGATAACTGCTTATTCACTCATATATTCATATTCAGTGTTGATAGACAGTGTATCAGTCTATCCACTGTTGATAGTTATTCATAAATCTATTGGCAATAGATACACATTATATATTCATGCATGTAGTCAGTGGCACTGCTGATACTGTGGACTGTATACATACATTTATTGATCCAAGTTAACTCTAGTGTCAGACTTATTTGATTATATCTTTATTCATATCTCTCTCTGTTCCTATCCTCTACAGCACTTATAGCCTCGTCGACCTTGCAGGCTTACAATATGCAAAGGCTAAAATATAATTAGCTTTCACAAATGAAAGATAATTATATTTAGCAGAAGTGCATGTATTGGCATCGATTGCACACAGATCTTCGGTTTTATTTTAGAGGTGTGTAAAGGTCTGTGATGTGTAATGTGAAGCTTGTACATCGGCTATCACCATTCTGACAATGCAACAGCCGCACTGTACGCACAGTATGAGCTGTCCCTCAACTCAACTCAAAATGTGCTTTTAGAAATTACCAAGATTGACCAAAGTGCTTTACAGTAGCACAAACATACCAACCATCTATACTATAATTTTGCGAATGTCTGTCTGTCTGTCTCAGCGTTTATCCTCAGTGGCTGGAGCAATTGATCTGAAATCGCATCACAATTAGCATATGAACACACCTGACATAACTGTGAAGCCCGTTTGTCACTTTCACAAATCGTATGCTGTATATTAGCATTTTTATGGTGTATCTACTATCTATTCTGCATCTAGCTTGAGGCTCATCTATTCTGCATCTAGCATGAGGCAACATGTTTAACCAGCTCTCTCTCTCTGTGTGTGTGTGTGTGTGTGTGTGTGTGTGTGTGTGTGTGTGTGTGTGTGTGTGTGTGTGTGTGTGTGTGTGTGTGTGCAGGCAGGCGGGTGTGTGCGTGGGCGGGTGGGCGGGTGGTGGGGGTGGGGGGGGGGGGAGCCATTAAACGAAACGGGTATTTCTTACATTGATGCTCCTACATATTATCATGCAAGCACCAGTTACAGTTACTTTCCATCCCTCATATACTGTATGCACAGTGCACATCCCATAACCCACACACTGCACATCATTTTGGAGCTCATATCTTTGAACGGGTAAGGGCTATAGTTAAAGATAAGAGACAAAAAAGGAAAAAGAAAAGTGAGATACAAAAAGAGAAGCAACACACAAAAAGCCACAAATACACTCAGTTGAAAGCCATAGTGAAAAAAAAGAAATATTTTTCTAGTGACTAGGTACCAGTCACAGGTGTAAAGTAACTAAGTACATTTACTCAAATACTATACTTAAGTTTTTTTTTTTTTTACTTGTTTTTTTACTTTAGTGGAGTATTTCACATTTTAGTACTTTTACTTCTACTCCACTACATCTCCAGTGACACTTTTGCTCCACTACAATGTTTTTAAACTTTAGTTTCTAGTTGCTTTGTAGATTTTGATTATTATTACAAAACATACATTAACCACTTCAGCCCTATATACATTACATTTCAGCCATTTGAAAATAGCCGATCTACAAGCTCACAATGCATCGCAACAACGTGCCACATTTTGAGCTCGTAGATCTGCTATTTTCAATAGATTGTTGTACATTTAAAAACTTGTAAAACAGGACATTCTGCATAATGGGTACTTTCTACTTTTGGTACTTCAAGTACATTTTGATACCAATGCTTTTACTCAAGTAAATCTTGAATTCCGGACTTTTACTTTCTACATTGCACTATTAATACAATTACTTTTACTTATGTTAAAAATACTTTTTTCCACCGCTGCTGGGCACCACAAATATGACAAGGCAAGCCGTTCCAGAGCTTAGGGGAAGCTGCCGCGATAAAGGACCCTGTTTAGTCAATGTAAACATTGGTTTATTTCAGATCAGAAAAGGTGAGGCATTGCATTATCACTCTTGTATGTGTGAACGGCATGAGTGGATAACCGTTTTAGTATTCAGCCGGGGCACCTGTGGTCTTACATGTAAATGTGAGTGTAAATGTGTAAGTTTAGCTCTTTAGCTATTCGCTGCACACTCAGAATGAACTTTTAATAGATATTTTCACCTTGACTGAAAAAGCCCGTCCGTTCATATACGACCCCTATTAATCTTGTGTGCGTGCGTGCGTTCATGTTAGTTTCATATGCACTTGTATATCATTCCTGGGTTGTCGGATTCATATTTGCATTCTACACTGATACCAGGTCCATTACCCACTTAATCAGTTAGTACCACTACCACACACGCACACGAACGCACGCACACACACACGTGCACGCACACGTCTCATGTCTCATATTTTCCCCTCTTTTCATCTCTCTCTCTCTCTCCCTCTCTCTCTCTCTCTCTTATGCAGACCGGGTCCTTAGGCAATGTAAGCCGACTGGCAACCTTTTCACTCAGGATTGCACTACGTACCATCCTTTGGTACAGTATTGTGTGACACCAGTAGGCCTGTCACAATTATTACACAATCGTCATAATCGAACAATTTTCCAAAATAGTGGAAATAGCAGATCTTCAAGCTTACAAGGTGTCACGATGCAATGCGTTGTAGAGCTTGTAGATCTGCTTCTTCCACTATTTTTAAACAAATGTACGTTGCCTATTTTGGCATTTTTTATTTTGATTATTGGTATCGGTCATTGTATGTTTAAGTTATTTGCCATATATCTGCCCCATGCAGAGTTTGTTTACAAAGCCTAAAAGCCAAACAGAAATATAATTTTTAAGTTCCAATGTACAATGGAAACAATCAAATTGTACATCTCGATTATTCGTATGACAATTAATTATCAAGTAATATGTCATGATCGTAACAGCCCTTTACAGCAGTGGTTTTCAACCTTTTCAGACTGCGACCCCCAAAATAACTGAGAACCACTACCATATAGTACATGTTCCCGCCACTAAACAGCTACCCACCTATTCCCTTCTTCTCATCTATTCATGTACATCATCATCATGCAGGGTGTTTTAGTATTTATCAAGAGTCCCAGGAGGTGGTGCTACATAATAGATTCACCACCACATCAAACTTCATGAAGAAGCAAAGCACATCCTTCCAAAGTGAACAGCTGAAAACATTTGAAGGCATTTATACACCAAACCCTATCTCTCTCGTCTCACCCTGAGGTGCTATGGATTGCTGTCTCAGCTGTGTTCAGGGTGCATACAGATCTGTCCCCCCCCCCCCCCCCCCCCCATCTATCAATCTACCGCAGCTTCTTTTCATTCCATGAACCCATGCTGAAACTTTCTCTGTGCGTATAGCATTTTGATCGTCTTGAAATAAACTCCAGGGATGTCTCAGAGATGGCTAGTAAACATCTCTCTCTCTCTCTCTCTCTCTCTCTCTCTCTCTCTCTCTCTCTCTCTCTCTCTCTCTCTCTCTCTCTCTCTCTCTCTAGCCACATGGGTGTGCAGTGCTCTTTTCTTGCTTGTCTTGTATGCTCTCACAGCTGCCACTGTTTCACATTACCACATTCACATTACATGAGTTTTACAGTGCATTCTATCCTACACAAATTGTAGTACGGCATTTGTAATAATTTCAGTAATAGGGCAACAGTTTAAATTTACATTCAGATACACACACAGTATGTGAGCGTTGAGAGCTTGTAGATCTGCTATTTTCAAATTATTTTATACATTTGTCAACCTGTAAAATGTGGCAATCTGCAATAATGAGTACGTTTACATAGGCATTACATTTAGTGACCCGGTTCCACGGAGCTAATAGATCGAGAGCCAGCGAGATCCACTACCGACACTGACGCGGCAGTGACAGGTCAATGGCGCGTCAGTGACGGCCGTTTATTCTACCGACCGTCGGTCAATAAAACGACCGTCAATATTTTTACTGGCTGTCGGAAAATTAAATGACGGCCGGAAAAAAAAACCGACGGAGGCAGTTTTTTTTTGCCAGCGTCGGTGAATTATTATTGACCAACTGCCCAAAAGACCGTCAGTAGCCTAATAGTTCTGACAGTCGTTTTTTTCTCTCTCTCTCTCTCTCTCCCCCTCTCTCCTACTCTCCCCTCTCTCTCTCTCTCTCTCTCTCTCTCTCTCTGTGTGTGTGTGTGTGTGTGTGTGTGTGTGTGTGTGTGTGTGTGTGTGTGTGTGTGTGTGTGTGTGTGTGTGTGTGTGTGTGTGTGTGTGTGTGTGTGCGCGCGCGTTCGTGCGTGTAATTATTGTTAAGCATCTTTCATGTTACGCTCTCGAGACGTCAACCCGAATATAAATATTTGTTAAATAAATACATTATTTAATATCAGTCATAATAATAATGGATATGATCCATAATTATGATCAATTATTATGATCCATAATTTCCTACAGCTATGAATACTTTGTTCAATCAGAGAACGGTAGACTTCAAAGCTCACAACGATAGCCTCCGCAATGCGATGTGAGCTTGTAAGTCAGATATTCTAGGCGCACCGGGTGAATTATGTTTAGCAAATTGGCTTTTGGCTACGATGCGCGTCTCAACACCAGCTGCTGAGAGCCAAACACAGAGAGAGAATTGGATAACACAGAAGCAGAAGCATCGCTGACAAAACAACAGGTTTGAGTATTTGTTGAACTGATCAGTGTGCGCGTGTGAAAAGCGTGACACGGTTCCAAAAAGGTTCGGGACGGCGTCTACCCACGTCTCATGACCAATGCAACACTGCCTGTAGGAGAAGCATTGACACCTTACTATGTAACGAAAAATGATCAGAATAAGAATAGATGTTCCATACCATATAAGATGCTTTGGGTAGCCTACTAGCTGTGTGACACACTGTGCGCAGTGGTTCCCACTCCACCCACAGTACGGGTCTGTCTGTGCGGGGAAGTGTCCAACGACAAACTTACTTGCCTTCTTGTGTTTTATTTGTTCAACTTCTTATGAAATTAAAGAAGAAAATAAACTGACATAGGCTTACTTGTAGCCTACTCATGATGTTACTGTTTATAGAGATGCAATTAATGGCTCTTTGAAGTGAGCCATGCAGAGCCATGGATCTGGCTCACTTAAAAGAGCCGTTCAAAAGACATGGCACATTTGGCTCTTTTGGCTCATTGCATATTTATATATTTAAGCATTCGTTGAAACATGAATCCACAAGGTGGCACGGTCTAGCACCACATTCCTCTGCTGACAGTTGAGATCACAATCTTGTATTTACCCTTTTTATAAAACATGTGTGTATTAAGCTACCTTAATGTTATTCATGCAACACCTAACAAGCAGGCAAGCAGGCTCCTCCCTAGCGGCGTATATAGCCAGGATTTACCAACTGGCTAGGCCTGGCACAATGTGGGTGGGCATGTGAGCAAATAAATAAATATTTAAATGTTGGCTATTTTAAAATAGCCAACATTTAAATATTTACATGGACATAATACAGTCATTCACTTCAAAGAGCCGTTCAAAAGATTCGTTCGCGAACGTCGCATCAAAAGAGAGAGAGAGAGAGAGAGAGAGAGAGAGAGAGAGAGGGGGGGAGAGGAGAGAGAGAGAGAGAGAGAGAGAGAGAGAGAGAGAGAGAGAGAGAGAGAGAGACAGAAAGTGAGAGTGAGTGTCTGCTATTGTCTGCGGTGGATTCTATTCCTTTGAAGTCATAATTGGACCATTAGGTTTTTTTGTAACATAATTGTTTGTTTGTTTTACTCAGTCCTCAGCCTACTGAAGCCCATTATAACAAACTTTGAGTGCTTTGTGCAGATGCAGCCACGCAGCCCACGCTCCCCCAATAAAACAAGACGTTAACCACCATATAATAAAATAAAATAAAACTCAGATAAGACAAAAAACATGGACTGTCTTTATAGGCTTCGGTTTCCTTCAAATAGTGCATTTAATCAGTGGTGAAAAACAAAAAAGTACATTTTGTCCCAAAGTAAGTGTCCAGTATAGGCTAACTTATGTACAAATCGTTTGTTATAGGCCTAAATAAAAGTCCGTAGATTCAAACAGCCTAAAATAGGCTTAATCATTTATATCTGCAAAGTGACTAGGCCTAGTAAAGTTTTCAAATAGTTGTAGGGAGTTGAAGTAGAATATTTAGCTCCGAGATGTAGTGGAGTAGAAGTAAAAGTATCGGGACCCCTTTGAAGACGTTTTCCTCTATAGCGGCCTGGTCAGCTGTGTGTGTTGTCCAGTGCCAGATGGTTCTGCTGAAAAGGCTCTATAGTGCAATAAGTGCATGCAGTTATTATAATTCCAAGACAAAGCATGGTCACTTATGTCTGTCTGGTGTCTGCACTGTGTCTGCACAAGTTTTTAAACCACCGCCCACGCGACTCCCTTGGGTAATCTCCACTCCTTTGATGTCTAAATTGGCCAATAGGTACAGGCGTGTAGCTTAATAGGCCATCGTCAATTCTTTGTTTGATGATTCCCAGCTGGTTAACAAGTTGGAGATGCGCTATCCGTGATGGATGTATAGGCTACAGACAGATCAGACCTGATATTGGTAGGCCTGTTCCCACCGGGATTGGTCGCCAAACAGCGAAAAATAGCCGATCCACAAGCACAGATTTACACAACAGATCTGCTATTTTCGGTGAGCTGCCTATAACGCTTTGATTAAATAAGATCTGATTAAATAAGCCATGTCACGGGGACCCTTATATTGTGATTTGGCAGAGCCTAAGAAGGCATATTATGGACCTACTCTATGTATTTTATTCATTTCTCCTAATAATTAACAAATGAAGCACTGGTGGGCATTACAGCTACAGATGTAATTTGTTGGGTGTAGCCTAATAAATAAAGAAAAAGAAAAAAAGACGGACACCAGTGAATGCACCGCATCATGGCGTGTCGTCATTTCATTTTAATATTTTATTTTTTACTAAGCCTGTAGCTTTGCTTTGGACACTATGAACAACAAATGTACTTGACGTTAATGGAGTGAACAATAAGTTAATAAGTGTTTAGAGAGATCAGCAGCTGCCAGCTGCAGGAAAGATGACACACAAATTATTTAGCCGACATTTGGAGAGAGATTTACCGACGCTAGAAGGGCACCCGCTAGAAAAATGTCCTCATGGATAATACTATAATTTTGCCAAGGTATTAAACAAATGCTAAGTTAACTGAAGGTCAATAGTTGATGCTTAGCTAAACACATTTGTTTTATTTCGCTGTTTTAATATGTAAATGTTATGATGAAAAAAAAAAAAGAAAACATGTCCAGCTCTGTGCATGGCTCAGGCCGAGAGGGAATGTACAGTATTTAATATATATATATTGGGCTTGTCATTCATTAATGCATTAAATAATGATTGCCCAGGACTCAGGAGCCATTTGATCTCGAGAAGTATAGGCCTAAGCCTAGTTGGGAATATATTTGCTTCCCTGAAATTAAACAAACTGTTTCACACGTGCGTGCGTGCATGCGTGGGTGCGGGAGAGTGCAAAAGCACTGCTCCAGACGCTCCATCGATCCAGCTCTCCAATGGAACTACAGGTAAGCGTTTGAAGCCACACGAATAATAATTCACCGACGCTGGCAAAAAAAAACTGCCTCCGTCGGTTTTTTTTTTCCGGCCGTCATTTAATTTTCCGACAGCCAGTAAAAATATTGACGGTCGTTTTATTGACCGACGGTCGGTAGAATAAACGGCCGTCACTGACGCGCCATTGACCTGTCACTGCCGCGTCAGTGTCGGTAGTGGATCTCGCCCCTGCTGGAGAGATCGGCAATTTTCACTATGTTAGCCTCTTTCTTACATCATATTTGACAATTTGTCCAATTTGGTATGAAAAATGTCTTTATTATTATTAAATTGTAGATACTTTGTGTACACTGTGTATAGCCTACTGTATGTTGGTTTGTTTTTGAGAGAGAAAACAATGTTGCACATTAAGCTAATCCCGATCCCTAGTTTGGGGTCAGGAGGATGCAGTGTATTCACCAAACTCTGCAGACCCTGGTTGTGGTAGAAAGATATCTGCATTCTGCTCAACTTCCACAGTGAGCCTTTAGCCGTCACGGTGTTGGTCTTTATTCTGGGTGGTTTGATAAAATGACCCCACACTGGAAAGCCTCAGGATAGATCCTGGTAATGTTCAATCTTGACCATCATTATTGAAGTTGAGCAAAACACTGAACCACCGAACCAGCTCCAGTAGTTCTTGGTAACCACTTAAACCAGGGGTCTTCAACAGGGGGTCCGGGACCCCTAAGGGGTCCTCAGAGTCACTACAGGGGGTCCTCCAAATCTTTGTGAGATAGAAACTTTTTTTTCTTTTTTCTTTTATATTAACCACTTGAATCCTAACGTCCATATTCTGAGAACTTTAGCCAAAAATAGAAGATCTACATGCTCACAACGCCTCGGCATTGTGAGCTTGTAGATAGGCTATTTTTGGCAAAAAGGTTTAGTGTAGAGGGGAAAAAGAGCAGACTAAGTACAGAGTGAAAGGTCAAGTTTATTATGTATTGACTATTCAAGTGGTTAAATATCTGAAAACAAAAATTGACATGAATCCAAAATACACTGATGATCAAACTGATGATTGTGCTGTCAAACGATGAAACTACCGGTATATGGAATCTGGGGGTCCCTGCTTCATCTCTATCTAAACTAAGGGGTCCTTGGCCTGAAAACCATGTATACTTTGTTGAATTGCGATCCCCCAAGGCTCTATATAGTATTTCCCTCTAGTCTACACCAATTGTGAGCTTGTAGATCGACTAATTTAGTTTAATTATATTCCCCAGAATTATAGGACCACAGACCATATGGGGGGATTTACATCTCTGGCCTTGGAACACCTCAGGAAAGGGAAGTTTGGAACTCATGTGCTGGAACTGTTATCTTGCAACCCGACTCCAGATTAGCGGATGAAGAATAGGGAGGCTAGTGTTCAATACTCTACCTGTTTGTGTGATCATATTGTGTGATCGTATTATCCAGTGTTTCCCAAACTTTTTAGCTCAAGACCCAAAAGAGAAATTAGACGTTTACCTGGGACGCAAAGTAGTGAAAACAGCTGATATACAAGCTCACAATGTGTCGCTTCGTGCAGCGTTGTTAGCTTCTAGATCTGCTATTCGCATGGCTCGGCAAGGCTTACTTACTTAGACTTTAAAGGGGCTATACCATGAAATTAACTTTTGATTACTTTTGGTCTCCCCGGTGTCCCATCCACCCCCGATTTTTGAGCGGTGGTCACACCGTCTCCATAGCGTGGCCGTGTGTGTAGGTATGTATGTATGTATGTGGGTGGGTGGGTCTGTCTGTATGTAGCCTCAAGCCTGTTGTGTAGTACCTTTTATGACCACACATGTTAAGGGAGGGGCGCTGTTTTCAGGCCAGGCCAGGCCAGGCACACACACACACGCACACACACACACACACACACAGGGGGGGGGGGTGGGCGGGGGGGAGACAAACCACCGCTCAGTTCACACGGGTGTGATCTTTTTTTCTTTCTTAACTATCAGTCTTTCATCTTCATTTCAAGGGTTTTCTGAATGGGCGTGTCTGAACGGGCCTGTTCACATATGGGAAGCTCCTTTTAATAGTCCCGCCTCCTCCCCTTTTCAGTCTCCACCTGAGGATGGCGGGGGGATGTGATATTGACAGACAAACTCCCTCAATAGCGCCCCTTTGCCAACAAAGGGAATTTTGGTATTGCAGCTGAAAAGGCTTGGAATGAGAGACAGACAGAACATGAAAATTCAATATCTGAGTAGTTGTTAGTGTGGTTGCCCCTGTAGAGCAACCTATAGTACTTGTCTGACTTTATTACTTGCGCCAGCAAGTACTGCCTACGTATGTATGTCGGTGTCCTTCTTTGTTTAAGCCCGTAGCCCAATCAGGGACCAGCATTTCTGGTAATGCCAGTGGTGATGTCATTGGCATCACCGGTGCTGATACCAGTGGTGAGCACACCTCATGGCACGCTCTGCCGGTGCACAAGTAGGCCTACTTGTGCACAAGGAGCAAGTTGGCACCTCGACAGAGTGCAGTTCTAGTTCCATATGTCAAATGGACCGGCTTCATCAGGACACGCATGCATGCGTTTTGCTAAGAGATACATTATATAGTTTAATTTATATAAATGTATCCATGAATTGATTTTCTCCATTGACTTTAATAAACTTAATTAACTTTTCCCAAATATGGAGATGTCTGACATCATAGACCACATGAGACTGACACAGTATGTCCTATATGGGCCTTCCAAGATACATATGGGCTTAAAGAGGTGGTGCCATAGTTTTGTACTTTTTCTGTTTTTCATGTGTCTAGGAGGTTGAAAGTACTTCATTAGACCCCCTTATGTGTTTTTGAGAAATGATGTATTCTCTAAGTATTTGTTTGTTTTCTCTTGGAGGCTGCCACCTTGTGGTGAAAAGTGTCAGTTAAAAAACACAGATAGTAAGTATGTCACAGTATCAACTCCTCCCCTATTTACCATTCACCCAACACTGTGGGGAGTGGCTATATCAGCTGGGTCACCACCCACCATGCCATCCATGCATACTTAATGAACTGGGGGTGTGGCCACATAAAAACCCAATTTTAACTCTTTCTGTATACTTTTTTGGAAAAAATCTTCCTCCTACTATAATCATAATACCTGATAATCATGTTTTATAGGGGGGGGGGGGGGATCATGGCACCACCTCTTTAATATTGATGACATCAGGGATCTCTATATATGGCATAAAAGGGACAAGGACTGACACAGAGATCTCCATATATGGCCATTTTAATGTATTAGTGAATACATTTTCCCCATTGACTTGAATGGGGAAAATTCAAATGGTAAGATCAAATTAATTCATTTGCGAAATTTGCGTCACGGCTACCACACTTGCAATTTCCAATTCACCGTTTGTCAGCCTTCTGATTGGTCCCTGAGACTCCCTGACTGGCCAACCAGAAAAATACATTCACTTTTTGCAAGCGGGGGTGGAGTTCTGCAGTCGGAGAAAGTGGCAGCCGTCTTTCACCGGCTGTCCGCACTGCGGAGCACGGCCAGGCCGCTCGCGACCATAGCGTTTGCGATCATTGTAATGAATAAGCTTCAACAGACTAGTTCACATGGACCTTATCAATGTAACTAAGAGTTACGATTGGGTACATATCTATCTATAAATGCGAGAAGTCTCTGCGTGTCTGTAATCCGCGTATCTCGAGAACCGTTCGTCCCACCGGCTTCAGATTCGGCACGCGCGTTCCCCGCCGCGGCACGGAGTGCAGTGCCGGGCCTCGACCCGACCCGACGCGCGGTTTTCCCGAACCGGCGCGAAACGTTCGGAATCTCCTTATGCGGGGTTGATTGTTGACATCAGGCTGTTCCGGAGGAAATCGGCGAAAGCTCTGACTCATTGTGACATCACTTCATAAAAGGCTCTGACATCACGTACGCCACATGAGTCAACAAAAAATCTCTGTGAGTGTGTATGTATTATGTATGTAATCCGCGTATCTCGAGAACCGTTCGTCCCACGGGCACGCGCGTTCTCCATATATGGGCATAAAATGAATGCCCCCATATATGGGCATAAAATGGATTGCAGACAGACAGATACAGATATCTCCATATATGGACATAAATGGACAGAGGCAAACAGATGGTCAAAGATCTCCATATATGGGCATAAAATGGACGCAGACAGACAGATACAGATATCTCCATATATGGGCATAAATGGACACAGGCAAACAGATGTTCAAAACGGGTCCTATGACAACAGGTATAATGAGGTTTGCATTAAAGGGGGAACCGGCACTGTGTCTGCAACACAGTTGGAGGCACAGACAGATACTCCATATATGGGCATAAAATGGACGCAGATAGACAGATATCTCCATATATGGGCATAAAATGGACCCAGAACTATAACTGCAGTGATCTCCATATATGGACATAAAATGGACGCCGACAGACAGACAGACAGATACAGATATCTCCATATATGGGCATAAATGGACACAGGCAGACAGATGGTCAAAACGGGTCCTATGAAAACAGGTATAATGGGGTTTGCATTAAAGGGCGGGGCATTCATTCCCTATTTACATTGTTCCGAGTTGGCCAGGTCGCCGACTAGACGCTGGGCCGCCCAGCTTCTAGTATTTTAAATGGGCAGAATTACGAACAACCAGCCTATTATGTGAGGAGAACTATAATCTGGCTGTCCTCTTCCTACCCAAGATGCAATGCGCTTTCTCTTTCTATTTCTATTCTCTCTCTGATCCAGAGGATTAAACTAATTAAAACATATATTTTCGGGGGAAAACTACTGTTTTGCTTCCCTTTTTATTAATATCACGTAGATGTGTTTTTTGGGGTACTTTATATAGCTGTAATGAGGCTATGAAAAAATTAAAAAATCCCATTCACTGCCACTATAAAAGAATCTGCAATGGGTGATTCTGTCCCACTGGGATTAAACAAATTACATATATTTTCGGGGAAACCCCCTGTTTTGCAATGTAACTACTGTACCTTTGTCTTCCCTTTTTATTAATATCACCTAGATGTTTTTCCTTTGGTACTTTATATAGCTGTAATGAGGCTATGAAAAAATAAAAAAATCCCATTCACTGCCACTATAAAAACAATCTGCCCAGGGTTAATGTCCCACCATAGTAACAGGGCAGAATGGGGCGGGATTTGCAAAAGCCTGAATTGCATCTTTCTACTTTAGCCTTAAACCTGTTTAAAAACGTATTATGAGACAATATTTATATAAAATATATTTTAATATTATGGTCTATTTATGGAAATTATTATTATTTTCATTTTTCATGAAATACTTTTGAAAACATCTGTAATCAACGAAAAGTTGTGATTATTACATATTTTTTAAAACTTTTTTAACATCTTTTGAAACAATATATAGCCTATTATGTTTTTTTTACATGTAGGAAATGGAAAAGACATAGAGATATTTACTCGCAACCCATCAAAATTGGTCCGGAACCCAAAGATGGGTCCCGGGCCCACTGTCTTTGGAAACATGCGTGCTTTAATCCCATGTGTTTACTGTGGGATTGTGGATTACCATCACTGCTGTTGTTATCTGCTGCCTTGCTGCATTCTGACCCCATCAGACTCCTAACCCTCCAAACCCTGCACAATAATGACCCAGTTCCACCCCTGGGATTATGAAGGAACAGCATGGTAAGTGAATTCAGAGCATCAGTTCACACACAATATGTCAGCAATTTAGTCTCTTCTGTTAATCCTTCTTTCCAGGTCCCATTTGAATTAGAATGTTGCGTAACGTCGCTGTTGGGCAGAATCCCTTTTTTTGGAGGGTTGGAGGGGGGGAGGGGGGGGAGGGGGGGGGGGGGGGGGGGAGTTAACACTCATTTTCAACGTTGAACTATGTCATTAATATACCTGGGGTCTTCAAAGTTTTCAGGCCAGGGACCCCCAAACTGATGGGGAGATGAGATGGAGCAGGGACCCCCTACCTCGTAGTGAGGGTGGGTTACAACATATTGTACTGTATATGCAGGGCTGCCAACATTGGACTGTCAGAATCCAGGAGATGTATTTCTGTGCTGGTGAATTTTGGTGAGTTTGATACTTTTATCAGGTTACTAACATTGGAAAATTATGGGTAGGCCTACAAATTTGAGCTTGTAGATCGGATTACAGATTGAAGAAGGAACACATTAACATTCATTCATGTAGGCTACACTCCTATTATTCAATGCTGGAGTATTTCAACGTAACTTTACAAACTGAAGGCAATCATACAAAAGAACGCTTGAAGAGAAAAAAAGACCATTGCAAATTCCCTGTATACTCGCCCGTTTACATGGAAACAGACAGATTGCAGGTTCAAGTCCCGAGCATGTAGATCGCCTATTTTCACAATTTCTGCCTCTAATATTTGACAATTTGGCCAATGTTTAATTTGTCATTTTAGAGGTATTGTTTTCTGTTGAGTGAAAAAACAATCTTGCACGTTAAGTAAATCATCTGGGGACCCCCCAAAATAATTTGGGGATCCCCCTGGGGGTCCCGACCCACAGGTTGAGAACCAGTGGTGTAAAGTAACTATAAGTACATGTACTCAAGTGTAGTATTTCTAATTTGCAATATTTTTACTTCTACTCCACTATCATCTCGGAGGCAAATATTGTACCTTTACTCCACTACTAATATTTGACAACTTTAGTTACTAGTTACTTTGTAGATTTTGATTATTATTACAAAACATACATTGACCAGTTCAGCCCTATATACATTTCGGCCATTTGAAAATAGGCGAAGTATATTTTGATACCAATACTTGTTGTACATTTACTCTAGTACATTTTGAATTCTGGACTTTTACTTGTGAGTATTTCTCCATTGCAGTATTGATACTTTTACTTAAAGGTCCGCTGTCACGCCCCGAAATTATAATAGTATGATACAGTAGGTCATGTGGTCTCTCTGCTGTGTGGATCCTGAAACAGTCTGAAACTGTCTCAGTGTAATCTGCCCAACAACAGCTGACCAGTACAGTAAGTAGTCATACAGTCAGGCTATACAGACAATTAATTTGATTGGCTTATAATTGCGCATCCCCACAATGACATCATAAAAATATTAACTTGTTTTTTAAGATGATTCTTAAAGTGACAGTAACCCTTTAGGTGACAGGCCAGTTGATTACCTACATCAAGACTAAGAATTTTTGAATTACAAGTTTTCTGAAATTATATGTTTAGATATGCAAATGAGGCACTATATGCGCTAATAATGCCCAATTTGCATACTTTTCAGGTACATAAATCTGAAGATTGGATAATGCCAGGTTCAAAACTATTGTTTCCCTTTCTTGACATATTAGAGACAAAACAAATTACAGAGGGGATTTTAGATATCTCTTTTTATCACTCCATAAATCATAAAATTGTGTCAACAGTCATAAAAAAACCATTTTCGCCATGTTTTTAGTGATAAAATGTGATGTAAATCAGGCTATGAATGATATATCAACAAACCCCTCTGTAAATATCTTCAGGATATAGATAAGAATAAAACTGGAAGGTTTGGTGTATGTGGGTGCAACTGAAGTGGAGATTTATGTACCTAAGTATGAGGAAAAACACATTTTGGGAAACGGCCTTTAAAGATTGGACACACCCCCATCCTATACAAACCAATTGTAACTTCAAACTCCATTTTAATCATGTTAGATTCATCAAAAACACCTGTCCTCGGTTCTGGTGACTCATACTGTCCTCCTAATACGTGAGGGGGCCATATTTCTTTGATTCATCTTTTATTTATTTTTTATTGTCTATCTATATTTTGTAAAATATGTATGAAAACAAATGCTGTTAACTCAGCACTTTCATGTATGAAATGAACATCTATATGTGTATTTTTAACGTTAATTTTGCATTTGTTTGAAAGAAGGCATGTTTAGGAAGCAAAATAGTGAATAATCTCATTTTTTAACATTTTGATTTTTTACATGTTTTCACCTGCCATAAACAGTTGAGTACCCATTACATAAGGATACTGAACCATTAAATAATATGTGTCGGTGGGGAATCACATGTCACGCATGGCTTACACATCAGCTGGGACACAGCTGAGACTGGAATATTAACTAGGCTATGTTACCATTGTTCTTTGGACTTCTTTTCGTTTTGACAAGTTACGTATCATCGGGACATAAATCGGTTCAGGACCAGGGACGTGCAGAGCATGTTAGAGAGGCAGGGGCTGACATTTCTAAAAGGGCCTTTTGGTGGAAATATCGAAAACAGCAGACCTCCAAGCACACAATGCGTTGTGCTGCGACGCGTTGTTACAGTAGCTTGGAGGTTGGCTATTTTCACTAAACTAAGCCTAATCAATAGCTGGAGATGTGGCGTAACTGCATGGATTTCTACACAGAGAGGGACATCCTTTCAACATAAGATGCTGCATTCAAGTTCAGGAGAGTTTGGACAAGGCAATTCTCTTGAATGCTGCCTTCAGGTATGGCATGGAAAGAGGGCATTTGCATTTCTTTCACCATAGTAAAAACTGCATTCATGGTCCGGAGAGGGCACTTTTTACAGACAGATAAAAGGGCAGGGCCGGGTTCCATGCAGTCCCCTTTGATGTCTATGTGTGCACGTGCCTGTTCAGGACCAAACAGTGCTACAGCACTTTTCACGCCTTGTCTATTTGAGGCGGGTAAATTCTCAACGCAGATTCTGCTTTCACTCTCTGTCCAATCAGGTGAGTTGAAGGCAGACCGTCCCAAGACTCAGGAAGCGACAACTGGTTGTAGCTACGTGTGTTGTGTGGCTGAAAAGAGCATATCTACAAGCTCACATTGCATAAAAAAATGGAGGGTTAATCCTGGCTGGCAGGGCTGGATGTCACGATGGCAACTGTGGGAGGAAAGCAGCAACAGGCGGAGAACCAGATGAAGGACATCCAACCTTGGGGTGCAGTCAGATGTGGCTGACAGGAGGGAATGGATGAGGGTGCCACGGGATACGATTAATGAGCTTGTATATCTGCTATTTTTTTAATAGCCAAAGTATTTATGACTCAGATGCTTTCCCGCCTTTAAATGGGTTAACCACAACCAGACCAGTGGTTCTCAACCCATGTGGGCCGTGAGGGCATTGCAAGTGAATCGGCCCTCAAATAATTGGCAAAGCACTAAAATTGTAATGATAATAATAACATAGAAAGGTATGTTTGTGTGTTTTTGTTTTTTCTTCTTTAAAACCTTGAAAAAATATTTTAAGTTTCAGCCTGATCAACACCCTGGGCGATCATTCTCACAGGGGTCCTTGAGAAGTTATGGGTCTGAAACTCTAAATGGTGCAGTAATCTAAATGTGGGTCTGTGACCTAATGTATATCCTTGTATGTCCAAAACCGTTCGTTTTGCATTTATCATTTCAAAAACGGTTTAAACTAGTGAAAACAGCCGATCTACAAGCACACAACGCCTCGCACCCCGCGAGGCGTTGTGTGCTTGTAGATCGGCTGTTTTCACTATTTTTGTGCGACGGCCTTGTACGATGAAGCAGGGCTTTACTTTGCGAAAGAACGTACACATTTGAAACTTGGAGATACGAGGTTTCCACCCGACAACAACAATATCAAACTAACGGTCCTTGTAAATGACTGTGAATGCTGTACATCATTCTCCAATGGCAGTGTGGCCAGAAGATGGAAAACACCATCTAAGCGACATATGGCTCCCTCTGGCACTTCATGGTCCATCCCCATGATGAGGTGAACTAGAAAAGCAGGTGTCTTTTAGTGAGAATCAGTCTGAGAGCCATTTGGGTGCTTCTGTAATTAACCACTTGAACCCTCTATTCTTAGTCAAAACTGACCAGATTTGCACCCGCGTTCTTTTTCTTTCTTTCTTCTTTGTTCTTTTTCGATCAACCCCTAATCCATGTAATATATTTTGTCATGTTCAAATGCAAAACTGCACAACAAATCGCATCTCTGCATGAAGATTATACCGCATGGATAACATTTAGCTTGTGGTGTGTTGACCTGCAGTGGCTATGAGAATCTATAGTGCTGTCACTGTATTACTCAGGCTGTTGCTTTGGCAGTGGGTGATTTGATTTGTGACGACTGTAAAGCCCTTCTTGTCTGAAGCAGTGAGAGGGGGCCAAATGCCCCCTGCTTTCTGGTCAAAGACAAAAGGAGCAGAGTAGAGAGTATTGAGTCGAGACAGGCACAAATGCAGGTGCACACATGCGTGCACTCATCCATTATGCACCGCATTCGCATTTTGCAATGGCACAGATGTGGTGTCTCTATCTCTTCACCGTCGCAATTTCTCTGAACTCTTGCTTATCCGGCTGCATTGGCAAGCACTGACAACTCCCATCTTCTTTTCTGTCATTTTAAGAGGCCTATCTTTGTTTTGTCCTCAGCCACAATCCTATTCCTTGTTCTTTTTCTGAGTTGCTTCTACTCCAGGACCAGGCCATGTTTTAAGTGGTTTTCCAGCCATACCGCAGACATCGTGATGCAGATCGGGAGAGACACTTGCTTAAACAGGCAGACAGGGAGGCTGACAGCTAAACAAGGGGCCACGTCAGCATCTGATCTGCAACAGCCACACACACAGCACACACACACACGCACACACATGCGCGCGTGCGCACACACATGCACGCGTGCGTGCGCACACACACACACACACACACACACACACACACACACACACACACACACACACACACACACACACACACACACACACTCACTCACTCACTCACACAAATGACTTAGATTACTTACAGTGCCATGTAGTACACTCATACATGCATACAGCACATACATACAGTATTATGTACGGTATGTATTTATGTATGTACAGTATGTATTTATATATGTATGAGCGTGTTATATATGCACCACAGGCATGGCTAATCTTGTTCTCTCCTCCAGAGCGACACGATCCATGAAGCAGACCTCCAACAGCTTGTTCAACACTTTCACATTTTCTTTTCACACTGAATAACCGTGAATAATTGTGTTGGTCTCTCCTCGCCTTTAGATATATGTGTATATGGGGATTACTTAGCGCTAACAGTTTCCCCTGTTAACCTAATAGGTCAGCAGAAAGGGCTATCTTAAGACACAGTCAAATTAAGTTGTCTGTTCTTTGCCTCAGGCGAGGTGCGCTCTGAGGAGGCCAAGCATGGTCTGAAGGGGATCACACTGACAGATGTGGGCCTCTGCAGGAAGAGTCTGCCTGAGTATATGCTCACATAGCCTCACAATAGCCATGGTATGGTATGGTACAGAGGTAGAAGGACGAGGTGATTTAAGGGAACAATACAGTATATCTCTGCTATTTAACTTGGGATATTAATGGTTTCATCCCTCAATAAAATGTAAAGTGCATTTGTGTGGACCTTTAACATTAAATTCTAACCACATGAACCCGAGTGTCCCGACAAAAATAGCCACTACAACCCCAGTATCCCAATTTTGGGCATGTTGTTATAGGTGAAAACAATAAACCCACATTTTGGACATCAAACTAGTTGATTTGGCATGGCAAGACAAATTGGGGCAAAATTGGTGTTAAATGATTTTTTCATGGTTACGGTTAGGATAAGATGATGATGAATGATTGTATACAGTAAGTCAATGTGATGTCCTAAAAAATGTGCAAAAAGTATGTGTGTGTAAGATAAACCTTTGTTGATCCCTGGGGGGAAATTCAGGTGTCATATAGCAAGAACAGAGGAGAGGTATAGATAAGAGAGTCCAGAACCAAACCAAGACAAATAAATTTAAAATGTATTGAAATAGTTCAATTTATTTGCATCTATTTTAATGGCGCTTGATATGCAAAATGGGGTGAGACGGCCCCCGGCTACTATTGGTGAAAAGAAGTTTAGGGCAGTCGTCACACTAAACCGTTAGCTGGTTATTGTGTTGTCACACTCCACGGGTGATCGGCAAAAATCAGTCCATGCGTTTTCCATTTAACAGGTTTTAATCTCCAAAAGGTGTGGTTCCTATCAAAACATATAGTGTACATATGAATCACATAGCTAGAATGATCAAGATACATCAAAACACACCAAAATATACATACATGTTAATGCAGTCTAAACCGTACACAATTCCACAAACAATAGCTCAATACAAAGCATTATGGTCAAAACTGAAAATCTACTAGGCAACTTACTTTAGATGCACGCACACAGAGAGAAAACTGCATACTGAGGGACCAAACAAAAACTGCACTGAATGTGCTCTGCTCTACTGGGCAGCAGGTGAAACTTATCATGTATATTGGTGATGATTAGGTGGGGCATATTAGACTCAGGAAGATCTAAGGATCAGGTCATTCTGACATGGGCTGTACCACTTGAGAGGGATGGGCTGTACCACTTGCTAAAGGGGGGAAACTGTGGCCTTTTGAACAGCCGCCCCCAGATTTCCTTAGGAAATCTGAACAAACTAAAAGGCCAATGTCCAATAGTGTCGACAGGGGTGAGGGTGTAGTTCCAGACATGGTCTACAAGCAGCTGACTGTGCCTCCATCTCCATCTGCCAAGCAGCTCTGACTGGGGGTATACTACTTGCAACAGGGACGCATCAGGCCGCCCCATGAGCAAGATGTTCAGGGTGTTGAGTAGCTCCGGAGTGAGGAGTCGACTGCTGCTTAGCAATGGCTTATTCCCCTTGAGACATTGTAGATCGGCTGGAAAACACTCATGCTGCTCTTTCTGTAGGAGGATGTACTCCGGCTCACTGCAGTCATCCGTAGTGAGGGGTATGTTTGCCGCCCCGTGTAGGGACTTAGCTGTGGCTTCGATAAGGTCTATGTGGATCTCAAACGGGGCGGCATCAGGAACTGATGGACTTGCGGGTACCGTTGTGAGACCACAGAAGGCTGCATTCTGTAGTTCCTCATTGCCAATTGTCATAGAGGTGATGTGTGGAAATTCTGGACACTGATCTGGGCTTTCCTGGAGGATGAGTGGGCCTTGACCCCAGCAGCTCTGAACTGTTAGCTCTGAGAGTGGCTTCCCACATGTGTCGTCATCAGCTGAGTTATGTACAGAGTCCACATAGTGTCCTGACTCGCTGTCAGTGGGGTCCTCTGGAGGGGGAATGGTGGCCATGAAGTAGCACTGCTGCTCAGAGAGGTTCTGCCTTAGCCCTGATGCTGGACCCTGTAGTGTCCAGCCAAGGCGAGTCCTAATAGCTGCTGGGCTACCTGCTGGCCCTAGGCGTACTGGTTCCACTGGCATAATCAGGCGGAGATGGTCTGAGCCAATGAGTAGGACAGGGTGAGCCCCATGAAAGGGCTGTAGTGGCAAGCCTCGCAGGTGCCTGTATCTCCGTTGGAGGTCTTCTACTGGGTGAGTATGTTCGGCTAGGCCGAGTTGTTTAGCTGTGAAAGCTCGCTTAATGTGGAACACTTTGTGTGGTTCGGTGACTGAAGAGATTGTGAAAGAAACTGTAGCCCCATGTAATCCTTGATTCTCTTGTCTGACGGTTCTGATGGGTAAATACTCAGGCTCTCCCTGCAGGCCAAGTTGCTGGACTGCAGGGTGGAGAAGAATGGTGCGCTCAGAGCCATCATCTAAGATGGCAAATGTCTCCATGGCTCTATTCCCATTTCTGAGTATCACTTTGCAAACTTTGAGCAGCACTTTGCGGCCTTCTAGAGGGCTGTCAATGTAGTACAAGACTTCCTCTGTTGTATGAAATAAGGAGGCCGTTGCTGGCTCCTCCCTTGAGGTCTGTTCCTCGACTTCTCCATTCCCCGTCTTCTCCTGAGTCCTCTCATTTATGTCGTGTAGAGCAAGCAGGTGCCTACTGTTACATGTTTTACAGACCATTCTCAGATCACACTCAGCCGCTCTGTGATTCCTCCCACAGCGCCAGCATCGGTTGTGAGTTTTGATCCAAGTCTGTATCTGAGTTGAGTTGAGCAGTTTGAAGTTGGAGCAGTTGTTCAGGGAATGGGTGTTATTGTCGCAGAAGGGACAATATTTATGTACTGTTGGCTTGGAGACTGCTGTCTGAGCCTGTTCGCTAGGTGACGTGGTCTCTGTATTTAGTATTGTGGAAGGTTGAGCTGAGGATCTTGGGCCTCTCCACTGCTCCTTTGCTTTAGGCTCCCTGCTTGCCCTACTGTCAAACCGAGCGTTGTCCTCTTGTACCTTGATCTCATACTCTAACCAATCAGCTAGGTCGAGGAGAGTAGGGATGGGCACTCTAAGGGGGTGTATGAACCGGCGAAAGTTGGAGCGCAAGTCATGAGGTAGTTTGCTGAGCAATCTGGATACATGTGAACCACACTGCAGCTCAACTTCGCCCTTGCGCCCCAGTTGCGCCAACATGCTGACCAGGGACCTCACACGCAGGGCGAACATCTTGAAGGCCTTCCCATCACCACTGACCACGCTGGGACCGTCCATCAGCTCTGCTATACGCTGTAAAGCCAATTGGTGTGGCTGTCCGTATTGCTGATCGAGGGCAGCTAGTGTGTTGGTGAATGGATGCCTTGAGTGGCTGTAAGAGTCTGCAATCAGTAGGGCTTCCTCAGATTTAAGATGATCAACTAGAATTTGATACTTGAATCTCTCGGAGGCATCGTGAGGGAGGAGATTATCCAGAGCAATTCTAAGTCGTGAGAACTCCCTTGGATTAGGGTGAACCATGTCTGGAATCGTGGGCGTTGGTCCCCTGTAAGTCCGCTCCTGACCACCTACTGGGCTTAGTGTTCGGTGCTGGGAGTGACGGCGCTGAGGGGTGGAGCCACGCCTCGAGTGACAATATTCGGGGGAGGGATCACGCCTAGAGTGGCGGCGTTCAGGGGTGAAGTCACGGCTAGAGTGGCAGCGCTCAGGGTTAAAGTCACACCGTAAGTGACGGTGATCAGGAGTGAAGTCACGCCTAGGGTGGCGGCGCTCTGGGGTGAAGTCACGCCTATCATGGTAACCACGCTCGACTAAGCGATACCTCTCTGTAGCATAGTCTTCATGTGCAGAGTGATGCCTCTCAGATCTGTAGTCGTCGTATGCCTGGGCATGGGGTGACTGTGACTTTAAAGGCACCAAGTAGCGCTCTGCTGAATAATCATATTCCGATGAAACATCTTGTTCCTCTTTTTCCACAATTTCTTCGCTCTGTGTTTGAAGCTGGGAAACATTATGTCTGCTAGAGGGGTGAGAGGAGCTGGGCTTCTGAAGGTTGTGTATGACAGTTCTCAGATGTTCAACCTCTCTCCGCAGCTCATCCACATTTTGAGCACTCTGACGGTCAAGCTTCTGTCGTTTCAATTCACTTCGCCTCTTCTCCAAGCGAAGTGACTCGTTCTCCAGTTTCAACTCCTCCATAGCTGTGATCAGGTCCTCCTGTTCAGTGTTCCGCTGTCTATCAAGATACATCAAAACACACCAAAATATACATACATGTTAATGCAGTCTAAACCGTACACAATTCCACAAACAATAGCTCAATACAAAGCATTATGGTCAAAACTGAAAATCTACTAGGCAACTTACTTTAGATGCACGCACACAGAGAGAAAACTGCATACTGAGGGACCAAACAAAAACTGCACTGAATGTGCTCTGCTCTACTGGGCAGCAGGTGAAACTTATCATGTATATTGGTGATGATTAGGTGGGGCATATTAGACTCAGGAAGATCTAAGGATCAGGTCATTCTGACATGGGCTGTACCACTTGAGAGGGATGGGCTGTACCACTTGCTAAAGGGGGGAAACTGTGGCCTTTTGAACAATTGGCTACTATTTGCCCTCGGGCTGCTATTTGGAAATATACAGTAACGAACAATGATTAATGTAGAGTCTATAGTTTATCAGCAGTGAATGTATGAACACTGAACAGCTATCGGTAATGCATTCAGGAATTAATATACATATGTACATGTACTGTAACCAACAGTTCACCGGTCACTCTTAGGAGACCTTGTGACCACCGCTCAAAAAGCTAGGAGAACTATGCATTTCACTCGGACCGTCAAATAGGAAGAAAACACAGACTCCGTTCTTAGGGTCAAGTACAGAATCTATTCTAAAGTACTCTTTTTTTCTCATGTTCTCCTCACGCTCCTTCTTTATCTCTCCTACCCTTCATCAATCTCTCTCTCACTCTCTCTCTGCCTCCCTCTCTTTCATGCCTAAAGGCAGTGACGGAGGTCATTAAGCATCGTCTGAAGGAGGCCACTAGGCTGCTGATCAATGCAGAGAAGGACTACCAGCCTGTAGCCACCCGCTGTGTTCTCTCAGAGATCCACCCCATGTACCAGTCCTCTCTTACTTCAAAGACATAGTTTAAACATGGACTGCTTCACAAGTAATAGACAAATCTGTCTCTAACAGTGCTGTTTTCTTTTTTCTTCTTTTCTCTCTCTTTTCTTTCTTTTTTCTTAATTTTTTCCAATTATCCCCCCAAGACAGAGAGGATTCAACCCTGCAGTGGTGGACAGGAACTTTAAACCTGTTCCTGAGCACCAATATGTGAGTCTTTGTTTTGTTTTTGTGCTTATTAGGAGTGAGGCAACGATAGGGCATTAGGGTATATTCAGATGATAAAGGTTAAATCATTTTTCAAATAATGTATTTACTTATTGAGGGATTTAGCAGACACTCTCATCCAGAGTGTACAAGTGCAAAAACTGAATGAGCTGAGTAAGCAATCAATAAACAAGGCAAATAGTCACATAAACCCACTGCAGAGAGAGTGCCTCAAAAGGGCTAGTATAACAGTGTTAACAAGTGGGAAATGTTGCTTAAAAACAGTGAAAACACTTTAAATGTCATGAATCGAGGCAGGTTTGCAGGTCAAAATAAAGGTGTTTATTTAACTCCAGGCCTGGACAACATAAGTGAAAACATAATGTTACACGTCCCGGAGTGGGTACGTGGTGTGCAGTTTATGTGATTACCCTGAAAATACAGGACACAAGGATCAGACACAGAAACGTGGTGTTGCTTTCACAAGATCCATAGGATAATGCTGGTTTTATTAAACCCCAAAAACATGTTCTCTGTCTTTTCTTTCTTTCTTTTCTTTTTCCATTGTAAGTTCAATGTTCATCTTTTTATGTTTCCAATAATCATATAAACAATAACAATCATTCTGTCAAAATTCACCAATTCACATTTCCATTACACCATTCTCATCATATTTCCATATTTTCTCTTCATACAGTATGCATCTCTTCTTTCTTTACATCACAATACCCTTGTATTTAGTATAATATCATTGCAGTGTCACTGCATTACTTTGGCCTGGCCTACTGGAGGCTAGCTGCACTGCTAACAGTGCTACACAGAAAGTAGACAGTAGTTAGTGGAAGCTAAATGCTAACAACACTAGTCTGGACCATAACTCAACACACATATACAGTAGCATATTCAAATGCAAAACCGAAATCATTATTCACACATCCTGACACTCTTCTGTTGTCAACTGTTACAAAACTGGTTCCGAAAATAATAATAGAAAAATAAACTGTTCAGGAGCACACATTGCATGAAATAGTCACAAAACATCATCATCTTTACATCAAACTGAAGCCCAGTGTCTTATCTAACTCCCGAAATTGTTTGTATTACAAATACAGTGTTTTTGAGGTCATTACTAACCTGAAAATACAGGACACAAGGATCAGACACAGAAACGTGGTGTTGCTTTCACAAGATCCATAGGATAATGGAGTTTGGGCGGAAGTCACGTACGCATACTGGCATTCCCACGAGTGAAGCAAGCCTACACTGCCCCCTACTGACAGTAGTTAGCTGTTGTTTGGGCATTCTGTCAAATCCCAGTGCATAGTCAAATGATTATTATCCACATGGATATAATAAAAACGAAAATAACAAATTACACAATGTGACAACTTTTGTGGGTGTCACACGTTCCCCGACAAAATAAAGATGGCTCCTGACATTTCCAAAATACAAATATCTCAAATCACATTCTTAAAGTGCTTCAAACTCAAAAGTCTCTTCAAAATAAAATCAACATCAATACATGGGTGTCATGTATGGCATGTATGTTGATGGCATGTAAGGTGCGGGTGGATATGTCAGTGACATATGGTAAGGTGTACCCCAGAATGGAAAGTATGCCTCAACTGAGTTGATTGTTGGGTGACCAAGTGTATCATATGTAAACATCTGTGGTGGTCTCCTCTCCCTGGCAGATCGTCTGACATCATTGGCAGGTGAGATCACCCGTCTCTCTTCGCGTTCAGGTAAGTGTTCATTGTCATTTGTTCTTTCTGCGTGCCTTTGTTCTCTTGCAGGTGATGGAACTCGATCAGGTAAGTATTCTCTCTCATTTTGTCTTTGTGCTTGTCTTTGGTTTTCCCTTGCAGGTACTCTCTCAGGATCAGGTAAGTATCTTTCTTCTTCCACAGGTTGTTGGACTATATCAGGTAAGGATTCTTCTTCACTCTGTATTTCCTCCCTTATAGGTGCATTAACTGGTTCTCTTTGACTTGAAGTCGGTTCTTGGACTGAACCTCTCCGTTCTGTCCTGTTCAAGCGCAGTCTCAGCCAATATCCTCCAGTGCTGTGTTCTTCCTCTGAATCCTCTGAGTCTTCACTCTTGTCCACCTGTTGTTCTGAGTCAGTGGCTCTTGAACACCTTTTCCTCTGTCGTTTCCCAGGTGCTGAGTTCACTGGATCAGGAGGAGTTTCGACAGGTAGGTCGCTCACAGGTAACAACAGATTACGATGCAGGGTTCTTGTTTTCTGCTTATCTCCACTTTCTTGATAGACAACGTACACAGGGTTTTCTGATACCTGTTCTTTGACTAGGTATATGGCCTTTTCCCAGTACGACCTTAACTTTCCAGGCCCTCCTCGTTCGCTGAGGTTCCTCACGAGCACACGGTCTCCAGGCTTTAAGACAGCTCCTTTCATCTTCTGGTCATAATATGACTTGCCTCTGGCACTTGAATGCTTGCTGTTCTCACTTGCGATGTGATAAGCCTCAGACATTCTCTTTGCCCATTTCTGTGCATAGCCTTTGGGTGTGACTGGGTCTGTTTCTTCCATCAACCCAAATAACAGATCGACTGGCAGGCGCGGATGATGGCCATAAAGCAGATAGTACGGCGAGTAGCCAGTGGCCTCGTGCCGGGTACAGTTGTACGCATGTACTATTTGTGCGAGATGGTCCTTCCAGCGTTCCTTCTCTTTGTCTGCCAGCGTTCTCAACATTTGCAGTAAAGTGCGGTTAAACCTCTCTGCTGGGTTGCCTTGTGGGTGATATGGCGATGTTCTGGAATGGCCAACCCCTGAGAGTTTCTGCAGTGTCCGGAACAGTCCGTTCTCGAACTCGCGACCTTGGTCGTGGTGCAATTTCGCCGGATACCCGAACCTTGGTATGAAGTCGTTGTATATGCGCTCTGCTGCAGTATGTCCGGATTTGTTCTTCGTCGCGTATGCTTGCGCGAATCGCGTGAAGTGGTCAACTACTACCAGGATGTATTGATAACCTCCCTTGCTGGTCTCAAGGTGTAGGTAGTCAATGCAGACGAGTTCTAGAGGGAAGCTGGTCGTTATACTGCCCATAGGAGCGCGCACGTGAGTGACAGGTTTCTTCTGTTTGATACACGGACACTTCCTAGTCACATAGTCCTCGATCTCTCTCTTCATATAGGGCCAGTAAAACCGCTCTCTAGCCAGGTTGAGCACCCTCTCCGTACCAACATGTCCCATCTCATCGTGAAGATGTTTCAGCGCCACAGGTCTGTATTTCGCAGGTAGGACAAGCTGCTGTCTTGCATCGGTCCGTCTGTACAGGAGCTCATTTTCCAAGTGTAGTTTGCTCCACTCATGTAAGAGCTTCCTGGTAAGTACATTTGCTGCTTTCCGCATCACATCGGTAAGTGCTGTACTTGTCTCCTTGAACCTCACAATCTCTCCAATAGCAGGGTCCTCTCGCTGTGCTCTCACAAGCTCATCGTGACTTATTGTTGGCAGGAGTGCAGGTGGTTGTAGACTGGTGTCAAGAGAGGCGATGTGCAGGGCAGCGATCCAAGCCACATCTTTCCTCTGAGCTGCTTTGTTTCCCTCCCACGTTGCGCACACAGCATCATGGCTCAGCTCCTCAGTGCAAGCTGTCATGTATCTGTCGATATCTAGAGGAATCCTCGACAGTGTATCTGCATCGATGTTTATCTTCCCAGGTCGGTACTTCACATCAAATCGGAAATCAGACAGTTCCCCTACCCAGCGATGACCCACGGCATTTAGCTTGGCAGTGCTCATAATGTAGGTGAGCGGGTTATTGTCTGTGTAAATCGTGAAGTGAGGGGCGTAATACAGGTAATCCCTGAACTTCTCGCACACGGCCCATTTCAAGGCGAGAAACTCCAACTTCCCGCTGTGTAGATTGTAGTTTCTCTCTGCTGGGGTTAAAGTTCTCGACCCGTAACCAATGGCCCTCAACTTCCCGTCTTGCTGCTGGTACAGGATCGCCCCGAGACCCTGCTCAGATGCATCGGTATGCAGGACGAACGGTAGGTTGAAGTCTGGATATGCTAACACGGGTGGGCTTGTGAGCATGTCCACAAGTCGCTCAAGTGTCATCTGATGTTCTCTTGTCCACTCTACAGGAGTTCTGGAGGACAGTTGTGGTCCTTTGGATTTTCCTCTTCGTGTTACAGTCCCTTTCATCTCAGGTTTGACTTGCAACAGCTCATAGAGAGGCCTTGCAATCCGCGAGAAATCCTGGATGTAGGATCTATAGTAGCTTAGGAATCCGAGAACCCGTCTGATATCCCCTACGGTCTGTGGCGTCTTGGCCTTCAGGGACACCACTGCTTCTAGGTCCTTTGGGTCAATTCTGACTCCTTCAGCAGACACAAGTCTTCCCACGTACCGGACCTCACGTCGAAAGATTTCACATTTCTCCGGTTTGAGTTTCACTCCATGGTGTTGGAGAGCTCGGAGAACTTTGCGCACTCCCTCAACGTGTTCTTCAAAAGACTTTGCATAACACAGGACATCGTCAAGGTATGGAAGGCAGTACTCGTCCCTTAGCGAGCCAAGCATTTCTTCCATGCTCCGCTGGAAGGCTGCGGGCGCGTTTGTGAGGCCGAATGGGATACGAACCCACTCAAACAACCCCCAGGGCGTGACGAAGGCTGTGAGATGTCTGGACCTCTGCTCAACGAAACCCTGATGGTAAGCTTTCCCCTGATCGAGAATGCTAAACCAGGAATAACCTCCAAGGGCATCAGTCAAGTCTTGAATTCTGGGTAATGGATGTCGATCAGCAACGGTCTTTTGGTTCAACATGCGATAATCTATACAGAGGCGCAGTGTTCCATCCTTCTTCCGAACGCACACCATTGGAGCCGAGTAGGAAGACTTGGATTTCACTATCCACCCCTTTGCCAGGAGGTCCTGGATGTATTCCTTGACTTCTTTGAGCAATGGCTTCGGGATGGTGGAATATGCTCTCTGGACTGGAATATCGTCTTTGAGATTGATCGACATTTCCAGGCTTGGAATGCAGCCGATATGGTCGCTGTCTCTTGCAAAAGCTGCCGATTCTTCATACAGCATTTTCTTTACTGTCTCTTGCTGCTCCTCTTCCAGGTGGGTGATATCAACCGGAGGGTGCCACCAGGATGGACGTTCATCAGCTGATGAAGCGGTGACACTGTTGATCTTCACGTTGACCTCCTGGTCTTGTACAGCATTGTCAGGTGAGTATGTTTCAACTACTTTTGCGATTGTCTGCACATTTCCCAAGGCAGTCTTTCGAGGCAGAGTTATGTCATGCTTGGTATTGTTCCCAACTGGCACCGTCACATATGGTTGCCTCTGGTTCTGTATTTCGAGCAAGCCTTCACCCACATCCAGTTGTTCTAGAGGCACGCTGTCTTCATCCGGCTCAAATAAGACAGGGCTGGTAGATGAACTCATGTTGGGTGGGACTCTGCACTTTATCCAGGCGACCTGGCCAGCGGGGATAACCATGTCATGTTGGCCTAGCCTCAGGCGTCCGTGCTGCATGCTGGGCTTTGTAGTGGATACACAGCTCACTATAGCCTCCGCTTTGTCACTGGTAATGGAGATGGCCCCACAGAGCAGGGTAATCAGTGTTGGGATGAGTTTCTCTGGTTGTCCCAGAATCAGTTCCTCCACAACGTTGAAACCAAGCAGTGGTCTTTCCAGGGGCAGGCTACTCACTAAGAATGGGACACTGATCAGCAGGTTAGGGTCTTCATTCCCAGGTAAGTTTACTGTTACTGCCACCCAACCATCAAATGGGATTAGTTCTCCATTCACTGCATACACTCCCAGCTCATCCTCTTCCTTCATCAGTTCAGTGAGTGGCTGGGCCTTGAGATGAGGTAAGTGTTTGCTTTTCCATGCCCGGTCGATCATACTCACTTGGGCCCCTGTATCCAGCAAGGCATTCACGGATAACCCGTTCAGGTAACATTGAATTAGAGCTTTTCTCCCAATCAGTCTTGCAACTAGTTCGTTTTTGGCATTCAGTGGGTCCGGTGATGGCAACTTAATGGTCTTACTTTGCTCATGTCTCTGTTTTGCACAGGCGACTACTGTAGGTGAGGTGTTTGCCTTAGTAGTGCTCTCTGCGTTGGTCTGGTTGCCTTGGACACCACTCGGCTGAGGCGGTTGTGGCCCGATCACTGGTTGCCCCCTTGCAGTGACCGGCTCCAGTTTCCCTGGTTCTTCTGCTTTTTGAGGCAACCCACAGCCCTGTGACCTTCTTCACCGCAGACGAAGCAATGGCGACAGTATGACAGGCCCTGCTCCAAACATTTAGGACAGCTGCTAGGCCTCTCTCTTCCTGTAGTTGTCGGTTTTCTCTGGGGATACTGGCACACGTGTTCTGGCTGTTGTACTTGTATAGGCTGTTTCAGTGAGTCAACCACTTTTGTAAGCGCCTCAATTTTAGCTGACAGTTGTTGTATGATGTCCATTCCAACTGTTTGTTCGACACTCTGTTGCTTTGCACCTTGGGCTTGCGCTGCATTTGCTTCTAGCTGTGCACCTTGGGCTGGTGCTACATTTGCCTCTAGCTGTGCACTGTGGGCTTTGGTTTGATTTTGGCGGGGCGTTGTGCCTAATCTCTTTTGCCTCTCGCTCTCCTCACTCGTTATTCTCATCACGTGTCTGAGGATCAGCTCATCTTTCACATTGCTATCAGCCAGGAGGGGTTTTAATTCTCTGCGAATATCATTGTGTTTTTGTCCCAGCCCCTGATACACTGTGTGTAAGAAAATGTCTTGCACTGTCGCTTTGTTGTACTTAATGTTTGCATCAGGAAGGCTGGATGTAAACAGTATCCTCTGTTTGAGCCCAATTACTCTGTAAAGAAATTGTTGGGGAGTTTCATTATCGTTCTGCTTCGCACACATAAGTTCCCGGAACAATTCAGTACTCTCTCGCTCTCCCAGGTGAGATTGTAGAAACCCCTTGAGTTCCTCCAAGGTAACATCTTCCTGACTAATCAACATCTCCTTGAAGTTGCCTGGCTTGATTATCCTCAGCACTGCCCTGACAACTTCAGAATCAGTGAAGCCCTCCTGACTTCCCTCGTCAATCTGTCTGCACACATTACTGTAAGTGATGTCAGCTGAGTTGTCACCAATTTGACCCCCGTGGATTTTGAATTCCCTTCGTTGTAGATACGAGAGTTCTCTGAGGGAGACCACCTTCGCATCTGGCTGGTAAGTATTGGGATCAGCTTGGTAGCGTGTGTGTGGTGTGTGTAATGTACTGGGTGTGTGTGGTGTGCGTGGTGTGTGTGGTGTGTGTGGTGTTTGTGGTGTGTGTGGGTCTCTGTTTCGTACAGCTGGTTGTGTTGGTGTGGGTTGTGAGGAAAGTGACTGTGTGGCAGGTGTGTCAATACACTGTTTAAGTTTTTTACCAAGCTCCTCATAGCTTAACAACATTTTCTGTAGTTCGACATTTTGTGTGGCACCAACTGAATCAGTCATGGCAGCACTAATGTTATCACTGACTGTAGTAACATGGTCTGCATTTACTGTAGTAGTGTTGGCGGTGTCAATTAACTGGTTGGCGGCACTGGTTACAACTGCCAGAGTAGAATCAGTTGGCCCCACATTAACATTGGCATCAACATCAACAACCATATTACCATTTACATTTGTTGCAATTATTTTCTCTTTCTCAGCCTTGCGTGCAACATCTACAAGATCTTTCAGCACTAGAAAATTAGTCATACCTCTGTCCTCAGACTGAAGGTGATGCTTGCTGTAGATGTACTCACAGATGTGATCAAAGCAACCCTCGTGATCTTCTTCCTCCAAGGTCAACTGGTCTCCTCCTGGCATTGGGCCCACTTGTTTGGCAATTTCAAAGAGGCTGCTTGGCGACAGGGAGAACAGGCACATCCTAATGTCCCACATTAGTCTCTTCCTTTCTTTGTCCGCCATCGTAGCTCTTCTCCTCTTCCTCACGTCAGGCACAAACCGTCCAGCAAGTTGACACAGTCTCTACTCCACCGATCACTGCTCAGGTCCACCGTTCACACCTGTACTTCCTCTACAGCGTCCATCGATTTCAGCATCAGCACAGCTCTAGATGTCATCAGATGTCATCAGTTACTCTCCAGGTCAGTCGCACAGTTCAGCAAGATGACAGTCTCAATGTTCACTGTTCTTAGTTGACATCAGTCTCTTTTATTCACAGGCCTCATGTACTGCAGCCGCAGCTCCTCTCTGGTTGTAGATCTCAGTTGTTACTGCATCAGCTCACAGCAAAACAGCTCAGCTCTGGTCCCAGATGTCATTAATTTTTAGATAGCGTCCCACCTTGGCCTGTAGGTGGCGCGATCCCGGACGAGCCCCCAAGAAACTGTTACACGTCCCGGAGTGGGTACGTGGTGTGCAGTTTATGTGATTACCCTGAAAATACAGGACACAAGGATCAGACACAGAAACGTGGTGTTGCTTTCACAAGATCCATAGGATAATGCTGGTTTTATTAAACCCCAAAAACATGTTCTCTGTCTTTTCTTTCTTTCTTTTCTTTTTCCATTGTAAGTTCAATGTTCATCTTTTTATGTTTCCAATAATCATATAAACAATAACAATCATTCTGTCAAAATTCACCAATTCACATTTCCATTACACCATTCTCATCATATTTCCATATTTTCTCTTCATACAGTATGCATCTCTTCTTTCTTTACATCACAATACCCTTGTATTTAGTATAATATCATTGCAGTGTCACTGCATTACTTTGGCCTGGCCTACTGGAGGCTAGCTGCACTGCTAACAGTGCTACACAGAAAGTAGACAGTAGTTAGTGGAAGCTAAATGCTAACAACACTAGTCTGGACCATAACTCAACACACATATACAGTAGCATATTCAAATGCAAAACCGAAATCATTATTCACACATCCTGACACTCTTCTGTTGTCAACTGTTACAAAACTGGTTCCGAAAATAATAATAGAAAAATAAACTGTTCAGGAGCACACATTGCATGAAATAGTCACAAAACATCATCATCTTTACATCAAACTGAAGCCCAGTGTCTTATCTAACTCCCGAAATTGTTTGTATTACAAATACAGTGTTTTTGAGGTCATTACTAACCTGAAAATACAGGACACAAGGATCAGACACAGAAACGTGGTGTTGCTTTCACAAGATCCATAGGATAATGGAGTTTGGGCGGAAGTCACGTACGCATACTGGCATTCCCACGAGTGAAGCAAGCCTACACTGCCCCCTACTGACAGTAGTTAGCTGTTGTTTGGGCATTCTGTCAAATCCCAGTGCATAGTCAAATGATTATTATCCACATGGATATAATAAAAACGAAAATAACAAATTACACAATGTGACAACTTTTGTGGGTGTCACAATAACTAAAGGTAACCCAGCAAGCACGGTCAGGACCTGGACCAATCAGTGACGTCTCGTTTGGGGCCAGATCAAGTCAAACCATGACTAGTCAGATGTGGCCTAGAATATCACCTGATTTCAACCAACATAAATCCTGCCCACGAAAACGGACGTCCTGGATTAATCAGAGAGGGTCCGATCGAGGCCCGATAAATATCATAACTAGTCAGATATGTCCCAGAATATAACCTTACATGCTCATATTTCAACTAACATTACAAACAATAACAATAATCCGTAAATCCATATGACGTCCTGGTAATGACGTCAAGATCATCCCCATATGGGCTGTGATCTGGCCTAGTTCTGTACGTCACCGGAGTCACCGGAGGACGTAATCATAACGTCATCATGACGTCATTTGGCTTGCAGGGAAGGCAACTCAAACAACAAAACTTAACTTGACAGAGAGTTAACTAATGTGTCAGCCTCTCCCCATGGCAGCACAAACTCAACTGAGCTGTTCTCCATTATATAGTCTACAGACTCCACCCCTGGCTATCGAATTAACCAACCCCAGTGCAGTAAGAATTCACCCACCGGGAGAGCTTTGCTGTTTCTACATGTCATCTTTTCGACAACCAACTCTAACCCTTACCCTAACCTTAACCTCTGTGGCGTGAGTCGCTAACCCTACAGTCGAAATGATTTTACCGCACCCACCACATACAGCTAACATACATGAGTGAATGAATGTATACTGCTGAACATTAGAATTAGTCTGTTAGAGGCTGCTCTGTCACAAACAACAGGTACAAAATGAACCTAAACTACTTTCTTAACAAAACATTGTGGTTGAGAAAACTGTGTTTCATGATAGGGCCGGATAAGTGTTTTTTAGTTGAAACTGTAACAAAGTATTGCTTTTGTTTTCTGTTGCAGTATAGTCAAGCTTTGAGTTGAGTATTTCCATTTCATGTATCCCTTTTGCAAGGGTCATAACTAATATTTATTGCCAGCGTTATAAAGATCACATGATGATATCCACATTCTTGGAATAAACTGCTTTTTTTGAACGTGCACAATCCTGTATGAATCACAATTGGCCAATAAAACGTTTGAAAGATATCAGGTTCTGGTGGGAGACGGCTCAAACCCATGCATCTCCTCATGCATGACTGTAATTACCAAGAGAGCCTGGAGCGGCCCATCTCATGCCTCTTGCCTTGTACCTCTTGCCTGATATGAAGGAACGTGTACAATGGCAACTACTACACAGGGACACAATAGCCAACGCAATGATGGATATGATTTGTGAATTTGTTTTATTTTATTATGGACTTGGACATATGAATTTAAACTGTATATGTTTACATTTTTTCTCATGCACTGTTTGTCCAGTTATTTGAGTGTTGAATGTTTAACTCACCCAATGCCAAGTGCCAAAATGGCTCCAAGGTAGATGTGCCACGATTTTGTATGTTTTTCTTTACTATGCAATGAAAAAAATGTTTTTTTTTATATAATTTGGCAAAATGGCAAAAAGAATTTTGTCAATCAGACAAATGGTTCCAGAGATAGAGCTGTTTGAATGAAAAAAAGTGTCCATCCACTAGAATGGACACACATTTTCTCAATCAGCTAAACGAGGTAGCCAACACACAAACAGAGAAAACCATCTCTCTGATCTCAGGTCATTTTGACATCTTTAAAAAAAAAAAAAAAAATGTTTCTATACAAAAAACACAAAAGACGTCAAAGACGTCATTGAAGACGTCAAGAGACATCATTGGCACTGAATGAGTTTTTAATGGACCACAATGGGTGTTATAGTGTCATGTTTAAACTCTTGAGTGTGAGGGGCGAGGGTGGCCAGTGAGGTGCGCAGTACTTTTTATCAGTGAAGTCATGGGTATCCGATTCAGTAATTCTGGAAAGGTTGTGTAATTTCACAAATAATTTATGTTTTTCTAACATGTTGTTCTATGGATTCCAGATACAATTATGTGGTAGCTGCTAGCATGTTTTAAATCGTACCACTGTATTCCCCATCTTTGAATGTTTTGATTAGATTAGATTAAATGTCCTTTATTATCCACAAGGGGAAATCATTTTGCTCGGGTCAATAGATACATTCAAGACAATAAATAAATATACACCTCAATTAAAACACCCAGCAACAGACAATAAAAACAAGTGCTACAATTCACTGCAATAAAAGGTATATCTAATGTTAAAACAGGACTTTAAGCAATGGATAATTGCCGGGTCGCTGGTCATTATTGAGAAATAAATCCCGACAGGGTGATAAGGGACCGACGCATAGCAAAGGTGTCTTATCACCAATCAGAATCAAGCATTCAACCAAGCTGTGTAATAAAGGAAAGCAATGTCCTCTCTTAGAATGTGCATAATATGTTCGTGTATATTCATTCATGAAGAGTGTTAGCACAACTCCAGCTCGTTCCAGGTGAGAGGTGAATGGGATTAGGTTTATTGACTCATATTATGCCATAAACGTACTAAACGTCTTTGATCTCCAGTGCCATAAACGCACTTTACGTCTTTTTAATTAATCAAAAGTTTTATCTTTCATACCATAATTGTAATTTCAAAAATATCGCTCTAGAAGTTAGGCATACTGTAAGCCTCCGTGACCGGAGCGCCACGACCGATTTGACTGTAGCACCGGTGAACACAGTCCGACGGGAAAACCGGTCAAACCGAACATTGGTTCCGGCCACTTTAGCGTTAGCTATACACGTTCGTTTATACACTTGCCGTGCTTCCCAGACGGAGTATAAGTACTCAAAAAACTCGAAAAAATAACGCGGTTCCAGCCGTGCCATCCATTCGGCGATCAGAGCCCTTGATAGCGATCGGCAGGGCTCGGAAGTGTTATAGCATGTTAGCAAAAAGGCCTGGCCAAAATGTAAACAACTAGGCCACTATCAAAAGAAAATGGAAGTGTCTCTTCCTTCTTCTGTTTGTTGATCAGATAGTAGGAGAACACCACCTGGTGGTTTTCAAAGGCCATTGTACTCTAGAGAACACACAGGCCCAATGACAGCATAAACATATGATGATGATCAAGACATCTTACACATGTTCTATTGAAGCCCAAATCTAATGATAGGATATATATATATATATATATATATATATATATATAAATATACATGTTTTCCTTTGTAAGAGGGGTAGTGTGGCTTTCGATAGAAGCATAGATTTATATATGTAATTTAAGTACAAAATATGATGTTGGCCCCCATAAAAAGGTAAAATTAAACAAAATGGATGGCATCAGTTTTGTAGATTTTTAATAAAGGGTGGCATTCAGTGAGTTTTTTAAGGAGGGGATGAAACGGGCACTGCCCTTTGTCTTCTTGAATAAAGGGGCATATCTCCTACCCTACTACTAAAATGTATAGGATTAGCCTAATCTAGAACCTGAGTTACTGAAATAACAGCAGATGGCGGCTACCACAGGACAAATCTGCGATGCCCCTATACCAGGGGTCTTCAATGTTTTCAGGCCAAGGACCCCTTAGTTGAGAGAGAGATGAAGCAGGGACCCCCACAACCTTTTCGTAGATTCCATATAGTTTCATCATTTGACAGCACAATCATAATTGTATTTTGGATTCATGTCAATTTGTGTTTTCAGATATTTAATTGAACCGTCAATACTTAATAAACGTCACCTTTCACTCTGCACTTGGTCTGCTCTTTTTCCCCTCTGCAAAACCTATTTGCTGAAAATATCTGATGCGAGGCGTTGTGAGCTTGTAGATCAGCTAAAGTACTCAGAATATGGACGCTAGGGTTCAAAGTGGTTAATATAAAAAAGGAGAAAAAAGGTTTCTATCACACAAAGATTTGGTGGACCCCCTGTAGTGACTCTGAGGACCCCTTAGGGGTCCCGGACCCCATGTTGAAGACCCTTGCCCTATACCCAAAAATGTCTCTTAGGGCAGCACACCGAATCTCATGCTTGTATCGTAAAGTGCACGATTCTTCGCATTGCTGCTGGACTAGAAACTCCAAGGTGTTATAATGAAAATGGAGAAATGTGCAAGTTTGACATCTGGGTCTTCTAATTTAAAATGAGCTTGGAGACATTCTCTTTTTCACACATGGAGAAGTTTGCTCCATTATATTTGTCACGACTCACAAAGCAATATTTTCAATGTTATTCTCTCTATCATCCTCTGTTTTGCTGTCTCTTTTCTGGTTGGTTGGGTTTTGAGCAACACCTGGACGAACTGAAGCCGAGAGAGAGAGAGAGAGAGAGAGAGAGAGAGAGAGAGAGAGAGAGAGAGACGGAGAGAGAGAGACAAACAAGCAGAGAGAGTGGTAAATAGGAGAGAGCAAGATGTGCCTTGGAGAGGTTGACAAATAATGCCTAATTCATGCGCAGTGTCATGGGCCAAAAATAGCAAGCTCACAACGCATCGCATCCATGACAGGTTGTAACCTCAGAGATTAGCTATCTTCAGTCAGCGATGCCATTGTATGATGAAGTATAACTCGGCTTAAAGAGTGCTGGGAAACAGAGACGATGATAACCCACCCGGTGTGCAGCATGCTAATAACCCCATGTCTGTGCGATCAATGCCAAAGGCCCCATTCTCCTAAATCGAGCATAGGCCCCCCGCAGGCACAGATTTGGGATCAATTTATCCTCGTTAGATGTCAAGCACCACGAGCCTGCACACAGCGGGAACATCAAACCTGACCTCAGATCAGTATCTTCCGCCAACCTGCTTACACTTCATGGTTCCACTTGTCATCGCTGGCAGCCGATGTACCTCTGAGGAGGCTTGTACAGTGTATGGGCTTGAATTTCAATGATTCTCATTTTTACTCTCCTCTCAAAAGAATTGGAGAAATGTACTGCTTGTGGAGCTATGGAACTGGTCGACAACGAAGCGAGAAAGAAAGGGAGAACAATAAATGAATCAAAGAATGACTTCAGGGATCCAGGTCCTGTTTTATTGATTGAGTTGAGATAGTCGTGGGTCAGCGGTAAAGATTAGTCAGTGCTGCTCTGGGATGGGGTGAGGGGTTCTTCTTCCTGTGTGTGAACACCATTTGGCTGTCATTCAGATAGCATGAGTTTAACTGGCGGAAGCAAGGGAGAAAGGGATTTGTCTGTTCCTTGCCAAGGCATCATTGGCAGCGGTGATTCTCATTCTAATGCCGTCTCTCCTTCACCTCTGTGTCACGTTATCTCCTATACCCTCTCCTCCCATCTTCAATCCATCCATCACATTAAAACTACGATACGTTCTTCATATTATCTTTTGTCTTCTCATCTCCATATACTTCCCTCCTATCTCTTCCATATGTCATCCTTAAAGGCCCTGAACACTCATACAGGTGTTTTCAGTAGAGATGCAATTTATGGCAGTTTGAAGTGAGCCAGAGCCATGGATCTGGCTCACTTAAAAGAGTCGTTCAAAAGGCTGCCTCATTTGGCTCATCTGGCTCATTGTATATTTACATATTTTTAAGAAGCATTCGTTGAAACATGAACCCACAAGGTGGCAATACATTCCTCTGATGACAGTTGAGATCACAATATTGTATTTACCCATTTTATAAAATGTGTGTGTAAATTAAGCTACCTTGACTTATGTTATTCATGCAACACCTAAAAAAAAAAACAAGCAGGCAACAATGAACTCGCTCCTCCCCTTGTTCTGTCTCTCTCACTCACTCAATGTACTCAGTCAGTGCTCAGTGGAGTAGCAAGGAGGAGCTTTTGTGTTAAACCCTCCCTCCCCCCCAAATGAACGGCTCCCTACTCCGCGAACCGGATCCCAGCGTTCACTTCAAAGAGCTGTTCAAAAGATTTGATTTGTTCGCAAACGTCGCATCTCTAGTTTTCAGTTAGTCTACTCTTGCTGAGATAACACCTCTTGTCAGGTTGGAGTAAAGGTGGTTGCACACTGCACTGCGTGTTTTTGTTGCATTTTGGAAATCCGAAATCCAGAGGCCAGGGAGAGAGAGAGGAAAGAGAGAGAGAGCAAGGCGAAACAATTTCTAAAATCCCAGCTGGTGAAAAGTTTGTATGTGAAGAAATTAATTTATGAGTCAATGAATATATTATTGTTTTATGAAAATTGTTCTTCTGCATACATATACAGTATATGCAGACTCACATACATTTTTATGAAACTTTGCAATATGGTAGACGGTTATTCCAAATACCACTGAAACCAATCGTATTATTTATTTATTTATTTATTTATTTATTTATTTATTTATTTATTTAAACATTTCTCCTACAATGAGGGATCGGTTTTTAATCAATTATTTTATTAAACAATCTGTAACACGCCTACCCATCTGAATGGCCTTGCAAGAATATGAAGATGTGTACAGCTTTACAAATGAATGTCTTCCGGGCTCCCCTTTTCCAAACATCCATCAAAGACATTAGAGAGCTGCGAGGGAGCAGCCTACGGTGGACTGAGAGACCACAGAGAGGGAGGAGAAGAATAGAATCACTGGAGTCACAGGCAGGGATCCTTCCAGAACCCAGCATAATGTATCAAGAATCTATCGGGGGAGAAATTGAATGTACGAGAAGATGTGGCAGGGAATGTCGAAGTGCGTGTGTACGAGGAGCCATGGAGTCTTGTGTCTGCCCCATGTATAATGTTAGTTAGAGTGTTACACACATGAAGCTATAGTCGGTAGAGAGGCCGTCTGGTAATCAGATTTGCCTCACAGCCCCAGCCTATGTGTTGAAGTGTCCCTGTGCAAGACTAAAGGCCTGTCCATACTTTGACCGAAACCGCCGTTTTCGGTCAAAAGGTCCTTTTCTACCATAAAATTATATCCCTCGGGACTTCTGAAAAGCATTGGACCGAACGAGAGTTCGGAAATTTGCACGTCGGAAAACACAACTCACCGAACATTTCGGTCGAAGTATGGAGAGGCCTTAACTGTAACGCTCATCATTACCATCTCAGTAGCCATCAGCTGGGTGAAGCTGAAACTGAACTTCCGCCACCAGATTATATTTTTTTATTTGTATATAATTTTTTTCTAAGCGTCTGTATTCCTATTTGTGCATTGGATCTTTGAAAAGGAGGCCCTCCATGCTGCACAGTGATGTATGCGCAGTTCATTAAAGCATTCAGGCTGTGCATTTACACATTTCATTTTGATCTCTAGTCATACTCTCTCATTAGTAAGCATGCCATTTGTTTTTCCGCACCAGTAGTTCTCAAATTTTTTCATGTGTCACGGACCCCCAAAACAAGACAACGTGGTTGTGTGGGGAGGAATTACTGGAAAAAAAGAAGGGGTTACTGTTGTAGGCTATATGGAAATTGTGTGTGTGTGTGTGTGTGTGTGTGTGTGTGTGTGTGTGTGTGTGTGTGTGTGGGTGGGTGGGTGGGTGCGTGCGTGCGTGCGTGCGTGTGTGTACATATGTGTATACAGTACATATGTCCATATACACAACTGTGTACATCCCCATAATCCTTCCATTCTACTGCTCCTCCCTCTCTGTCTAGGAGGTGTTGTATGGTGATGGAGTTTGGCCGGACCTGCAGGTGGTGCTGGCCATGAGCCTTCCATCACTTGGCTAAAGAGACAGGAGCTACCTTCGAGTGGTGAAGGAAGATGCGCCAGAATGCTCTTCTTCTTAAAGCCCTCCCTGTCTGTCTGAATTGATCTCAGAGGAAAGGGCTTTTAAGGCAGAGAATGCTTTATGTTGAGTTTTAAAGCATGAAGCCGCATGCCTGATTTATACATGGTTGCTTGCAATGTCACATACCGAAAATAGCCAATCTGCAAATACATGGTACCTTGCAGTGCAACACATTGTGCATTTGTAGATCAGCTATTTTTAGTGGGCGTCACGGCACGTAACCAAGTTTCAAGCATCACTGCGGTGACAGCCAACTATAAATGCTCCCCATGATGACATACTGCAGGCTAGCCTTGGCTCCTGACAACTGGACCAGAGCATTTATTTTGATGCCTTTGATGTACTTCTGTTTCTGAGCTCCGGGACTAAAACACATATTTCACACCCTCACTCAACCCCGAATCTGCCCATCTTAAATATAAAGAGAAAAGAAGAGAATAAAAAGAGTAAGGAATGGTACTGTATAGTATGTGATGCATCCAGTTAATAAATCCCCTGGGCCCAAGAGTTCAAAAAGTTTAATTTAATTTTAGGTGTTAAAGATATTATAATTTGACACAATGTTTGCTGATATCATTATTTCAAAGTGATCTCAATCCTTTGTTGGCTTTATAACAATTCCAAGTCCACTCGGATAGGGATAGAAAGCTTTGAACTTTAGGACTGTCACGTGCATTGGCAAGATAAACAGGCTGTCACGCATAAGATGTTTAAAAAATAGTTTTCGGACTACTGCTCTGCTAAGTGAATCGCTTTCGTTGTTAGAGCAAGGAGGTAGGATGTAAATATACCCAAACCATCTGCTGTGGTAATGAGAACGGCTTATCACTGGGGAGGGAGTCTGCAATACCAACAGTTCTAATCTCTCTCTCTCTCTCTCTCTCTCTCTCTCTCTCTCTCTCTCTCTCTCTCTCTCTCTCTCTCTCTCTCTCTCTCTCTGGCAGGGTTGACTTGCAGGAGAATATAATCAAGGAAGCTGTGGGCTGTGAAGCATGACAACTGACTCTTCATCCAGAATAGACACCTGGCTGTGGACTGGATTTTAGCCATGGAGGATCTCCGCTGAACCAGGTCCTGTCTGGGACACTATATTCCCAGACTATATTGATTTCATCAGTCCCTCTGAGATCAAGATGTATTCAAGGGAATAAGAGCTTTTAATAGGGATGGTCAATGATACAGAAGAGGTGCACAATTGTATTCAGACATTCGCCAAAATGTCTAAATCAACCACAGATCTGTTTGAGCAAAAGCTGATATTATTCATTATCAAATTAATAATATTACCTGCCAGTTCACACACAATAACACACTGTACAGTATCGTCACTGTCGGGCAGAAACCTCGTATCTCCAAGTTTCAAATTTGTAAATTTTTTCGCAAAGCAAAGCCCTGCTTCATCATACAAGACGTCACACAAAGGTAGTGAAAACAGCAGATCTACAAGCACACAACGGTGTGAGGCGTTGCTTGTAGATCGGCTGTTTTCACTAGTTTAAATCATTTTTTAAATTATAAATACGAAACAGTTTTGGACACCCGACAACTGTATGCACAAGCACACATTGCCCTTCATAACACCTGGATCTTTTAGGTGCCGTCCAAACATTTGCGACAGGTATCGTGTCCGTATCGTTTGAGAATGAGGGGAGTCCAATTCATTGTCAATGGAGGTCACGTGTGTTTTTGTCTCTTGCAAATCTCTTGGCCAAAAGACAGCCTTCGGTTGAGCAAGAGACACGGCAACGACATGAAACCACGTGACTTGCATAGAAAATGAATTGGACGTCCCCTGCTCCCCTCATTCTCAAATGATACGGAGAAGATGTCTCACGCGTATATGTGATTGCGGCCTTATACTTGTTTGTGCCTTCAGTATTGTATTTGTGAAACTTGTGAACCGTTTAATGAGACATCATGTAGACACCTATCCTTTGTCATGATCTGGTGTGGTGGTGAGGACCCAAATGCAGAACTCAAAGTAAAGGCAGGAAACTACAGAGGACAGGTTAACAAAGACTTTACTTAACTTAAACCGTAAACACAAGCATATACAGGAAACAACACACACAACTGAGGAGCAGACAGAAATACAATGATCCAGCACAGAGAGCAGGTACAGGGAGGATTAAATTGTCTCTGGACCAGGGGCGTCACACCAAATTATGGGCCCTGGGACAAAGGATTCACTGCGGGCCCCCCATGAATGTTAACTATTGAAAAATAGCAGATATACAAGCTCACAGCGCGGCACCGAGTGCCGCGCTGTGAGCTTGTATATCTGCTATTTTTTTTAAATCGTGAAAATGTGTGCAAGAAACCTATGTCAAGGACCCCCAAGATGATATGTATTTGGCCACGGACCCCGATCTCAAAATATTTAGTTCCAGGGACCCCCAGAAGCAAAATTTGAGTTAGAAATGTTCGCTTAAAAAATACATATATTCAAAGATTTTCACACATTTTCACAACTTTTCAAAAATTGCAGATCTACAAGCTCGCAGCGCGGCACTCAGTGCCGCGCTGTGAGCTTGTATATCTGCTATTTCTCAATAGATAAAGTTATTAGGGCCCCTCCACCTTGGGCCCCAGTAACTCAGTCCCATTTTCCTACCCCTTGTGACGCCCCTGCTCTGGACAACTAGGTAATCAGGACATCAGGCAACAGCTCACAGCTGTGAAGCAGGGAGGAGTTCAGATTGTCAATCAGGTACTCAGGGGAGTACCTCAGGGGAGGGGGCGAGCAAAGTGTGGTAGAAACATGGGACGGGCAAGGGCAAGTCCCATGACTGTGACATCCTTAGTTTACAAACAGTATGTAGTCACCAAAGTTGTTCCTACTGTAACTGTATAAGCTTCAGAACTATCACAGTACATTAGTTTCACCGACTTACACACGCGCGCAAGCACACACACACACACACACACACACACACACACACACCGCAAGGCAAGTTTATTTGTATAGCACATTTCAACAACAAGGCAATTCAAAGTGCTTTACATAAAACAAAAGCATTACGGCATCAAGACAGAGCAGTATAAACACATTATGCTCTCACACACATGCACGCGCCACGCACGCACGCACGCACGCACGCACGCACGCACACACACACACACACACACACACACACACACACACACACACACACACACACACACACACACAGTTTGTTTGTTTCCTCTTGGGAGGACCTTTTGTTCCACTCACTCCAAAGTTCACTGTTCATGACTTTGCACAAATCTGTATTTCCAACATCATACATTCTGCAGTCGCACAAGGCTGATCTGAATGTTGTAATTTATACGTAAGTGTGCACTGTTAGATACACTGTTGCACATGTGCATATTGATGAGTCTGGGGGTTTGTTTTATACTGATGAGTAAGCTGATAAGTAAACTGATGAATAACATTAATGGATGAGTCTGGCATTGCTTTTATTGACGGGTGTTTTTAACCATAACTCTCAGTTAAAACTATAGGTGTCGGCTGGTGTTGTGTGGAGCAGGTCCTGTGCCTGTGTGACAAAGGGGCACTGATTCAATAGTCATCCCTTAGTCATTCCATAGTCATCCTACAGTCATCACATAGTCATCACATAGTCATCGTCCTCTTCGACACCTCTTTATACTATTGCTGTTCTAAAGAAGAATGTGTGCTAAAGATAAGGCCAACACACAAATAGTTAAAGAAGTACAGATTTGCTGTCAAGCAATTGTATGCATGGGTAAGTCAGCTGTTAGATTGGCAGCTGTAGTAGAGTTAGAATTATTTGCATTCATGTGACATGTGAGACATTGCTGACTAGATATGCATGGAGATTGAATGAAAGGCAAAAAACACAATAATACTTATATTTGGCAATCTATAAATTCTGCCACCATGTTCATCACACTCTGTATTGCCAGTGAGAGAGGCTGGACACTCTGTCCCTCTCAGTTTTAGAGAATTACTTTCCAATTTCTTTTACTATTTTGGTTTTCAATTAGCTTTCAGATGACAGCTGTGTTTTATCTCTAGAGTGCACTACCTCTGCAACAAATTGATGTTGGCTGATGTTATTTATAACTTCTGTGCTGTTATTTCAACAGTTAATTCTCCTTCTCAGCTGGGAAAATCTCCCTCTTTGGAGGAAATAATTTCGGCTCAAAACAAACGCACCATTGCTTCTCCCCTATCAGAAGGTGCAGTTCATCTCTTTTGAACCTCTCTCTCTCTCTCTCTCTCTCTCTCTCTCTCCCCCCCCCCCCCCCCCCACCCAATGTCCTCTCTAAGTACTGCAGAAGACTGCATAGTGCTTGTTGCGAACGAAGGTCGCAGTATACCATGAGAAATGTTGTAGCTTGTCCTTCCCTAACGGTAGTAACGGAAGTGATGTCATCAAACCCTGGATATCCTGTCACTGTGACATCACTTCCTGTTCCACTTGGGTATTTCCTAGAATCCCTTTTATGCCCATATATGAGTCACTCTGTGCCACATCACTATCTGACCCGAGGCCCCTTACTAAGTAGCATACATTTACACCATACCTTCCCCGAAAACGTCAATATTGAACTCCATATGTATATGGATACATATTATTATTAATAAAGGATAAAATAAAATAAAAAGTCCATATAATATGAGCATTCCCAGAAACAAAATCCCTTTATGCCCATATATGGAGATCCCAAGGCATCAAACCCAGGCTTGGCTTTACTAATTAACATACGTTCATGCCCATATATGGAGATCCCTGTCCCAATTTTACCAATACTAGTAAAATTCGTCTAGTCGGCGACCTGGCCAACTCGGAACAATGTAAATAGGGAATGAATGCCCCGCCCTTTAATGCAAACCCCATTATACCTGTTTTCATAGGACCCGTTTTGACCATCTGTCTGCCTGTGTCCATTTATGCCCATATATGGAGATATCTGTATCTGTCTGTCTGTCGGCGTCCATTTTATGTCCATATATGAAGATCACTGCAGATATAGTTCTGGGTCCATTTTATGCCCATATATGCCCATATGTGGAGATATCTGTCTATCTGCGTCCATTTTATGCCCATATATGGAGATCTCTGTATCTGTCTGTCTGTGTCCCTTTTATGCCCGTATATAGAGATCTTTGTGATTCTGCGTCCATTGTATGCCCATATATGCCATATATGGAGATATCTGTTTATCTGCGTCCATTTTATGCCCATATATGAGATCTCTGTCGATTTTTCAAACAGATGGTCAAAACGGGTCCTATGACAACGGGTATAATGGGGTTTGCATTAAAGGGGGAACCTGCAACACAGTCGGAGGCACAGACAGATACAAAGATCTCCATAATGGGAATAAAGGGACACAGACAAACAGATGGAGGAGGAGACAAATTTAATGCAAACCCCATTATACCTGTTGTCATAGGACCCGTTTTGACCATCTGTTTGCCTGTCCATTTATGCCCATATATGGAGATATCTGTATCTGTCTGTCTGCATCCACTTTATGCCCATATATGGAGATCTTTTACCATCTGTTTGCCTGTGTCCATGTATGCCCATATATGGAGATATCTGTATCTGTCTGTCTGCATCCATTTTATGCCCATATATGGAGATCTATGCAGACACAGTGCCAGTTCCGGAGAATCCTGATGTCAGACATCAGAATCCGAACCTTTCGTGCTGGTTCCAGAAAATCGTGTATCGGGTCGGGTCGGGTCGAGGTCGAGCACTGCACTACCTGCTGCGGTGGGGAACGCGCGTGCCGAATTTGAAATAGGGAATGAATGCCCCACCCTTTAATGCAAACCCCATGAATGCCCCACCCTTTAATGCAAACCCCAATATACCTGTTGTCATAGGACCCGTTTTGACCATCTGCTTGTCTTTGTCCACTTATGCCCATATATGAAGATCTCTGCACACATAGTACCGGTTGCGGAAAACTCTGATGTCAGACATCAGCTCCGCATACGGGCATTCATTTTATTCCCATATATGGAGAACGCGCGTGCCGGTGGGACGTACGGTTCTCGAGATACGTGGATTACATACATACAGACACACTGACAGAGATTTTTTGTTGACTCATGTGGCGTACGTGATGTCAGAGCCTTTTATGAAGTGATGTCACAATGAGTCAGCGCTTGCACCGATTTCCTCCGGAATAGCCTGATGTCAACAATCAGCCCCGCATAAGGAGATTCCGAACGTTTTGCGCCAGTTCGGGAAAACCGCGCACCGGGTCGGGTCGAGGCCCGGCACTGCACTCCGTGCCGCGGCGGGGAACGCGCGTGCCGAATCTGAAGCCGGTGGGACGAACGGTTCTCGAGATACGCGGATTACAGACAGACAGACAGACACACACACTAGAGCTGGGATCGGGCCCATTTTTTCTGTCCGACCCGAACCTGTGTCCGACAGTTTTCTGTCCGACCCGAGTCGACGTCCGAGCATTAATCATGAAAAAGCGTCCGACCCGAGCCGAGGCCCGAACCTTATGTTTTCAACGCTTTTTCGCCTTGTTTCTTTTTCTTTGAGGAAGCCACTGATTTACACTCACTAGCAAACGTCTTAATGTGCAGTGAGCGCATGCAGCGTGCCTGCACGCTGTTACCCTTAATAATATTAAGCCACATTGTGTCTTGTGAAAGTGTTTTAGATAATTACATAAGTAGGCTACGTTGTTTATTAAATAATAGGCTATAACGTGCACTGCGCGTCTGGTGACTCGTCTGGTCTGACTGCAGTCAGTGACTCGCTGCAGTCACACACTTAAAATCCTCTTTTACAAACTGTTAATAAAGTATTCACACACAAACCTTTTCCACAGTTCAATCAATATCAAAATGTATTCAGTCTTACCAGCATAGACGAATCTGACATCTGCTTTTAATATCCAGCGTCCACAAACTCCAGTCCACGTAACAGCGGCCTTGGCCGTCTTTCTTAATCAAAAACTATTATTAATCCAACCATTATGGTTTATGGGTTTTAGGCTTAGGCTACATTCAACATCGGACTTTTTAATTATGTCTGCGTTGACAACTACGTTGAAATGCGTCCATACCGCTGATTTCCCTCTTTCGTTTTCAATTGCATTAAACTTTCCCGTAGACAAGTTAACTTTTATCTCGGCTGGCGGCAACATTATCTCTCACTCATTCGCTTTTTCTTCTCGTTTATCTGTTTGTTTATTTGTTCTCTGTCACATATGACACTCCCACCATGAACATGTGCATGGTTGTCAAGACAACGCACTGAGCGTAGTCACGTGCAGTGCACCAGAAAGACAAGGAAATAGCACACACACACAGAGACGATAGTTGTATCGTTTTACACTTTATTTTCTATAAATCAAAATTATGTCCGACCCGAATCGACGTCCGACAATTAATTGTGAAAATGCGTCCGACCCGAGCCCGAGCCCGTTGGGCTTGTCGGGTCCCGTCGGATTTCGGTCGGGTATCCCAGCTCTAACACACACACGCAGACAGTATGGAAGGCCAAAGGTGCAGAAACACCGACTCGGCGTCGCACGGACAGGGCGTCCCGTCAACACGGCGTAAATAGCGTGCACACGACGTAAATAGCGTTGTTAAATAGCATTTAATTTCAAGGACCCCGTCATTATAAGACCATGGACCCCCTTGGCATTTACATCTCTGGGACCCACATAGTAAGCCTAAAAAGTAACGTTAATTCAACTCTGTTTTACACACCCATAAGGGTCCATTTGGTTCCTAACCCATCTAACAGGGGGACCCCCTTGGGGTAGAATTTCCCTGAAGAATAAGGTATTGTCCTCCTCCACTGGGGGCGCCACCACTTTTGAATCCGTTCTGGAGCACCAGGAGTGGGTGGTCCCCGGGAATTCCCCGTGAGCAGCCCCGTTGGGGTGGTCATTTGGTCAGTTTAGCACATTTGGTCATTTTTTACATCTGGGGGTCCCCCAGGGACCTGGGGGTCCCTGGAGCTCCGGGGGTCCTTGGAGGTTGTAGTTTGGCAGGTAAGGAACGTGTGTGCAACATTTGGCATGGATCGGGGCAACGGTTGCGGAGATATGAGCAGGGCAAGAGTGTGACGTGTGAGGTGTGACAGACAGACAGACTGACTGACTGACTGACTGACTGACTGACTGACTGACTGACTGACGGACTTACACTTTGTGCAGGGTTTGATAGTAAATGCGACCTACGGTCGCAACTAACACTAAAGTGCGATTTGTTGCTTCATAAATAATGGTTTTGATTGACATAAAAAAAAAAAAAAAAGGAGGGGGAAGCGGGTGGGATTTGAACACGGGTCATCAGATTAACAGGCAAAGCACTAACCAATTGAGCTAAACCACATGTGTTACTTCAGGAATCAATGTACTTATAGCCAGCAGGTCACGTGAAAAAAAGGGAAAAAAAAGGAAAAGAGAATACATAGCCATAGGCAATGAAAACGTTTTTTTCTTGTGTAATATAATATATTACTAGTATATGCTATCCACACTTACAGACCACAATTACAGTAGCATGCAAGCAGGTAAAAAGGCCTGAAAGCCATTTAAATATACCTACATCACCAATCTCCAAGGGGGTCCCCTGCTAGATGGAACCAAATGGACCCTTATGGGTGTGTAAAACAGAGTTAAATGAATATTACTTTTAGGCTACTATATAAATGTGGGTCCCAGAGATATAAATGCCAAGGGGGTCCATGGTCTTATAATGACGGGGTCCTTGAAATTAAATGGGGGTCCACGGGCTAATAAGTGTCAGTTTGGGGGTCCTTGGTCAAGTGCAACTAACACAGACTTGGCACTGTTTACCTCAATTCCACTTTCCAAGGGTGAAAACATTAAATAGTAGCTCATTTAGCCTATATGTATTGACTGAGAGCATTGAACAAAATGTGGAAACACTGCCACCAAGTGGTCCTTTTGTCCTGGTTTCATTGGTCAATTTTGGCCTGTATCCGTCTTGACGGCGTGTCCACGCATTTTACGCCGTGTGCACGCTATTTACGTCATGTGCACGCTATTTACGTCGTGTGCACGCTATTTACGTCGTGTGCACGCTATTTACGCCGTGTTGACGGGACGCCCTGTCCGCGCGACGCCGAGTCGGTGTTTCTGCACCTTTGGCCTTCCATAGACTAGCGGCCGAGCTTCGTCTAGTCGGCGTCTAGTCGGCGCCCTGGCCAACTCGGGAACAATGTAAATAGGGGATGAATGCCCCGCCCTTTAATGCAAACCCTATTATACCTGTTGTCATAGGATCTGTTTGACCATCTGTTTGCGTGTGTCCATTTATGCCCATATATGGGGATATCTATCTGTCTACGTCCATTTTATGTCCATATATGGAGATCTCTGTAGGACCCGTTTTGACCATCTGTTTGCCTGTGTCCATTTATGCCCATATATGGAGTTATCTGTCTGTCTGCGTCCATTTTATGCCCATATATGGAGATCTCTGTAGGACCTGTATTGACCATCTGTTTGCCTGTGTCCATTTATGCTCATATATGGAGATATCTGTATCTGTCTGTCTGCATCCATTTCATGCCCATATATGGAGATCTCTGTATCTGTTTGTCTGTGTCCCTTTATGCCCATTATGGAGATCTCTGTATCTGTCTGTGCCTCCGACTGTGTTGCAGACACAGTGCTGGTTCCCCCTTTAATGCAAACCCCATTATACCTGTTGTCATAGGACCCGTTTTGACCATCTGTTTGCCTGTGTCCATTTATGCCCATATATGGAGATATCTGTATCTGTCTTTTTGCGTCCATTTTATGCCAATATATGGAGATCTTTGACCATCTGTTTGCCTGTGTCCATTTATGCTCATATATGAAGATATCCGTATCTGTCTGTCTGCATCCATTTTATGCCTATAAGTGGAGGTCTATGCAGACACAGTGCCGGTTCCGGAAAACCCTGATGTCAGACATCAGAATCCGAACCTTTCGTGCTGGTTCCAGAAAATCGCGTATCGGATCGGGTCGAGGCCGGGCACTGCACTACCTGCTGCGGTGGGGAACGCGCGTGCCGAATTTGAAATAGGGAATGAATGCCCCACCCTTTAATGCAAACATTATACCTGTTGTCATAAGAGCCGTTTTGACCTATTATGTTTACCTGTGTCCTTTTATGCCCATATAGGAACATCAGAATACGTAACCATGGCATTTTTTGTTGACTCATGTGGCGTACGTGATGTCAGAGCCTTTTATGAAGTGATGTCACAATGAGTCAGCGCTTGCGCCGATTTCCTCCGGAACAGCCTGATGTCAACAATCAGCCCGCATAAGGAGATTCCGAACGTTTCGTGCCGGTTAGGGAAAACCGCGTGATGGGTCGGGTCGAGGCCCGGCACTGCACTCCGTGCCGCGGCGGGGAACGCGCGTGCCGAATCTGAAGCCGGTGGGACGCACGGTTCTCGAGATACGCGGATTACAGACAGACACGCAGACACGCACGCACGCAGAGACTTCTCGCATTTATAGATAGATTAAGGACATATCTGGGAATGCCCAATGCCCATATATGGGCATGTTTTGACATAACATTGTTGACTATCATGCAGGGGTCTCCATATATTATGAGTAACTGGTCCCATATACATCGCGTGTTTCCTAAACCCACCAGGCTTGAGTTAAGACCCGCCTCGCGGAAACTCCCCTCTCAATAATCTTAAGTATGAAAGTGCTTACGAAAGTTAGTGCAAAGCAATACTGTACCTACCGATCCATTACAATAATACACCTATACACACAGCATAATACCAACCATGCCATATCCAAACTATAACAATTTAACTGATAATCAGTAACAGTTTTTATTTTGAGCACAGTAGTGACAAATTAATAGCTTTCTCAGAACGTTTTTCTCTTTAAAGTTACAGTTGTCCCTTTTTTAAGCACAGTACAAAGTAAGTTTATTTTTATTTTTTAATACAGTTTATTTTGCCCACTGTAGTGACAAATTAATAGCTGTGCATTGTGCAAATGCAGGCTTTTCTCAGTGCAAGTTTTAAGATTGTCTTCATGCCTAGGTCTGACTTTATCCACCCTCCATGTGTCCGGCATGGATTTCAGCCACTCCTGAATGTCCTCGCTTTTCCGCGAGGCGGGTCTTAACTCAAGCCTGGTGGGTTTAGGAAACACGCATATACATCACTGGCCAGATGGCCAAGAATTGGCGCCCTGGCGCATTCCTGGTGATGTCACCATCAATAAGTGCAACCTGATATAAATGTAGAGGGTGATGTCATAATATTGAGCCATGCAGCATATAAGGGCCATGAGAGGGGCCGTCTATATGCCTGTAGTTGCCTGGTTCCAGACTATAGACCCTGCCCACTCTCAGAGCGTGAGCTGAGTCTGAAATCAGGCTATGTCTGTAGCATAGCTTATGCCAGATGGGCATAAACAGGCATATGTCCGATAAGCTTGAGGATTGGTCGATTGATGAGCTTCACATGACACTTTGACCAGACTATAAGTGATTGGTCAGGTTTCACTTCACTATAAAACGGGTGGAGTGGGCAAAAACCTCATATTGATGATGTCATTCTTGCCCAAATGTGGAGGGGCGGCAGCCTGCGCACATCGGTGTTGTCAGGCATGCACGGCAACCGGTTGTGTTGTGAGTGAGGTCAGACCAGAGCTCTGCTCATATAAGATTAGAAATGTTCAATTTCACTTCATTCCACAGAGGACAGGGTGTTGAATGTCCTTATACTCACTGTTGTTCGAGAAGCAGATAGAAATCGCCCAACAGAACCTAAAGCTCTGTCCCTATCACAGTCCATGTATAGATGCAGAATTGATGATGAACCACCGCTCCAGGAAGGAGTGTGGTCTCAATCTTCCCAGACTACAGTCTGCAGTTCGGATTCTACATACTTCAGATCTCAATCAATCCACGATGACCTCTATTGCCAAATGCCCATATATGGACAGATCCCCTCAGAATCCTTCCAGCAAATCGCCAGAATTGTAAACAGCCAGGAACGAGGAGACACAGACGAACCAAGTCATCAAAAGTTTACCAAGACTTTAACTCAACAAGAAGTGAAGACACATCAGCTGACTTATAAAGGGAAGAAAACGTACATCTGTAAACAGTGTGACAAGAGTTTCAGCCAGTTAGGTCACCTAAAGAGTCACCAGCGTATCCACACTGGAGAAAAACCTTTTCACTGTAAACAGTGTGACAAGAGTTTCAGTCGGTTAGGTCACCTGAAGAGTCACCAGCGTATCCACACTGGAGAAAAACCTTTTCACTGTAAAGAGTGTGACAAGAGTTTCAGTCAGTTAGGTCACCTGAAGAGTCACCAGCGTATCCACACTGGAGAAAAACCTTTTCACTGCAAACAGTGTGACAAGAGTTTCAGTGAGTTAGGTCACCTGAAGAGACACCTGCCAATCCACACTGGAGAAAAACCTTTTCACTGCAAACAGTGTGACAAGAGTTTCAGTGAGTTAGGTCACCTGAAGAGTCACCAGCGTATCCACACTGGAGAAAAACCTTTTCACTGCAAACAATGTGACAAGAGTTTCAGTGAGTTAGGTAACCTGAAGAGACACCTGCAAATCCACACTGGAGAAAAACCTTTCTATTGTAAACTGTGTGAAAAGGCTTTTAGTCAGTTATGTGACCTGAGGATTCACCAACGTATCCACACTGGAGAAAAACCTTTTCACTGTAAAGAGTGTGACAAGAGTTTTAGTCGTTTAGATACTCTGAAGAAACACCAGCGTATCCACACTGGAGAAAAACCTTTTCACTGTAAAGAGTGTGACAAGAGTTTCACTCAGTTATGTAACCTAAAGAGTCACCAGCGTAGCCACAATGGAGAAAAACCTTTCTATTGTAAACAGTGTGAAAAGGCTTTTAGTCGGTTAGGTGACCTGAAGATTCACCAGCGTATCCACACTGGAGAAAAACCTTTTCACTGTAAAGCGTGTGACAAGAGTTTCAGTCGTTTATATAATCTGAAGAAACACCAGCGTATCCACACTGGAGAAAAACCTTTTCACTGTAAAGATTGAAAACCACCATCTGCATTCTGCACAATGGAGAAATGTGGTCACACCGACGTATGGCTGTAGGTTGCTGATAACTGCAGATTTTTTTTTTTTTTATCCCACGATTTTGCAACCCATTTTTTCACCCAGTGCCAATTGCCTATGTAATCCTGGGCTCTGCTCTCCCTCTGCCGCGCATGGGGAGACAACGGACTGACCTCATGCTTCCTTCAATGCATGAGTAGTCCAAGTTGTTTCTTTTCACCTGACAGGGGGGATTTTCCCCAGGATGGACGTATAGTGCGTGGAAGGAACACAATATTCCAAACAGTTCCTTTCCCCTCCATCAGGCGCCCCGGCTGGCCAGGGGGAGGCATTATTGAGACCAGGATTACTGCATGTTTTTGTGAGGGTATCAACCCTAGGAGAACATGCAAACTCCACACAGGCAGATTGTTGAGGGCTGTTTTGTGCAGCCCAGTTTGAAAGAGCGGTGCATTTTTGTATATCTATCTATAAATTAGGGAAATTAATTTAATTTGTGTAATGTCACTGTCAGTACACACACACACTACCATTGTGACCTTTTTCGTTGGAGGAATACGCCACTGTTTTTCAACCATATCTCAATGTCTTAAACAATAGGAGTAAAGATTTATAAATGGTGCTAAATCTGTCAATGCCCTCAGTTTCGCATAATCAGTCAATCAAAAGCACCACATATCTTCTGTGGTGTGACATAAAAAAAAGATTACTCTATATGAATATATTCCCAATTTTAGACAAATTTTAGACAAAGTCAAGGTCAGATGTAGGAGTGGTCAGTAACGCTCAGAAAGTAAGGTGTGTGTGTGTGTGTGTGTGTGTGTGTGTGTGTGTGTGTGTGTGTGTGTGTGTGTGTGTGTGTGTGTGTGTGTGTGTGTGTGTGTGTGTGTGTGTGTGTGTGTGTGTGGAGCCCTTTGAGTACTAAACAGTTTTCTCTATAATGGTGGCCACTAATTTGCATATTCTGGATTAGTCTCACCACTTATTTATAATGCCTTAATCACATTGTCTGACACTCAGAACATAGATATAGACACTTTATTTGTCGGTTTTGCTCGCGTGTGTGTGTCTGCAGACTCTGCACTGACGTCATCCAATGGGAAGGCCCTTGGAAAAACACACAGTGATGTCATCCAATGGGAAAACCCTTGAAAAAACACAGAGTGGCGTCATCAATCTGGTGATGACGTCATCATCACCATGAAAGCCAATGAGGGGCCAGCATTCTTGGTGACGTCACCATCAATAATAAACCAATAAACTAGAACGATGCCGGGAAATTGCAAGTGTGGTTGCCTATTGTCTGGGTAGCCAAATTGTCATGTGAAGCTTGACCAATCCTCAAGCTATCACCACTCCCCCATTGAACTCAATGGACTTACTCTATAATGATGACGTCACCGAGAATGCTGCTTCCTGATTGGCTAGAAGTTTATCAAGAAAGAAAGAAAGAAGCACTAGTACTATAGTGTGTTGCCACACTAATAAATGACAGACCAAACATTACTAAAGACTCTGATAGCTTGTATCCCACATCCCATCCTAATCAGCATGATCAAGCCAACCAGATGAGGAGTTGTACCGTCTTATTGCTGCGGGCAGAAAGGATCTCCTATAGTGTTCATTCTTCCATCCATCCATCCATCTTCAACCGCTTATCCGGAATCGGGTCGCGGGGGTAACAGCTCCAACTGAGACTTCCAGATTTCCGTATCCTGCGCAACTTCCTCCACTCCCTCTGGGAGTATACCAAGGCGTTCCCAGGCCAGTCTGGAGATATAATCCTTCCATCTGGTCTTAGGTCTGCCACGGGGTCTCCTCCCAGTGGGACGTGCATGGAGGACCTTCCTAGGAAGGCGCTCGGGGAGCATCCGTACTAGATGCCCGAACCACCTAAGCTGACTTCTTTCCAAGTTAAGGAGCAGCGGTTCTATTCTTGCAACTTGGATATACCACACGACTTGCCACACCCAAGCATGCTACTCATTCGCTGAGTTGGGATCGAACCCATCATGACCTTGTGGTCAAGAGGCGAGTGCTCTACCCAGATATTTATATTTATAGTGCTTGATATTTCATATGCCAGGATGTTTCCGTTTTTGTGATCATCTCCAGCAGTTACAATTATATTGAGGTTGAATTCTGCATCAAAGGAATCAGAAAACAGTGACACCCTAAGCTTTTGCAATTGTCGGTAATTATCCGTTACCCTTAATTTTAGCACAGTAAACGAATGGATTTAACACTTTTTTCCCCCTTTTTTTAGTGAATATTTGGTTTTCATGATTTTCATTTCATTAGACATACTCAGCTAATTGTTGTGAAAACAACACAGACCCCAAACAACCACTGGAAGAGTACAGACGATACACTGTAGTATTCTAAGTCTCCCTCTCATATAGGAGGCCAGTCTCTCCTCATCAAACAGTACTCCTTGTACTCCTGTGTTTATAGGCCTATTTATGATCAAATTGGAGACTGTTTGCATGAGTGTGTGAGTGCATTAGCAAGCGCAGCACATCATAAATGCACACAAAGCAAACGTTTTAGTAATTCTTTTGAATGTGAATTCCTAGTCAAAATTAGCTTTTTTCCCCCAGACTTTTTTTCTTTTTTTTCTTCTTTTTTTCTAAGGCAATTTCTTTGGTCAATCCTTTTGGGTTTTCTGAGTAAACACTACCCAATTATTGTTTTTACTGTTTGGAGACAATAAAAAATAAAGAAGAAAGATTGATTGAGGCATGGCATACAGTCATTCTCAGCTAAAATGTATCCATCTTTTCAATTGACAAGCTGTCAGGCATAACCACCGACTTGTCTGTGTTTCCTTGCAGGCTGTCACCTATCTCCTGCATGACGGACATGGCTGCTGGCTTTCTCTGTATGGAGCGGTGCCAGTAAGAAAATACTACTCCATGATGAATATACCAAATATGATGTATTAGGTATACTGTTTGTTTGGGTGTCTGAGCCCTCTAATAATCGGTTAAAGTTGCCCATGGTCAAACACATTCTTACCTAAAGTATATTGCTTTCTCTCCACAGAAGAACATGGGTAGCCTACACGTTTCCCCATTACCCACTGATCAAACTTCATTAATTTTATTTGTGTCTTTCAAAAAACTCAAAATAAGGCACCAACACAAACGAAACCAAAGGAAATTTGAGCACATTTTCAGCTAGAAACATTTTATACTTGAGGCTGAGAATGTGTTGAAATCTCCAGAGGACCATTATGATGATAAATGAATGAACAAAGAATGAATTATTAAGTAATAGTGGGTGGGGGGTAGATCATGCTTTTATAACCCAGCATGGTATGTGAAAATCCCACGTTGGGTGCAGTCGGGCATTAACGCACCCAGGGGCGTCACAAGGGGGGGCAAAGTGGGACTGAGTTACTAGGGCCCAAGTTGGAGGGGCCTTAATTATTTTATACTTTAGCTATTGAAAAATAGCAGCTCTACAAGTTCACAGCGCTGCGAGCTTGTAGATCTGCTATTTTTTAAAAGTCGTGAAAATGTGTGCAAATCTTTGAATATATGTATTTTTAAGCGAACATTTATAACTCAAATTGTTTCTGGGGGGTCCCTGGTACTAAATATTCTGAGATACGGGTCCGTGGCCAAATACATCATTTTGGGGGTCCTTCACATGAAAAGGTTTGAGCACTACTGACATAAAAACATAGGTTTTTCAAAAACCGAGATATTCAAAGACTTGCACAAAATGTTCACGATTTTTCAAAAATAGCAAATCTACAGCTCACAGCTCACAGCAACTTGGTGCCGCGCTGTGAGCTTGTAGATCTACTATTTGTCAATAGTTAAAGCACAAAATAATGCGTAAAAATGTGTTCCCATACAGTCTAAATGGGTTAAACCCCCTCCCCCTAAGAAGATTGACATTCATGGGGGGCCCACAGTGAATCCTTGTGCCCAGGATTTGGTGCGACGCCCCTGAACGCACCCTGGTTACTGTTAAGTTATGCCAGGAGGAGTTGAGGGTCAGACAGGGTCATTCAGGGTCCGGGGTTGTTTCCTTAGAACATTTCTTTATCTGAGGCTATCCGCTGTCTAAAAGGTGTCAAAAGAGCAAACCATGCAGTGCACAGCGGACACCCTCAGGGCGGCAGCAGTGTCATAAACTATTTCATCAACTCTTTGCCCCCACCGCCCTCCCCTCTTTTCTCAGCTTTCTCTGCCTCTATCTTCCTTCGTCCCATCCTTCGTCCACAAGTATTCTCCTGTTTGTCTTGTTTTTATCCCATGCACCTGGAATAGAGATCTCTGTTTCCCTGCTCATCAACTATTGCATTTATCCCGGCTCATTATGGCATGTATCGTTGCTGTCGGGCAGAAACCTCATATCTCCATGTTTCAGAATGAATGCCCTACAACATCATCATACAAGAGTGTCACTCAAAAGTAGTGAAAATAGCTGTATACTTTAGGCTACTGTAGATGAATTATCTTTATGATAAAAAGGAGTGGTTTAGAAGTACAAGGTTTCCTTCTGTAACCCTTTAGTAATAAACAGGTTATAGGACTAGTTACTAGGTTCGGAAAGAGCAGTAAGCAATCGAGGAAGAATAATTAAGATCACAGACCATGGGTAAGTTTGATAATAGCCCGACGGCTTGTATTAACAACAAAATAAAATAGAATGGCAGGTAGGCAAAACATTAACATCAAATGCACAATAATCAAAACAACAGAAAAACAACTGTACTTAGACAGTATGACCAGGTAAAGTACCTCCTATTAAACCCTATGTTCACACAGGACAATAAGTACCTTTTTAATCCTATTTATTCACTATTTATTCGAGTTCCTATTTACCTCTGTTTTATCCTTTTTCAGGTTTTAGATCAACTTAAGGTAAGTATTAACTAAGGTAAGTAGTTAAGGTAAGTTGTTATTCTATTTTAGATTCACTGTAAATATTTGTTTAACCAAAATGAATTGTCTTTTTATCAAAATGAATTGTCTGATTATCAAATCAACTCAAAATACCTTATTGTTTCAAATCAAAATAAAAACAGTAAATGTATCATCAATTTCACTTGAAACTCAAAAATGTACTAAATCAAATATTCAAATTCAATTATCTTCAGTATTCACAAATCAAAATGTACATTCACTTAATAACCCATAAAAGTTCCTTTATGGTATAAAAGGTCCAATCCAAATACCACTGTGTGTGGCAGTAAGTAAGTTATAGCAAAGTTCACAAATTGTCCATCCAGGAGGGAGTTAAGACTGTCAAATTAATATTTTAATTCTATTTCTGAAGAATGTGTTGACAGCCCTAGTAGGGGTAGGTGCAGTGCCAGTGAATAGCACTGAGTCTATTGGGGAAGATGAGTAGGGTTGAGCCCTAGTTGACAGCCCTAGTAGGGTGAGATGATTGATCAGAGTTGAACCCTACCAACTACCAGTCAGTCAGTCAGTCAGTCTCTTATCTGTTTTAAAGGTTCTGATGTGTTGATCTTCATCCGGTTCTTGGGTAGCTCGCCATCAAAGTCCATCCAGTGATATGCCAATATCACTCAACTCAATCCAAGCAAAAGACCTGACCTGTTTATAAAACAGGGCCATTACATTCAAATTAGGATCACACTCTTAGAAAATAAAAATAAAACATTGTCTTCTTCTTAATTCAAATACTAACCGTGTGTTTACAATTAGCTGAATACACATTGAAATCAAAACTGTTACTGTCAAAATTAGTTGGTGGCTGCAGTTCAACTCACCAAGTCAGACTCCAAACAATTCACATAATCAGGGTTCCATGGATCACCAGGTTGCCAAAAATAATCAAAATACAGCTTGTCTTGTCAAAGGAGTTTGGATCAATCAAAGATCTGTTCACATTCATCAACTTTGCTCTTTTCTCTGTTAAATCAATTTGTTATCTGTTTGTTTCACAGGCATCATTCTCTGCTTCCCTCTCCTGTTCTCTCCAGAACATTCTGTTCTATGCAGCATGCAATTAGCTAAATCACATCACCTGTGCTGGTGGTGTTACTTCAAAGAGAAGTCAATTAATTGAGAGACCTCATTGGCCAATGTGTCCATTGGTTGTTCAGAGAACCTCAGAGGGCTCTTAAAGGGACAGTACACTACAAGTAGATGAATGTGAATCAGAATGAAAATAAACCCATAGTATCTGTACTCTGTACAGTAGTAAAATAGTTTGACAAAACCCATTTGTTTTCATCTTTTAAGCTCTTTTGTAGAGGTTTATTCACCTTATTTAACCTGGTTTATAAATCAAGTGCATTCATATTTAGGTCATTATTTCATTCAGTTGGCTATTTTGACCTGGGTTACACTTCCACCTGATGTTAATGATGGTTCTGTTCTCCACCACTACAGTGAATCTAAAGCAGCTTCCTCAACAACCAGGTACAGTATATGGTGCCTATACTGTAAATTCCTCAGGGCTAATATATAAATCTTAACTCTGAGAGTGTACATATTTGGTTATATTTGAATACTCTCAGTTAATCACTTTCAACCTGCCATCCCTAATTTGGGCAAGTCATTATAGGCGAAATTAACAACAACAAAAATCACTGCACCACTGTATTATGATAAGGAATGTTATGTTACAGGGCCTAACCCTAACCCATTACCCTTACCTCAACGGCACAGATGCATGCCTATCATTAACCCATGCCATCTCCAAACAAATGGCTTCTTGTCCAACATTTGTCCCAAAGAGGACCTATGTCGGCAACACAGACACATGCACGCAAATACACACACACACACACACACACGCACACACACACACACACACACACACACACACACACACACACACACACACACACACACACACACACACACACACACAGTGACTGTGACAGTACATTCATAAGAATAAGAATGGCATAAAACATAACCAGCTGTTCTCTGTTCCTACACAGTGAAAATCCAGAGTGTTCATTTACCCCTGAGAGTAACACTCTGTGCTTACTGCATGTGCACAATCCCTGTCTCTGTGCCCCTGTCTGCTTTTTGCTTTGTTATTTGCCGCATCTCTCTCTATCAGTGCATTTGCTTCACTGACTCTAACTTAGACCGCTCTTCCATGAGACTGGTCCAAATGTGTTTATTGTGCAACACAACACACACACACACACACACACACACACACACACACACACACACACACACACACACACACACACACACACACACACACACACACACACACATACAATGTGATGGTAGGGGGGACTGTTGTGTCAGATTGCACATGTTCAGGACAGAGAGCCTCAGCCCATCATGTTATGCCAGTAAACATTTGAGTCCAGACCCACTGGGAGTCAGTAGGGGTCCTGTAATTACTGCTGGGAAGACCCCAGAACCCATGACTTGTTCAGCAGTGAAACACACAAAACATTAACAGCACTGTTCTTATCCAAATACGCTATTAAAGACTCTCTCTCTCTCTCTCTCTCTCTCTCTCTCTCTCTCTCTCTCTCTCTCTCTCTCACTCTCTCTCTGCTGGCAGAACCTTCGCTAAAACATCTGGGACAACGATCCACTCGTCCCAGACTCTTCTCCCTTCTGGCTCCCAAACTTTTGCAATTAGAACTGCACTCCCAATCTTCCGCCGTAATCTGAATACTCACCTCTTCAGAATCCACCTTAGCCCATGGCACTTGCCTCATAGCCTTGACGACCTTGCAGGCTTATACTACGGCTAAAATGTCATTTAGATAGCATGTTAGGTAGACTGATGGAACCTTGCGGAACCTTAGACATACAGTAAGTACTTGAGGGTTCAGATGGCACAGCTAGTAATCCATCTCCCAGGTGTCAAGCGCATTGACAAGGGGATAGACACCCTCATTCTTGACTGATATCAACAAGTCATATAAGTCATATAATGGCCAATCAAGACAGGATAGCTAGACACCAGAGCTGAGGTAGACACTGTGGGCGGAGTTGAGTGAAAAAGCAGGGAAATAAATGTCCATGGGCTAGAGAACAAGGCCACAATGGCAGGAGCTGATGATGAAGAGGGTTAGAGTGGGCAGAGGAGCAGACATGACAAAAACAGAATTGATTGCTACAATGTGATGTACAATAATGTCTGCTGGGGAGGAACTGCTCTGAAGCCTTGGCTACTGTATGTCTTCAGAAACTGGGATATATGATGTGAGAATTCAAGTTACAATATTTTTGGAATTCTTTGTATGACACACACACACACAGTATCTGAACATGTGCATGGTCTGAATGTTCTAATCTCAAATGCATCATGTGGTTTTCGCTCCATTATGGTCTCCCCCTCCAGTTACCAGAGCCAGAGGACACGGTTATTCATAATGTAGATGACAGCACACAGGGATGACATAATCAGTGTGGTGATGGAGGATGTGTTGCGGTGCCACAGGTGACGAACCCCTTACAAACCCGTGATATACTTTAAAACTCAGCAGAACCACATGCCCGAGCTCTACCTGTAAAACACTGGTTCCAAAACCTTTTAGCTTGAGACCCAAAAGTCAACAATGAGTGCCGGTAAATATCCCTTTGCGTTTCCTAAAACGTTTTAAATGATTATTTCAAAAGATTTTCAAAATAACTCCAAAATAAAAATGTTTCAGGAAAAAAGGCAAATCCATATCCATAATAGTTAATTTGGAATTCCATACATTTTATATATTTAAGTAATGAAAATAAATAAAAGGATGTTTCAAAATGTGTCCGTGACCCACACATGGGTGCCAACCCAGTGTTTGGGAAACAGTGCTGTAAAAGATGTCAGGCTGGGCTAGAACTGTTCATCACAAGTAGGAAAGCACACTATTATGAGCAGAGAGAAGCTCCCAAAAAATGTGTGAATCTCAAACAGGCTGATGTTTGGACACACTGCAAACCTAACCAGTAAGACTCCCTAATCGGGAGATAAGCGACCGTAGGTGGCTTTGCAAGAATCGGCCTGATGGTGGCGCTAGAAGAGGGACATGTGAGAAATGAGGGGTGGGGTCTGCGCGGCGCCGAGGCGGACGAATAGGTACCGGCCCCGGCTCTCCCGGTCGCTCCTAGCCGGAGTTACGGCATTTTATGTGAGCTGCAGTGTAGGGGGTCCTCCACTGGGGGCACCACCACTTTTGCATCCGTTCTGGAGCACCAGGAGTCGGTGGTCCCCGGGAATTCCCCGTGAGCAGCCCCGTTGGGGTGGTCATTTGGTCATTTTTGCACATTTGGGGTTTTTTTTACATCTGGGGGTCCCCCAGGGAGCTGGGGGTCCCTGTAGCTCCGGGGGTCATTGGAGGTTGAAGTTTGGCAGGTAAGGAGTGTGTGTGCAAAATGTGGCATGGATGGGGGCAACGGTTGTGGAGATATGAGCAGGGGAAAAGTGTGACGTGTGATGTGTCACTCACGGAGGGACATTTTGTTACACCTGGGGGTCCCCCAGGGACCTGGGGGTCCCTGGAGCTCCGGGGGTCCTTGGAGGTTGTAGTTTGGCAGGTAAGGAGTGTGTGTGCAAAATGTGGCATGGATGGGGGCAACGGTTGTGGAGATATGAGCAGGGCAAAAGTGTGACTCAATGACTCACTCACTGACAGACAGACAGCCTGTGGAGGTTTTGGTAGTAAATGCGACCTACGGTCGCAATAAAAAAGCAAAAGCTCCCCTTTCTTACACAGCCCAGCCAGATTACAAGGTTTTGACTGTGCCATTAAATGAACAACATGACTTGCCCTTCAAGTATACTTGAGACACACTTTGTCACACAACAACATTATACACACTGAGTGTCATAGCCTTGATTGATGTCTCCTATCCCTCTCATCCAGCGATGTGCAGAGAATGTTAGAGAGGCAGGGGTTGAAATTTCTAAAAGGGCCTTTTGGTGAAAATATTGAAAATAGCCGACCTCCAAGCTCACAACACGCCACGCTGCGACACGTTGTTAGCTTGGAGGTCTGCTATTTTCGGTACTTGATCCACACTAAGATGTGGCGTAACAGCCTGGATTTCTACACAGAGAGGGCAATTCTTTCAACATAAGATGCATGCATTCAAGTTCAGGAGAGTTTGGACAAGGCAATTCTCTTGAATGCTGCCTTCTGGTATGGCATGGAAAGAGGGCATTTGAATTTCTTTCACCATAGTAAAAACTGCATTCATGGTCTGGAGAGGGCACTTCTTACAGATGGGTAAAAGGGCAGGGGCTCAAGCCCCCTTTTATGTCTGCAGTATGTGTGCATGTGCCTGCTCTCATCTGTAATACAGAGAGATTAGAATCAGTAGTATTCATTATTATGACAAAGTCCTTCCTGCAGATACACAATGAAAGCAGCACATTGTTGTGACGACCAGGTCTTTGAAGAGAGCTAACCAGAATGAATTCCATCTCCACGGTGTAAACACCATATATTTAGAGTCCTTTATCGGAAGGTTCCATTTGCGCTGCACTCTAGCTGTCTGCAGTGTCACATTAGAATACTAAATCATTCTGCACAGGGGAAGACGGATACTTGGGTGTGGATGGACGGGCAGACGGATGGGTGGGTGGGTGTCTGAGAAGATAAACTGATGGATAGGAGACAGGCAGAGGAGAGGGATGGGTGCGTGGATAGATAGACAAGTGGATGCATACGTAAGGAGTGTTAATTTAACTGTTAAATTAATGCAGAATTTGGCTAGATAGGCGGATGGACATTATGTTAATACTGTGGATATCTAAGAAGAATGGGCCTCATTCACCAATAAGTTCTTAACTTTCTTCTTAACTTGTTCTTAAATTTCTTCCTAAGTGAATTCCTAAGTGAAGTCCAGTCAAATTCATGAAACGTTCTTAGGAAGGCAAAATTGTTCTTAACTATGTTCTTATCATGATGAATGCCAATCCTCGTAACTTGAAGGGGTGTGCCAGGTAATCCTAATTATCATAGGTAGACGCCCCACATATCCCAATTTGCATCCCTATTACCATAGGGAGCCACCCACAAATCCCCATATAAGGCACGACTTCATGACACTCTCTGCAGTCACACCTGTGTTTGATTGCTGTACACAGAACTAACAAGAAATCACTTATAGAAATAAAGTTGAGAGAATGAAGTCAAGAATAGCCTAACTAAAGTGTAAAGATGGTGGAACACTAGACTCCAAACATTAAAAAAAACTTCTGTGGAGGTACTTCTGAAGTGAACAGCTAATTATTTGTATTTAATTAATGAATGTATTTTATTATTTCACTATAGACATCAATGGAAATTTGCTGAAATTAGAATGTTATCCATATTTCATGTTGGGAAATAGCATCAGTTGTGGATATAAAAGATTTTATTACTGAAAGCTTTAAGGGGCTTTAAGTTAGCAGCTGCTTGGTATGTAATGGGGTGGAAGTAGGGGTGTGGTGGTTGGGATATGGTGCATGGTGCAAGGGGGGCTTTCAGGTAGGAAGGGGACAGGAACATGGGCGTGTGGCGGCTGTTGAGATATGGGGGTGAGGGTGTAGGGAGTTGGGTTATGGGGGGGGGGGGGCAGGGTGTGTGTGTGTGTGTGTGTGTGTGTGTGTGTGTGTGTGTGTGTGTGTGTGTGTGTGTGTGTGTGTGTGTGTGTGTGTGTGTGGGGTGGGGGGGTGGCGTGATGAAGGGTTGTGCCGGGGTGAGGGTGGGGGGCTCATTTTGGGTTGGGATGCAATTTTCAGACCTGTTGAAAACGAGTCAGTAAAGTGGTTCTAAACGTTTTCATGTCAAGGACCCCCAAATTAACATGCATTCTGTAGACCCCCACCTGAAAATATTTTCTGCCTGGGAAGATTTTTCAAGATTTATCAAAGTGTTTAAAAAATATCCGATCTAAAAGTTCAAAATGGGCTGTAATGGTAATGCGTTCGTTTGTGAGCTTGTAGATCGGCTATTTTCAAACAAATTTTAAAACTGGGTTAAAATGGTGAAACTCTTCCTTGTTTTACTGTGGACCCCCTGGAACTTCCTAAAGGACCCCTGGAGGTCCCCAAACCACACTTTGAGAACCATTGCTCTAAATATATGATACAAATATTTTGATGATTTAAATCATATTATTATACAACTGTAGAATTGATGAAACTTAAAGAATACATTATTTTAGCACAGCATGTCACACTTAAGAACTAAAAGGCCACCCTAAGAGTGCTCTACAGTATGCGTAGATTTTTTCTTAACATAAGAACAAATCACAGCTAAGAAAACATTGGTGTATGCCAAATCTTCTTAAAAAACTTCTTAAAAGGGTCTAAGAACAAATTTCTTCGTAAGAACGTTCGTAAGTAGGTTGGTGAATCGGGCATGACTTTAGAGGCATGAAGGATGATAATCAGATGATGACATGTTTCCACTGCACCCTTGCACTCAGACACAGTCAATCTCTGTCGATTAAGGGCATATGGTGCAAGCTCATCAAATATGTCTTTCCTATGTGACTACTACACAAAGTGAACCCACTGTGAGAATGGGGAATGACACACACGCACACGCACATGCACACACACACACACACACGCACATGCACATGCACACACACACACACACACACACACACACACACACACACACACACACACACACACACACACACACACACACAGACACACACACGATCAGATT